>NC_141990.1:300811500-301131116 GCF_049901715.1 Pseudonaja textilis | reverse complement strand
AAAAAAAAAATTACTTCACAGTTCATTTGGGTTGGCAAATATCAGGTGACAAAAGCCTAAAATGACTTATCTGATTAGACACAATGGGTGATTCAGAAAATGATGGTATTATTGCAATGATATAATTAGCTGAGCACATCTGCACCAAACATCTCAGCAGCTGTTTGGACCTGATGTTCTTGCACAGCAAAGCATCCTGCAATTTCTCCTGCTCTCCCCAATGTTTATAAAGAACAGGCAACCTTGACCATCAGGTTATATGTTGTCCCTCAGTCCAGCTCCACAGCCTATCAAGCCTGTATTCCAGTATGGAATGGGACAACTTGCCATAGCCATCTTGCTGTGGCCAACTCACCAGCTCACCATGGCCAACTTGCCACAGGACAGCTTGCTGCATGACAATTCAACAATTCAATTGAATTTTTTAAATAAGTAAAACATTATTTTAATGTTTATCATTCACAGTTTATTTTATCTCTCCTTTGTCATCCTTTCTTTAATGATTCTATTCCACTACTTCTTCAATATTAGTGTAAGTCTTGTCCTGCACTGAGTTGTCCCGTGGTGAGTTGGCCATGTTGAGTTTTTCCATGATGAGTTGTTCCATGTTGAGTTGTTCCACGTGCATGCATGTGCAAAACATAAATCACCGAACTGGTAGTTACACCAGTTGGATCCCCTCCCTGATTAAGTGACATTTAAATCAATCTATATGTGCCTATATCTTCAGTCTAAAATTTTACTGCAGGCCCTTGAGTGAAGCTTCACTGGATTTTATTGTTAGGGATTTTATTTGCTAAATTATACAGAGGTAGGGCAACACATGGCTCTCTACATGTCAAATTGCTATACCTAGTACTTGTCATCCATGGTGATGGAGCTGAAGTCCATTATTATTATTATTATTATTATTATTATTATTGGGGGGGACAGGCAGGCAACAATCCTTCCCTGCTATGATTTTTTTTTTAAAAAAATGGCTTTTAATGATATCACTGATGGTTCACTGCTCCGATATCCTGATTTAAAGGATGATATACAAATGTTCCCCAAAATAAATAAATTTTAATTATCCATTTCATGTTGTGGTTTATTACATTTTATAACGAAGTCCTGCATCAAAAAAATATCAGAGTGCATATAAAATTTTGCATCAAGTTTATACAGTATATAAATACTGTATTTATACAGTATTAAATTTTAAACGTTTCTTCAAAATACAGATGAACATAGAAAAGGCCCAGAATAGCCTCAAATAAATTTAGCCAAAAAACAAAACAAAACCTAAAGTATAAAGATATCCGTCTGTCATGTTTAGAAATGGACTACTCTAGCAGTCTAGATACCAAACCTTCTGGAAAGGTAACTAGGACAAAACTGCAGAAACCATCTAATATACTTAATCATTTTCAATCTATATTTTCAACGCTACACAGTTTTATAAAAAACCTGAGTTTAGGGAAAGCAGTTACATCTCGCATCACCTCTGACATTGAAATAAGCTTCATCCTATACAGATACTCCTCAACTTACAACATTTCATTTAGTAACAGTTCAAAATTACAACTGCAGTGAAAATAAGTAATTTATGACCATTTTTCACACTTACCATCATTGTAAACACCCCCATGGTCACAGATTTTACATTCAGATGCTTGACAACTGGTTCATATTTATGACAGTTACAGCATCCTGGGGTCATATGATCAGCTTTTACGACCTTCTGACAAGCAGAGTCAATGGGTAGCCAGATTCCCTTAACAACTGTGCTACTAACTTAACCACTTCAATTGGTAACAAATGTGGCAAGAAAGGTCATAAAATGGGGCAAAACTCACTTAACAAATTTCTCACTTAGCAGCCTAAATTTTGGCTGAAATGTGGTCATAAGTTGAGGACTATCTGCATTTAGCCCTGTCTAGTATTTACTGATACTGCATTTGCAAGCAAAAGTAAAGCAGATTGCTTTATATGACTAATGGATTGGAAAAAAAATTCCTATATCTGTGATGTCCCACAGTGTAACACAAATGTAACAAAATCCAAAACGTAAATAAATGTCCTTTAATACCTCCAACTTGGCCCCACTGTTCAATAATACCAGGGGTGGGATTCAAATTTTTTAACAACTGGTTCTGTGGACATGGCTTAGTTGGTGGGCGTGGCTTGGTGGTCATGTGACTGGTGGATGTGGCTTGGTGGTCATGTTATTGGCTGGACGTGGCCAACTCAACATCACCGATATTGAGGCACGCATCTCCTCGCCTGGCCTCTCATGACTGTGGGGATGCTGCAACAGTCATAAGTGTGAAAAAATGGTCATAAGTCACTTTTTTCAGTGCCACTGTAACTTTGAATGGTCACTCCACACAAGCAAAGTACCAGCAAAGGAGTGGGGGGAAATCCCAGAGAAGTTCCTGAGACAGGAAGTCTAGTCCTGCCAAGAATGTAATAAGAGTTAACAGAGAGGCAGTTTCTGTAAGGAACACCAGAATGTTTCCTTCCTGCTTTCCTTACAGGATTAGGCCAGTAATTTCTTCTAACAACTGGTTCTCCAAACTGCTTAGAATGTTAACAACTGGTTCTACCGAATAGATGCGAACTGGTAGTATCCCACCCCTGAATAATACTCAGTTGGAGATAAAACATACTCAAAAATAGTCTTCAAAAGAAAGCAATACAGTCTGAACTTAATAAGCAAATAGAGGTGAAATAAAAAACCAAACAAACTACAATGACGAAATTTCCATAATGGAATAGGAGAAGTATTTACCAAATTCAAGGAGATAACAAGGCACAGTCTGTGGGAAGGACACCAACCAAGATAACTTCAGACCAAAATAAAACATGCTTTGTTTCCAGCGTTTGCCAGTATGCAGGTCCAAACTCTTATTCAGTTATCACAGCTGCAGCCCATGAAGAGGATCAAGGCCCTCTCCTCCCGAGTAGACCACATCTCTCTCTTATCCTCTTCTCCCTGCATGCCCTAGGATGGAGAGGGGATGGGCCTGGGTCCTCCTCTGACTGCTCAGCCGGCCTCTGCCCTTCTCCAGCCTCCTCCACAACCTCCAAAGTCACCCCTCCACTCCTCGTTGGCTGTTCCTCCTCTCCCCCAGAGTCAGTCTCCACCAGGAGTATGACAATATCTTTAAATAAATTGGCTGAACTTTGCATTTCCTGGATGACTATATGATTGGACACAGTTATCTTTTGGGGGCACAAGTCCCTAAATTTTGGTTCAATGTTTGCATACAAAAAATATTTTTGTTTGTATGCTTCAATCATAATAATATACCGGCAAACAATTGATACAAATTCAAGGTAAACTGACACAAACTTGATTGCAGAAAATACAATTTCAGTAATAGAATGATTAATGCCTGCAAGGTCCTACCCGACTCTGTTGCTACAGCCTCAACCCCTCACAGCTTCAACCTCAAACTGTCTACCGTGGACCTCACCCCATTCCTAAGAGGTCCTTAAAGGGGGCGTGCATAAGTGCACCAGCGTGCCTACCATCCCTGTCTTAATGTCCCCATTTATCTGTATTTACTTCCATTGTTCTTGTTTATATTTATACTTATACTTGTTATCTTGTATATGTTTGACAAATAAATAAATCAAAATATTTATGTTGTATTTTCTTATGGGTATGACATCTCAGAATGATGTAACTTAATGATCTGAGAATGTGATCTATTAGCTCTATGGGCACCTCTCTGTGATGGATTATTGTTGTCCCAACAGTAGCCAATCACTATAATGTTTTCTCTACAGGTTTATGCAATTGCAAGCCAAATCTGGCTGACTTGAAAAGAGTTATTACAGCAATACATGGAATAATGAGCAAACTAGGCTACTGCAGAGATGATTTGGGTTCTAATTCTCAGTCACGTATGAAGTTCAGGCGCAACTATTTTAGGCCAATTTCTGTCTCGCATTCTGTATATACTGTAATATATGGAAGGTGAACTGTATTGTGCCTTTTTGAAGGAACTATAAAGTTTATATTCAAGGCCCATACAGATATTTTGCAATTTTATTCTGTAATTTTATGCAAAACCAGAAGTTTAAAATACATGTACACCTCAGGAAAGAGATTTTAATTTGTCTGGAAGATTAAATGTATTTTTAAAATATCTGTTGTATGTGGTATACTCTGAACTTACCAGCCATTTATTTGGAATAGGATCAGATGTGATTGTGAATAGCTTAATGTGCGCTGTAACTTCAACAGTCACCCCATTTCTTGCATAATAATTATCAGTTCTCCCCTTAGGGATTGTTTTTATTGATTACAATCAAAGCGCAAAGCATTAAGATGAGGAAAGGTCACTTTCTTGTCAAATGAGAGGCTAAGTTTCAAGCAAATCACGACTATTTTTTATTAGATTCATCTCAATGACCTAATCATTTCCAAGTAACTGAAGAACATGTTTAATCATTGCATGGGAACCACTTAGCACATTAACACAATGGTACGTAATCATTTGCTTTTCTATGCCCTCAGTTTCCTTAACCCATAACTGGTCAATGGTATATTAATATTACAGGTTCACTTTAGAACTAAGTATTTCTGAATCTATTAAACTAATTTATTCACCACAGATGAAAACAGTATATATCTACCCCCACCCACCTCCAAGATAGAGGGAGAGGAGGAGAGAAGTATTAAAAGGAGCTGAGTGCTAATGAAATTAATCACAATCATCATAAGTACTTCCAATTTCTGTCACCCAGAAGCAGACAGCATAGCAAGATAAATACCCACTCACAGTTTAATACTGAAAAATATATGTTTGGTAGTGGGACAGTTGTAATTATTTGTTGCTTGTTTATCAAATTTATTCCCCGCTCATCTTGCTATTCAAGATGACTCTTACTGGCTTACAGCAAAATAAAATGCACATACATCCTACAATTATAAAAACAGATTAAAGATATGAAAAATTAAAGTAAAAAACAAGGTTTTGGAGGGGAGAGGTATGAGTGCCTCCTCTGTAAGTTTCCAACCATCTCCAACCAATAGCTTGTCCTTTAGGAATATAATGTAGATAAGTATAACATTTAGCATTCTGCATTTTGAAGAATAATGCAGAAAAAAAATCTGGTCTAAGATTTTAGGTAGCCGAACAGAAGTTTATGTGGACGGAAACATATTTCTCTCTTTCATTAATGAATGTCAACAACATCCAGCTAAGATTTACATTTCCTAGTATGTAGTTGGAACTAGGAGGAAGAACCCAGAACTGGTAACTAAGAGGATTGATTCCAAGCTTAGAATATGGAACATAGAATAATAGGATTGGAAGAGACCTTGGAGATTTTCTAGTCCTTCTTGCATCTTTTAGGCAAGCTTAGAAATTCATATATTGAATGCTTGCATTGACACATCCAAGTCAGTACTGACTTGCAATGCTTTCCAGGTATTCAGGTATGAAGACTTCTGAGCCTTGCAGTATGATAGCAGGTATTGAGCTTGGAACTGTCTGCATTCATAGTCAGGTCCTGCTACTGTGGGAAGCCACCACCACCCCTTCCTAGAAGAATGAAATATTTTGAGGAATATTTTAAAAAGGCAGGATAAAATATTTCCCCTAAAAGAGAAATTAAAAAAAATATTAAGGGAGACAGAAACTCTGAGCTCCAGCTTCTTGCCCCCAGCAGATATTTTGTGCCCATTAAGAAAGACTAGACCAGGCTATCTACAAAACAAAAGACCTTCCGCTCCAGGGCAACGAAGGGATTAAGACATGATTCTTCAGGACATAATAGGATTAACCCACTAGACACAGAACTCACTTCATTGTACAATCTCCTAAGGATATTGCATCACCCTCCAAACTTTAACCAAACTTAGCTCAGACACACATCTAGGACATGGCACCATGGGAGTTGACAACAGCCAATAGAATACATGTTCTTGCACAGGAACAGGAAGCTCAGGTGCAAAGCCCAAGAGAAGATATAAATACCCCTCCAACTCTCAACTCCATGTGGTCAGCTGCCCAGAACCACCCATGTGTTTCTGCTTCATCATCAAATCATCCTTCTAATCAGCCTCCAGTCGCCATTTTATCTCCAGTGCCTTTCTCCCAGCTTGGAACTGAACCAGATGGATATTTCTTCGAACACTACTTATGAATTTAGTGTACAATATATGGTTTTTCAAAATCCTAGATGTGGTTCTAGACCTTTTTAAAAGTTTCTGGTAATAAGTTTTTAAAAATATTAGTTATGAGTAATAAGACAGAAATGCAAATAGAATCTATATATTGGTAGTCCTTGACTTATAACCACTCATTTAGTGACCATTCAAAGTTACGGCACTGAAAAAGTGACATGACCATTTTTCATACTTACAACTGTTGCAGCATCCCCATAATCACATGATCAAAATTTAAATATTTGGTAACTGACTTATATTTATGATGGTTGCAGTGTTCCAGAGTCATGTGATTCTATTTTGTGATCTTCTGACCAGCAAAGTCAATGGGAAAGCCAGATTTACTTAACAACCATGTTGAAGTGAACAACTGCAGTGGTTCATTTAACAACCGTGACAAGCTCAGGCATAAAATGGAGCAAAACTCTCTTAAAAACTGTCTTGCTTAACAATGGAAAATGTTGGCTAAATTGTGGTCGTAAATCAAGGATTATCTATGGACTGTATTCAAGAAAGTAATGTCATCATTTCCAGACATGCAACTAAGCTAAGGTCATGTTCTAATGTACATCTGACAATCTTATTCAGCAATTCATAACATAGTGGCTGCTTTTGAAAAGGATGAATATATTCAAAATCCATCAGCATATACTGTACAAGCCAAGTATGGAAAAAAATATTTTGTGGGAATTCTTAATAAACTCTAGTATAAACTTTATAGTAAAGGTATAATTCATGTAAAATAAAAGCAATGCAAATCAGAAATTAAATGCCACTATATGGATCATTACTTAAATGATTGAGAGTTTAGGCTATGGCTGCTTTGCTTCAGATGTATTGAAAATCATAGTGTTTGAGCAGAAGCAAATGTAATGAATTTATAGCTCTCTGGGATGGAAATGGGCTTTTTACATATCCTGTGCTCCAGTGAGCAGGTAAAGAAAGAACATTGCTTCTTAAGCAGATTTGGAGCCACTGAAGAAAGCTACTTTCTACGGAGGCTGGCTCTACATCAAGAGCAGGGTGGGATTCTACCTGGTCAGTCCGATTCTGTGCAATTCAGAGAACTGGCAAATCACTCCACTGGCTAGCTCCGCCCCGTCCCACCCCGCCTACTCACTCCTTACCTGTCATGGGCATTATCCAACTTGCCTGCCTTTGGTAAGTTGCTATTTTTCCTTCCCCGCCCCCCCCGACCATCAGCTGTTCTGCTGTGCTGAGATTTAGATAACTAGAAAGCAGAAAATCATTGGATTTCTTGCTTTCTAGCTAATCTAAAAGCAGAGCTGAACCTTCCTTAAGGACTGAAGCTTCTATTTTTCGGTGCAGACTCAGGCAGTAGATTGCAGAATAAGAATTTAGACCTGCGTACTGGTGAACTCTGGAAACAAAGCATGTTTTATGTCTGATTTTGAGTAAAAGTTGTTTTATTAAAAAAAAATCATTGTTTACATACATGGTGCGTTGTGAGTTAATTTTGTGAGTTTGCTTGCTAGCAAATTTTATATTACAGACTCAGGCAATAGATTGCAGAAAGATAGATCTCTGAGTGAATCTGTGATTCTGTGAGCAACTCAATCTGCCTGCCTGTTTTGTCTGATTTTGGGTAAAAGTTGCTCTTTTTTATAAAAAATTCAATATTTACATAAATATTTACAATATTTACATATAAGCTACACCCATCCAGTCACATGACCACCAAGCCATGCCCAGGCAGCAAGCCACACCCAGTCAGTCACGAGACCACCAAGCCACACCCACAAATTAGGCCACACCCACAGAACTGGTTGTTAAGAAATTTGAATCCCACCCCTGCTCAAGAGCCTCAGTTGTGTTGTTAGAACCAGTACAAGCCAAGCCTTCACCTTCTTTTAAAACACAAATGATCTTTTCTTCAAATATTCCTTATCCTATCCATGAACAAATTGATTTCAGACCTCATGTCAGCCAAAATCCATAAGGAGTACCAGAGATAATAAATAACTATTTTGAACTTCATAAAATGAACCAACTTTCCGTTTCTTCCTTTTACTTCTAACAATTTTAATCTTTACCCCCTTCAAATAACGTTGTTGGGCTTAGTTTCCTTTAATTTTTTCTTTGTTCTTTCGCACAAAATTCTTCAAAACTTTAACCAGCCTCTTTTATAAATCCAATATAGAAAAATTATCCAGGTCACTGTCTCAGTTTGTTGTTTACATATTTTTTTTAATTATATCAGCCAGTTTCTTTTCTATCTTTAGGGCAACATCTTTTTTAGCATCTTATAGAAATCCATTTTCAACTCAGTCCCACTCTTGTCAGGTTGTACTTGCTTCTCTTCCATAACATCTTTTAAACACTGTTTAAAAGGCAGACACTTTTAAAATATACTTCAGTATATCCAATGTTGAAATATTTTGTTTCATTCTGTAAAGGTCTGTTCCTTTCATTGCAGTACATAGTTCTGTCTAAGTTGTCCGAGTTTAATACAAATGTTATCTTATTCTCTTTTGAAACAAAAGCATTTTCCCATGGTAAGATTCCAAGATCTTACTTCAAATTTATCTAGAGCCTCAGTCCAGTTGTAACTTTCTAAAATAAAAATTTTACTCGCCCTTTTGCTGTTTATCCCCCCTTGCCCCCATCAAGTTTTTAAACTTGTAGTTAAAACATTTTTTGCTAAGGATTGAAAAAAAACTAACCTGATGCTATAAAATGTGTTAACAAAGCTCCCTCTTGATTTCTCTCTTTTAATATGTGGCATTCTTCTGATTAGGAGGCTGGTGCTCATAACCTCTCTTCTTAAATCTACTTCCTTCCAATGAAGCTAGCTACCTTGGAAGATTGTAATTTCTTCTTCAGTGCTGGCAGTGTTTAAATAGTGGATGGATGATCAAACATTAGGGATGTATAGTAGTGGATTCTTACACTTGAAATGATTGGGATAGATGATCTCCAGGCTCCCTTTCAACTCTTACATTTTATAATTCTACTCACACTTGTACACCACATGATGAGTGAATTGCAGATTCTGACTCAGATTTTCCCCTACTCACTTCTGAAGTGAGGGGAAAAGCTGAAGGAACAGGAACAGCCACACAAACTGAAGTAGATCACACACAGACTGACAACAATTTGATTTCAGCCACAACTAAGCAATATTTGACATTTTGGAAATATTTGATCTGCATGTATATATCTCTTTCTCTTTAACTTTGCAAAACTGCTTGAGGGGCCTTGTGTGATCATGAGTAAATTGAATTTAAATCAAGCTTTGACATACTTCTTGGGGAGAAATGGCTCAATTGAAATCATCTTGTTTGGGGAAAAGCTATTCTCTTATAATTAAATGAATGAAGAACTTCGTCTCTTTTTTATTAAGTACATATAATGGAGATGTTTATCAGGAGAAAAATAATACCTCTCTGGAGATTTTAGACAATTTTATTTCACTGGGAAAAAAGTTCATTTTTGGAGACCTGGCAAAGAAGAGAAATGCTGAAGAAAAGAGCCCAGTTTGAGGTCTTTTAAAAGAATTAGTAACTGTGTATACTGTAATTTATTTCATAAAATTCTTGAACATTATGCATATTATTTGATGATAGGTTAATTTGTACTGCAGAGAACAAAAGTTTAGCAACAGATTAAACAAATATGCAAAATCAAACACATGCTTTGGTATTCAGGGGAAAAGTCTTGATATTTCAAGCTGAAAAATATTGACTAATGATGGTATGCAGAAAAATCTGAGACTCAAATGACTACTGAGACTGAATTAATGGAGTAAATCATTGTCAAGATAACCATGAGTAAGGATCTTCACACTCACCAGCTTTAAAATGATAAAACCTATGCTGGTAAGTTCTGACAATTTTTCCACTCGAAATTGGAAGGAACCGTAGAAGTTTGTAAAACCAAAGAAATAAAAATGGAGAACTGGGTAAGACACATGATCCAAGAAAAGAATGTCCACATGGTATGGGCATGGTATAGGCAATTAGGGCTGGGCAATTAATTTTCCTAAGGGGACACGTGAGAAACTGGAATGTTCAGTCATTTTTTATTTATTTCTTTAAATCTAATTTACTGTCATGGAACAAAGTTTCTTTTCTGTCCTGTCTCAGCCTACACGCATAAACTCAAAATACTTTACTGAGACACCACAAGCCCCTTGTGGTATTCCCAGGTCCATTCTCAATTAATTCCACTGAGTCCACATCTGCTCAGCCTAGGCACAGAGTTGCAAAGTCCACAGGCAAATGCATGCATCCGCAAATCCACACATATGCATTTCAAAATTCAGGCAGGGTTCAGAATCCACACACAGTAAATCCAAGCCAAGGTTCAAGTCCAAAGTCCTAAATACAGGTACAAAGACCAAACACAAGGTTACATGAAGTACAGGTATGAAATCATGAGAACAAGAGTCACAGAATTTGAGCTCACATATGGCAGAAAAAATGGGCAGTTGTTTCCAGCATTTCATTGCTTCATGCATCAGGCTAGTGGATGTGGACCAGTGTAAGCCATTAGGAGGCATGAGGCTCATGAGTAGCTTCACTGAGCTCTGTTGCACTTCCCTTTGTTCAGCCCTACATATCATGGGATCTGCTGAAGGAGGCAGTTCCACCTCATCCTTACCGACCTGTTGCAGCTGCTATCCTTCTCCACCCGATATTTATGACTAAGTCTGCGAGCTCTCCAACTCTGGGCTTCCTGGCCTCACTTCTTCCTCCAGCCCCTCCATTTCTGGCTCTTCCCAATGCTCCTCCTTGCCCCACCTGAAATCCCTAGAGCCTTTATTTCATCATCACCTTGAGATGGCATCCAGGGAAGCCATCATACTTTTTTTGTTTGTTTATAGAAATTTACTGCTCAGGCCAATAATGTTAAACCTAAATCTGTTCTGATGAACAATAAAACTCCTAGACAAAGTCACAAGCAAGAACTGAAGCAATTATTCTTATACTAAATGTTGTGACTTGGATTCAGAAATAAGTATAAATGATATACTTTATAGGCAGTGCAAAAGCATATCAGTGTAAGCAGATACACTGGATTTCAGCTAAAAAAAACCACCCTAAGTACCAATAGAAACTATTAATATGGGTGAGGAAAAGAATTGACATTTATTCAATTGTGGGCACCCTAGAAAAATATTACTTTATTAGATCCTTTCTTAATATTGAGGCTATATTCAGGCTTCTGACTATGAAAAATGAATGTCCCTTCTGTGATATTCAAGGAAGGCCCATACTACATGAGAAGACAAGGCTTGTCAAGGAGCTTGTTGGGCAAAAGTACTGCTCAGCAAAGCATGTTCTCTTTCAATCTGTTCTAAAAATTGGATTTTATCCCATCAGATACAATGATGACCACCAGTGATCAGTGACAACTAGTTTGATAGCTTCACACTGCCACCTGTATCTATGGTAAAATGCTATACCACTGGAGCAATAAGAGAAAGATTGTGGAATAAAGCTACCTGAATATATCTGCTTGGTTACTTTAAGAAAGAGAAAGTTAAACAGTGGGAGGTGGAGATATTAGTCTAACATCCAGCAGAGTCTTCATAAATTCTTAATGTCCAAGCTGTTTATGTCTCTTCTGTCGATGGGTATGTATTGTTTCACTACTTCAGAGTTCTGACCCAACAAAACCATCCATGGCTTGGATCCTGCTTAGATTCAAACTACTCTTCTGACATTAATCTGTCCTACACAATCAGCTGGGTCTCTACCACGTGAGAGATCAATAGGATAGGAAACTTAGGGCAGAATTTCTCAGTAGCACTCTTGACATTGTGATCAGTTTACCTCCATTTCTTTTGTCCCTCACATTGTTGGCTTCCCAGAAAATATAAATAAGGTCATGTGGGAGTTAGTAGTGGTATTGGGCTGCCTTTTTGGTTATTCATTCTGATTACAGTGTTTTGTTGCTGTTCTTGTATGTATGTATTTTATTGCTGTATACCTATAATGACAGCCAGTTGGTTTAGTGTCAGATGTCACTTAAATTATAGTAAATTAAGATGTCAGACTAGAAACCAGGAGGTTTAATCTGATTTTAAGGACAAAGCCAACTGTGTGACCTTAGTCCAGTCACTTTTTCTCAGCCCTAGACACAAGGCAAGGGAAAACTACTTCTGAAATCTTTCCAAGAAAAGTGCAAGGATTAGTTCTGACAGTCACCATAAAACAAAAGTAAAAGTTTTACAGATATACAACCTGCCATAAAACTCCAATAGTCCTAGATGTTGATTGATACAGAAATGTTTGTAATAAACAATATATATATAATAACATTCTTCTGGTTTATAAACAAAGTGTTTACAGCAGGCAAATCTGCAGGGAGGGCAAGATCAATAGCATTAAATGGCAGATGTGACTGGATGATTATTTTTAAAACACATGTTGCTTGCATCACACTTCCATAAAAAAGAAGTGGGGCCCCAGTTGCCCATTCATGAACATGTATTCTGTTGCTGTTCAACTACCTGCTGATTGATGCCTCTGGCTCATTCAACCAAGTGAACAATCAATCAAAAGAGAGAAATGTTTGGTGAGAGAAAACTTCAGACAAATATATCAGCCATTAAATTAGATATTAAGTTTAGGTTTGAGGTAAAATAAACATCTTTAAATGGAGGAATCCCACCCAAGAGACAGTATGCAGGGTTAATGATAATCATAGTCATTCATTTTTCTTGTATCAGTTGCAGTAATCAGGTAATCAGTTTGAGTTCAATAGCAAACAGAACCACTTACACAGTCAAATGTATTTCTTCAACATTGAGGAACTTCAAAGGAATGTAGTTATTCCTTAGTATGCAGATTTAAAAATATTTTTAAAGAAGATCCTGAACTTTTGTTATTTTTGCATTTAATCCTGGCTAGCAAAACAATTTGGAACAAATTTTGTCATTTTTCCTACTGTCTCATCCTTGTTCTAAAGATCTGATTGTACCCTTCTAATAATTTATAAGTACATCAACCATAGTACACTCCAGCTTTTACTGAGTAATTTGTGTAGTGGCTTCGAACTATTCATGAAGTCTATGTGAACCACATCTACATACATAATTACATGTTCTTACTGTCATTGTCTCAAACACAGAACCATTTTGAGGAGAAGTTAATAGTGAAATTGTCACACCTATTGTTTTGCTTATAGAATTCCATGCTTTTATCAAATTTTTCCTGCTACTATGTACTTTTAATTTTTTGTCCTCTTGTATGTCTCTAGCAATGGTGAATGTGGCCTTTGCACCTCATCCCCATAAGATGCCTGCACCAAAATTATTTTGAAGAGTTATGAACATGAAGTCTTATCTATCCGTGTAACAGAAAACAAAGCCAACCAAATTTTCCATCTCCTTTGTCAAGTCCTAACCTGCATCTTTCTCAGGGCCCCTTTATGAACATATTTTTATCTCTCCAAAGTAATAATTTGTAACAGATTTTAAACAGATCTTATATGTTTTTAATTTATTTGTTCCATCAATTTATCTCCTCAATCCTTATAGATGCTTGGCGGTTTACAGGTATTAAAATAGCAATAAAATAAAATTAGATTTCAACATTTCAATATTAAACAATGACTGAGATTAAACAATAAGAAAAATATACCCCCATCACATACCCGCACAAACCCCCACACAAAGTCATGCATAAACATTACAATACAGCTGTCCTGAGATACAAGGGAACAAAAATATTACTCTAACATAAATAAAACTAAAGGTGACTCAGGGCTGACTCATTAACTCTTAGACTGAGGATGAGATAAAGGTAACATGGGGGGGGGGGGAACTTGACTGAAAAAGTGTGATGCCCAGGCATGTTTGTGCCTACATAGGTGAAAGTAGGGAAAGACCCTCTGGTATTTATTAAAGCTTCACAATTTTAATAAATACAGAAGTCAGAAAAATGACAAATGAATTGTAGAGAGTGTTGTGTTTGTACAAAGTCCAAACCATTTCTTCAAATTATTTTTGAAGCTCACAAAACCTAATCATTTGGTTATAGGGCAAACATTTAATGAAATCCTTCACTCCCAGGAAAAGATGAAGTTGGTTTGATTTATGACCTCCCTTCTTTCTTCTGTTTCTCATGCACATACATGTACAGTAAGAAAAAAAAATGCAGAGCTTGATTCAACCCACTTAGAGGAGATTTTTCTGAAAAGCATGGCTGCCTGTTTTCAGTTACTAACCTCACTAACTCACAGCAAGCAGTCTTTGAAGTTCAATGAAAGCTAGAGGGGCAATCTTTGGTGGCAGAGCTACCACCCCACAGCCATTCTCAGAGCGGGTGGCACTTTGCAAGATCTCATAATATGCATTATAGGCTGAGGGTAGAATTTAGCAGGGATGTGCTGAACTTTACCATGAAAGCTTTGCTGAGTTCATATTTGGAACAAAATTAGGGGCAGGTACATCTTGTTAAAAATATAGTTCCCGAGTTAGGCCTGATGCCAGAAACTAGTATAAATTGATACATCCAGAGGGATCCCACTGCCAATGCACCAAACTTTTTAAAATTTTGCAACTTCTCCCTTTATCACCAATGTCAGATTTTTTCCTTTCTAAGCAACAGCAGAAGGAGCCACAACCTCTACCCAGCTTGTGCCATCCTTTTAAGACTGGAACATCTTGAATTCAGAAGTTGTGCACCAAGGAAGTCAAGTAAAAAAATCAGGAACACATGGGGACATATGTGGAAATAGAGAGATAGATCAATATTCACTTCAAAGTAGTAGAATCAGAACTATTAAGTCCATGAGCTAGCCAAAAGTTCAGCAAAATATAGAAGTAAACTATGTTATGTCAAAGTTCTGAACACAAATATTGTTTTCAACATTGAACATGTTCTGAAAGACAGCTAAAGCCTTTAAGCCTTCATCCTAACCCAGCTAGTCCACATTAAATTTGCTCAAAATTGGCATATTCACAATCAAATAGACCATTAGTGCCACTCAGTCCTTTCTGTAGCTTAGTACAACTGTGTGCTTCAGTATTTTGATATATGACTCAGGACTACTAGTTCTTTGAAGATAGAAATGGTTGAGAATTGGAATGGAATCAGGTGATCCCTGAACTGAGAACAGGATCTAAAGACTCAGGTGTTTCTAGAATTATGCTCAACTTTTCCTCTTCTTTCTAGGATAAAACATCTGAAGGAACCATGACATTAGAAACACAGACTAAGTCAATAGAAATAATAAAAATGATGTGTAATAAAAATGATGTGGATTAGAATGGATACATGCTGGAAAGAGAAAGTATTCAGGGATTTTTTGCCTAAGCCCCTACTCTCAAACCCTGGATCCAACATTATAAAATATTTATTTTTCTAAACTTAGAAGTCTGCTACATACTAGCTCCATTCAGATAATGAACACATCTCTAGAGCTTCAACTTGGTATCTTTCTTAGTTTTATAAGGAAATGCTAGGAAATGCTAGAGGTGAATAGCCTGCAATTAATTTGCAAGTGGTTGGCTCAAGCTTCTAAGTACCCAATTGTCAGCCTGGTTGAACACTACATATAAATGATATAAGAAAAATACGACGTTTTAAAAAAACTTTTTCTTGTTTTTTGTAATCTAGCCTCTCTGATCTATTGTGTTTAATTTAACAAGGATTTTCAAAGGTTTGGGATTTCTGATTTTCCCCCCAGAACCAAAAACAGAGTTGAGGGCTAGATTCACCTAAATTGACTTCTACAAATGTATCTTTGAAAATTCAGCTCAGTTATAATAACAACTCCCTGAGCTTCATTCAAATTTGTTTGCATTAAACACTTAGCAGTTTACATGCTTTGTTGTCTAGCTCCTCATCTCTTTTCATTTAGATTTTATTTCCTGTAATTACCCATGCTCTGCTCTTGGCTTGTCTTCATCAAAGGCAGACCAGTTCCAGACATCCATTGTTTACCTTTTGGCAAAGGCTTTAAAACATATGGGAAATGGTTGGTCTCAAGTTGAATACATTTCAAAAGACTCTGCACAGGGTTTCAACCCCAGGCTCACATGGTTTTCAATTTCAAACTATAATATCTATCTGTATTGACATTTCCCATCACCCCTAAAATTCACTCTTTATTTCTCCTTAATGTTATGCTTCCCAAATTATGGCATACTAGCCCTAAGGGTGCCATCTTAGGAGACAAAAAAGTAGATTTTCAGTATGGAGGTATTTATACAGAGATGGTACCACTTTCCCCATGTGGTGGCAATGAAGCCCTATGGACACTGCTACCTAAATTTGGTTTCCTTTCTGTAAGAACACCCTGGAAATTTACGATGCACCTCTACTTAATGTTTATACACAGAGTACCACCAAAGTTGCATCTCTAGATAATCAAACTTTGTAAGACATAAAAATTCAACCCAAGTAATAGTTTTTAAAGTATGCTTCCCTTCCAAATCAATTATAGATATACTCAACATTAGAAATGTGAATGATCTTATCATGTTGTTCCACTCTGGTCTAAAATTTCCTTCCATCCCATTATTCATGCTTTTAATCTTCTTTCTTTCCCTAACTTCTCTTTCTGCATTCCATTAGCCATTTATTCAAATGACAGTGAAGATCAGAGTGTTCTGGGGAAAAGATAGGGATACCCCAAATTTTTCCTTCTCCCTCACCATAAACCCAGTGTGATAATGAGGAGATAAACAAGACTCACTTTCCTTGATATATTTTCCATATCTCTTCACTAAATTGACATCACATACAGGAGATGAGATGCAGTGAGTATTTAGAATATTATGTGTCTAAGGAAGATGGTCTATTAAGCAAAGGAAAAGAAGACACAATTTGTTACACATCTTTATTTTAGGTTTCCATCTTCTTCCATACATTCATTTCTTTCTCCCTGACAACCATCTCCCTGCTATTTTATAGTCAGATTCTCTGTGGTACATTTCCAATTTTCAACAGCCATTGCGGAGAATGGAAAGGCATTAGATCACCAAGTAAGAAGACAGTTAGGGCTCGCTGTTGTTGTTTTCTATGCAAGGATGAGAAACAAGACTAGACTTATTCCCCCAGCATGCTTCTTATATTGAGACAACTCTTTATTCGTGAGGTAAAATTCTAAAGGAAAAGCCATGATCACATAAAATGCTGAACTGATAATGTATCCCATTGCCATGTGGCATGTGGTCACATTTTAATTACCACCCCTTGGAGCTGTCTCCACAGGTATGTTTCCTTAATGCATAAAACATGAAATGTGTATGTGTGGGGGTGGGGGGTTCAGTACCTCTGCTCTTTCAAAATGGAAGTAAACCACATTAGAAACACATTTCTCATTCAAGGATTTGTTCAGTACAGAACTGTAGAAGGGCTTTTCTGTTTGTAACTCAATACACCCATTCACATGAGTCTTCTGTTTCCTTAATAAATACACAAGCATGGCCAGCTTTATGTTATCTGTTGTCTGTTCAATAAAAGGAAACCATATATGGTCTGAGTGTACATAGATACACCATTTATTAGATGTCACTTTAGGGCAAGATCAAAACAATTGACTACATGGAAGAAATGTCTGTTCAGGTCCATATCATGTTTTCAAAGCTGGGAACCAGTGTGATTTCACTAGTTCTCAGAATTAATTTGACTGAATAAATCTGAATGCATTTGTGGATTTTTCTCCATACATTTGAGGATTTTTCAGGAAGAGCAAAGTTGACAAAATGAAATTCAGTGGTGAGAAAAGTGAGTGTTGTGAAAAGTAGGTTAGGCAGGAATAAATACAAGTACAGATATAGAACATATGGAATCTAGTTCAATAGCAGTAACTGCAAGAGAGATCTTGGAGCCCTGGTGAGCAATCATTTAAATATGAGCAAGCAATGTGCTGCAGCTGCCCAAAAAACCATTGCAGTCCTAGACTGCTTTAACAGAATCAAGATCACAGGAAGTATTAATAGTGCTTTATAATGCCTTGGTAAGACTACACATGGACTATTGCATCCAGTTTTGGTTGCCACAATATAAAAAAGATGTTGGCACTGGAAAAATTATGGAGAAGAGCAGCAAAGATGAATAGGGGCTTGAGGGTAAAAATATAGGAAGAATGGTTGCAGTCTAGTCTGGTGAAAAGAAGGATTGGGGTGACATGATAGCAGTGTTCAAATATTTGAGGGGGTGCCTCAGAGAAGAGGCAGTCAACATATTTTCCAAAGCACCAACCAACCTAGAAATAAGGAGAAATTTCCTGATATGAGAACAATTAACTAGTGGAATGGCTTGCCTTCAGAAGATGTGGGTGCTCCATCATTAGAGGCTTTTAAGAAAATATTGGACAGTCATTTGTCCAGAATGGTATAGGGCCTCCTGTTTGTGCAGGGATTGGACTAGAAGTCCTCCAAGGTTCCTTTCAACTCTGTTATTCTGTTCTGTTCTGAGATTGTGGTTGTGGTTATTGTTTTCCTTGTTGCAGTATTGTTTTATTTATTGATCTACTGTATGTATTAATTAAAATTAATTTCACTCCATCTTTCAGGATAACCATCTTTCCAAAGCAACTTACAAGCAACAAACAAACCATTATAAATAACAAAGTAGAAAATGCATGGGTTCTGGTATTCTTTCTCTTAACTGCAGCTTCCTTCTGGATTATCTGACCAGGAAGGAAGAGAAAGATTCACTTAAAATGGAGGAGTAAAAGCATTCTGAGTGATAGCCCAACAAAGTCTCCCATAGTGATGCATTGGAGGGATATCATTTTTCTCTGCAACCCCAACCTAGATCTAGCCCATTTGCAAATTCTTTCTTTCCTTTTTTGGCTTTTTTTTCAACCGCCCAAATTCAGTCCTCTTCTATTCACTTTTCAGAAAGTTATAGAATTCAGAGTCCTTTTACACAATAACTTTCCAATGTAGTAAGACTTTTATGAACCAAAACACTTTTTTAAAAAATAAAGGACATCTTGTTTGGGATCCTTTCTATAGGACATGGCCCCTGGGGAAGGGAGGCAAGGGTTTCCTCCCAGAAGTTGCCAGATGTTTTTATTTTTTCAGAATGCCCTGGACATGGTTTCCTCATTAGCACTAAAATGGGAGATATGGTTTCATTTTCTGCTGCTGAAAGCAATGGGTCATTTGTTTGTTGTTAAGCATTTTAAGAATTCCTCTCTCAAATACTGAATATTATTATCCATCTTCTACATTGGGAAAGCTACAGTCATTTCTCTCTTAGAAAAAAGCAACTTATGTTGCAAACAATTCATGAAGGTGGCTAAGATATATTTTTCATGCCCTTTAGGGGGCAACCATTCACCATTTGACTGAAAGCAAGGTCACTACATGTCTCAGTTTGAACCAGGTAACAAACAGCATGGTAGAATCTAAATCTGAAGGATATTTTGATTTGCACAGCAGCAGCTCACTCCATTTTTCAAATATTTCTTCACAACACAAATGCAGAAATGACGAATTATACAGACTTCTGTTATAAAAGTAGAAAAATGTTTACCTGTTTATTTTTTAAATATATATATAAATATAAAATATCAGAATCTCTACCATGGGTTGATTAATGTATAGGTCAGATATTTGCACTTCATGAATTTCAGATTTCAATTTGAGAACTGTCCAGATTTCAAAGAATAATGTGGATGTATGCTTATACAGTATGGAGCTCAAGTTCCACAGCTTCAAAATTTGACAGCCTTCAGAATCACCTATCAAAATAATTCCTAGGTAAACAACTTTCATCTAAGTAGTCATGTTGTTACATTGCTACATTTTATACAAGTTGTGAAGCTGGTTTTAGTTTAGAATGCATTCTGATCTGAGAGAGCTTCACAGCCCAATTCACTGTGTCCTATTCAAGACCTATATTCCAAATAGGGATGCGATGAGTTCTGCTATGAATTCCTCTGGGAGTGGTTTTAGTTTTACACCCTCAGAGCAATCCAAGACATAAGATATACTTGCCATAAGCAAAACCAGCTAGCTTCCTTCTTTTCCTAAAAATATCCATGGAGGTACTGGGCTATTTTAAAACATGAAGTATGCAAGAAGTCTCTTGCAGCACAGTTCAACCTTCAAAAAGATTGTGGAACTTGCAGACTTCCTTGTATTTTTTTTCTGGGAAAGATCACATAACCAAACACTACTAGTATTACATGGGTATATGGCTTCCATTTGTCTTATCTTCCTTTTATAGGAAGTGATGTTTTGTGATTCTGAAGAAAGATGATCGGCTAGCATTGTTCACAGAGCATAGATGAAAAAGTCAAGATGGCAGCCACAAAAGTGTGATTGAAATGTCTGGTTTGAATGATTGCATTCTTGTGCTGCCATCGTGATGTTTTTGATTATACCCAGTAGACACTCCAGGGAATAGGAAACATCACAGATGAAGGCAAGGAAAGGAAAGTTTTCTCTTTTACCCAGCATAGTTATTTGTAATATTTATGTTACTACCTGAAGTACTTAGGGAGTGAACTAAGAAACATTGTTTTTTAGCTAGCAAAATTGTATTTCCTCCCCGCACCCCGTAACCCATAAATGAGATGCTGATGCTTACTAACTACTGTTAGTATGCTTACTAACTACTGTTCTAAGGTGCTGTACAGAGCTTCTGCTTGCTGTTTTAACGAGAGCTGAACATTCAGGATAATCTCCAGATTTCCTGCAGAGTACTTCTGGGGAACATAATCCCACTGAAAGCTAATTTTGGCATTATCCCAGGCTCAATTTGTCGGTTGCCTAGGTTCAGCATACCAATAATCCAAGGATTTGAGTCCTATTAGTTTTGAGGCAATTTCTCCCCATTCTTTTCCAGACGCAGCTCTGGAGGAGGTAGAACATAAGCTTTCAAGTGAAGGCAGCAGTCATAATTAGCTTGTAAGGAGTTAACAGATGTTTTAATAAATGTTTAGTCAATTGTTACCAATGGTTATGAAGTCCAGTAGGTCAATGTTCTGTTTGTAATGTAGCTTACAACTACCGATAACATTTCCTAATAAATGTGCTTTACAACTAGTTTAGAAGTAAATGGGGCTTTTCAAATTGGTGCATTCATTGCTTTTGAATAAAACAGAAAGTCAGGCACACATCTGTTAAGTGTTGCCCTGATCCAATTGTAACTTTCTAGTTTGTGTTTTAAAAATATGATGTCTGAAGATCTAATAATAATACATTTATAGCATTATAATTATTTTGGCTAATGTAGCATACTAAGAGCTCCAAGATAATATGTGCACAAACATACATGCCATATGTTTGTTTTAAAAAATATTTTGCAAAAGTATTTATTTGATCAATCAACTCTAGATGATAAACTAGGTACAATTAAAAACATAGAAAACAAAGCAAAAGAAAAACAATGGAATCAGAGCAATAAAAAAAAAATAAAAATTCCATACCAGGGGAAATCATATCACAAATACATAACATACAGTACAAATATCAGCAGACTCAGAAATCACCCTCCCATTTTAAATAGATGGAAGTTTCTTCTAGTGAGATGCTGTTCAGAATATATATACGTGTGTGTGTGTGTGTGTGTGTGTGTGTGTGTGTGTGTGTAAAATATACTCATGTGACTATTGATAATTTGTTTAAACAAATTTGAAGAATAGCAGGTTTTTGTTCTTGAGGAAGATCAGCAAATATCTTGAATACACGAATAGCAACCCTGGGAAGTGTGTGGGGAAGGAACAAGCAGTCAGCATCACATGAGCAGCAAAGTAGCATTACAAAGCAGACCCCATTCCTTTCCTCATGTTGCATGAATATCTCAGTTATGATGTTGTGACACTGCTTTTGTCTTTCTGATGAAAGGGTGCCAACTTGCAAACACCATGACTCAACACTTAATTTAAAAGATCACTAAGGTGGCATATATTTGGTACCATCTAACTTTTGCACTGCCAGACATATTGAACAGAGGGGGGGAAACAGAAGGTACTCCAAGTGGATTTCAACTTGTATTCATTGAGATAGTTGGGTCACAGACTGAACCTATTATGAACAATCTGTATATTTTTGTTTGTAGATTGAAAGCAAACCTCAAAACAAAACTGGATGCTACCTCCTAGTTACCTAGTTTCTAGGCAACATTAACAAAGGGATAGAATCAAGATCACATGAAGTATTAATATTACTTTATAATGCCTTAGTAAGTCCACACTTGGAATACTGCATCTAGTGTTGGTCACCATGATGTAATAAAGATGTTGAGACTCTAGAAAGAGTGCAGAGAAGAGCAACAAAGATGATTAGGGGACTAAAACATATAAAGAACGGTTGATGGGATTGGGTATGTCTAGTTTAATGAAAAGAATGCCTGGAGTGACATGATAGCAGTGTTCCAATATCTCAGAGGTTGCTACAAAGAAGAGGGAGTCAAGCTTTTCTCCAAAGCACCTGAGGGCAGGACAAGAAGCAATGGGTGGAAACTAATCAAGAAGAGAAGCAACCTAGAACTAAGAAGAAATTTCCTGAACAATTAACCAATGCAATACCTTGCCTCCAGAAGTGAATTCTCCAACTCTGGAAGAGATTGGACAACCATTTGTCTGAAATGGTATAGAGTTTCCTGCCTGAGTTGGGGGCTGGACTACAAGACCTCCAAGGCCCCTTCCAATTCTGTTATTCTATTCCAAGGGTCTCCAAACTTGGAAAGTTTAAGACTTGTGGACTTCAACTCCCAGGATTCCTGAGCTAAAATGACTAGAGGAAGGATTCCGAGAGTTGAAGTCCACAAGTCTTAACGCTGTCAAGTTTGAAGATCCCTTTTCTGTTCTGTTCTGTTCTGTTCTGTTCTGTTCTGTTCTGTTCTGTCCTATCCTATCCTATCCTATCCTATCCTGGTAATGAAAAATCTGCAAGAAAACAACCAAGTTCAGAGAGCACCAAGAACCCAAAAGAACATCTATACCAGTATTAGAAGGGATGACCTAAGTAGAAGTGAATATCTGCCAGGGAACTAGAACATGACTACCATTTTAATAATGGGCATGTTTTTGCCATTGCATGAAGCTCTGACCCTGAATTTAACAACCACACAAAGCAGGGGCATATTTTTCTCAGGAACTACAGAATATTAAATTATTGTTGCTTAGCTTATTAAATCACCATTTACTATGCAAGAACTCAGATTAAAAATGCCTTAATGTTTACTGAAGCAAGGTATATGGTACCTAACAGCATGTTATTTTCTGCACGCTATTTAACATTCTTTATTGCTCCAACTCATCAGGTTTATTTGAAATCAGTGGAGGAATTCAACTCTTCTCACATTTACTTAGCCATTATCAGCCACTGCAAAACTGCCAAGCATGAGGGATAAACACAGGTAATTTATAGTTCTGCATAAACATGGAACGACTATGACAAAATTAAAATCTTTAGATTCTTCATTATTTATGGAACAGATGAAATGCAACTTTTGCAGGATGAAAGTTTCCAGATATCAAGATCAATGAGAAAATTACAGACAGATAATTTATTACGATGTTTATTAATACATTTATTAAGATGCTCCCTTGAAAGTGTTCTGGAATCCTTTGCAGGATTTGGCTGACCTGATCAAAAATCATTTGGTTTCTCCTGACATTTCTGTGATGTAGACAGGTGCTATTTTTGCAGGTATGTGTGCTACAAAGCATCTTTTTGGCTACTGAATTTTGAATTTGGCTACTCTAGAGGATTGCACAGCTCTAATAAATCCCAGTGCTTTGAAAGGCAGAATTTTTCTTACAATCGAATAGGTAGAGTCTTGCATGTGAAAAAAGTACTGTAAAAGGCCAGGGTCTAAACAGACATTCATGGTAATATGGTCTTTTTTATGCAAAATGTAATTAATGATAGAAAGGACATTTTTTCAATTAGCATTTTGATTTCTTATTTTCACCTCAATATATGAATAGAAAACTATGCATGAATGCTAGACATGGTGGTTACATGCTATCTCCAGAATCAGAAGTGTATTGCTTGCAAATAGCCTTTCCCAGGGAACAAATCCACAGGGGGATAATGCAGTTATGTTCTGCTTGAGGTCTTCCCACAGGCAAATGACTCTTCATTACAGGAAAAAGAATGTTGAGCTCCATGATTCAACTGGGCACTTATTTTGTTGTAGTTGTTGTTGTTAACTTATACCATAGTGACACAACGAATAGTCTGCAAGGGAATGATTCTCAAGCTATATGCTTGGATGCATTGTAGTTCGGCATCAAAAGCTGATGTCAGGGTTCCAACCAATGCCCTAATAGAATTAAGAGTCTCAAGTTATTTAGCAAGAAAAAGCCAGTTGTTTATTAGAAGTGCCATGCTGGCACCACCTAGGTGAAGCTAGTTCTGACTTCACCCTGTTTGCATCTTGCCTCTGACCCTGTTTCCCCCTCTACCCAGAGTGTGTCACTAGTCACATTCCCCAACGAAGCAATTTCACAGGTCATAGAAGTCACTTCCTCCATAAGTTGCGGGTCTCTGTGGAGTTGGCCTCGATTTCGGTCTGCTAAGCTATGTCTTGTTTTGACTGGGGTGTGAATTCCTTGGTGCAGCTGTGAGGCGTGATTCCCATCCACTTGCCTAGGCAACTCAGGAACAGATGAGGAAAACTTTGCAAGTTGACAGCTAGAAGGTCTGAAAAATTAAGGCACCATCCAGGTAGTCCTCAACTTACAACCATTCATTTAGCAACCATTCAAAGTTACAACAGCATTGGGAAAAAAATTGTTATAATCGGTCCTCCCACTTGCAGCCATCACAGCAAGTCTCTTGATCAAAATTCAGGTGCTCAGCAACTGGCATGTATTTATAATGGTTACAACATCCCTGGATCACATGTTTACCATTTGTGACCTTCCCAGCTGGTTTTCAGCTAGAAAGTCAATGGGGAAATCCAGATTCACTTAACAACCATGCAAAAAAAAAAGTCATAAAATTGGATGTGACTCACAACCATCTTGCTTAGCAATTGAAATTCTGGTGCCAATAGCGGTCATAAGCCAAGGACTGCTTGGACTGAATGTATACTATACTCTGTGCTTATTAACAAGAATACTCAGACCTTTCAACCAGCAATATTTGGACAGCAAAGAGCAATACATTATATCTTTGATGGTTCATCTTTAAACAGAGTTTTACAGTTTTCTGTGATAAATGATGTGTTCATCTAGTACCTTCCACTTGAAATTCAGTGCAGATAGCAATGCTATCTCAAGAGCATAGCATTAAATATCACCGGTTGCTTGCAGCTCCAGAGATGCAACTGCAGTACCAAATAGGCCCTGCAGGGACCCCTGTGAAGTACAGGAGAAGGAATCTTGCTGGAGGGCAGATGACAAGAGTGTCATCAAACTTGGAGGTCAGCTTCAGTGGGCACTGAGAAGAAATTATCAAATTCCTGATGTAATCTTCACTGACAGTCATGAGACAATAGCATCACCACTGACCTGCAAAAAATGGCACAATTCTGAATCCTGATGAAAAAGGAAGCTAGTTCCCCTGGAAGAATTGTGTCTATTATTAGTAACGAGATATTAGTGTGGTTTTCTGACTATAAGACAGAGGCTGTAACCCAAGAGGCAAAGGCTTAGAAACACAGGTGTATTACAATAACACGGTTTACAGTCTCCTGCCATAACATGCTCAACAAGTAGGAAAAATGTTTTTAATAGTCCTAAGTGATTTCAGATAAACAGTTCAAAACAGAACCCTCTGTCTAGCTCCATAATTTTCTCCTCCATCTTGTGTCTGCCTTCCATTTATTCCTATATATTGCGTATTCCAGCCTGTGGTTGATAGCAAAATAAGTCTATAAATATAACACATTTGGATGAGCCGAACTTGCAGGAAATAGCCTGCCAAGGACTGTGTGTACTTTTTCAAGTTGGTGCTCTTCTGCTGGTTTTACATAATTAGGCTATGTCTTCCCTTTCCACTGATCCATTTATAATATATCTTAGACAAAGCTCAGTTAGATGAGACGGACTTCAGAGCAGCTGGAAATGCCTATGCTACATTGGGCATTAGAGTAATGGTTCAGATCTCTCTCCCTAACATGTAACACGGATATGCTTTGAAGCATGAAATCATAAATGATTAACCTATTTGATTTCTTCCAAATGACAGAAATATGCCCTTCCCGCAGAACTCATGAAATAACAAAAACATAAAGCCACCATTTGCTAGAAATCAAAGTACATTTCCCAGTAGGATTTGGGGGCTGTTGCTGAGCCTGATTCATGGTAGATATTTTTGCCCTGCAACAATTGTTAATTACTGTCCATTTGCTATGTGTCCAAAAAGCTTGAGGAGAATATTGGTTTAAAAGCTTACACTGGTCATTATCTTTGGCTAATCTATATGAATTGCCTCAGGTCCACGTGAGGCTGAAAGTGCAAGGAAAATAACATGAAACCTTTGTCTCTATGTGCATGTGAATAAGTAGATGTGTTGTATGAGTGTAAGGGAGGTGTTTTGGGATATATTATGTTTATGATTTAGCATTAAAATGACAACAACACATCAAATTCACAAATGTTGAGCTGCCTAAAATTACATATATGAGATGTTTTAACTGTTTAGATGTTTTAACTGATGATAAAGGGAGGAGAGGAGAAAAGGAGTTTTATAAAATCTATGAGCCAATCTGTGATTCTGAGAGGTTTACAAATACAACAGTAAAAATAGAAGATTAAACATTGCATTACCAACAAGTGAAAGTCTTGGAAAAGAATGAATGAATCAGCATCCATTCCAAAAAGGCAAAACACCACCCATGGGTTCATCACCTGCTCTAATTTGGAGGCTGGGAATCGGGGAAGGTTTAAGAATTTGTTTAAATAGGGTCAGGATAGAGACTGTAAAAATCTTGCATCGAAAACAATGTGTAAAGGTCATGTTACTCCCTATGGTGCTATATTCTGGAACAGCTTGAGCTTCTAAGTCAGGAGTCTTCAAACTTGTCAGCTTTAAGATTTGTGGACTTCAACTCCCAGAATTTTTCCTCCAATCATGTTTGCTCAGGAATTCTAGGAGTTGAAGTCCACAAGTCTTAAAGCTGACAAGTTTGAAGACCCTTGTTCTAAGTAGTCTTCAAAGGCAGACCCATGTATAGCATATTCAAGCATAAGGTGATGAAAGCATGACTGTCTTAAGAGATTTGTACTCTAGCTATGGGTGCAACTACTGCAACTAGATGAATTTGGGCAACAGCTTTCTGGGACACAGTTTCCATTAGCTGCTTGAGAAGGACTTTCAAGTCCATAAAGACCTCTAAATTGCACACCCATTCTGAAAAGGGAAGTAGAAATAGCAATAGCACTTAGACTTATATACTACTTCACACTGCTTTACAGTCCTCTCTAAGCAGTTTACAGAGCCAGCAAATTGCCTCCAACAATCTGGATCCTCATTTTACCCACCTCGGAAGGATGGAAGGCTGAGTCAACCTTGAGCCTGGTGAGATTGGACCTGCCAAACTGCTGGCAGCCAATGATCAGCAACAATATAGCAATAGCACTTAGACTTATATATCACTTCATAGAGCTTTACAGCCCTCTCTAAATGGTTTACAGAGTTGGCATATTGCTCCCAACAATCTGGATCCTTGTTTTATTGGGAAGGATAGAAAGCTGAGTCAATCTTGAATCTGTGAGACTTGAACTGCCAAACTGTTGGCAGTCAGCATTCAGCAGAATTAGCCTGCAATACTGCATACCAACCAATATGCCACCATGGCTCAGTTTGTTAGCTCTGAACAACATGGTTGTTCAGCTGTAATCATGCCAGTGCAGGGATGCTAGTTAATTATCAAGTCAGCGATCTTTCTGGTTTGTAGTGAGCTACAAACTTCATGTCTCTTTGAGAATACTGATATGGTCTTTTTATTTCTAAATGACCTAGCATTGGCTCCATTCTGGATGACTCTTGCTCCTAATTCTGCGGTTCAAGGGAATGATAAAATGTTATTATAATGCAACTATCATTAAAGAAATCAATTTTAATATATCCATAATTTGGAATGATGCTATTGTCCCAGAGTTGAAGTGTCCGCTTGTATATCTTCTGACAATTCCTCTGTCTCATTTCATGTTCAGAGCATACAGAGGATATATCAGTTCCCCTAAATGACTTCTGAGACACATCTGATTCAGAAGGCAACTGTTCCAACATTCAGTAATTAGCCAATTAGGTAAAGGGTAATTGGAATGTGTAAAAATATTGCACATTTGTGGTTTATAAATATAAGTAAACAGCAGACAAAAGTCACTTGGGATTTTAACAGTTGTCCAGAGCTAACAAAATACAACATGGAATGCATCTGGCTCCTAATGGGGACTCTATGACTGCAATGACTGCAATCTGAAATGTAAAGCTTTATTCTTTCAATTCTTTCAATACTAAAAAAAAACAAATCAATTCCTTCCACTTTGTATGAAATGTTTTGGTTCTTGACTTCTGGGGTACAAGCAGATTTATATAAATAGAATTTCCATGTCTGCCAATTTCCATGTCCTGGAGAAATATATGTAAGTAAAAGATCAAAGATCTGTACAAACATTCAACATAAAACTGACAGCCTGAAAAGTAGCTTCCTTCAGACTTTCATAGTGATGTGACTTATGAAGCTCAGGGGAGATTGCAGAGAGACAGAGAGACAGACAGATTTCTGTATAAAACATTGCCCTAGGATAGCTGCTTTCCCTTCTATCACAAGCAGCTTTGGGAATATTGACATAGTTATGTAATTCTCTTTTGCCGGGTACTTATTTATTATTATGTTTGGTCGCACGGCCAGCCAGATGTTTAGACTGGATTTGGCATTTCTATCCACCTATTGAGTCCTTCCCAGGGACCTGGAATAGGCAGTGTTGTTTGATGGTGTTAAAGGTATTGTCGTAGGATGTAAGCTGTTCCACTTAAAGCTGCCTTCTGCAATTGACTGGTGGCAATTTTTGATAATACTGATGGTTTTTAAGTGGTGCTCCAAATGTTTTGGAATTGCACCCTAAGTGCTTATTACTGCTGGTACTATCTTTTTCTTTTCCCGTAGTTGTTCTGCTTTTATTTGCAGGAGTTTTTATTTTGTGATATTGCCCAGTTCTTTCTTTTCTATTCTGTTGTGCCCAGGCATAGCAATGTCAACCAGTGGTGGTATTCAAATAAAGTTGCTACCGGTTCGGTGGGCATGGCTTGGTGGGCGCACTGTGCACATGTGCACACTTTGTGTGCACGTGCGTGCCAAATGTGCACTTTGCGCAGGCGTAGAGGCATTCTAACTCGCCTCCTGCAAGCCTGCACAATACCGGTCGCTGCAGCAGCTGCCATGCGGCACTATTCTGGCCATAAAAGTGAGTATGGGAGGCCGAGCGGGTGGGTGGGCCAAACACAGAGCAGTGGAGAGAGAACTGGTTCCATCTCCGCTGCTCATTGCCACTCCAGAACCGGGCAGAACCGTTCGAATACCACCACTGATGTCAACTATCCAGACATTTTTTTTGTCTATTTGTCTTATCAACAGTTTTTAAGTCTAGGTGTGATATGGTAGGTGCTCATCTGTTTGAATTCAAAAGTCCCAACATTTCTTCATTTTCTATTACTTTACCTATTTTGTGGTCCCACCAGTTCTTGCTTGCAGGCAAATTATATTTCTTGCAGATATTCCAATGCAGGGGTGTTAAACTCGCGGTGTCACATTGTTGTCATGTGACATACCACAACTTTTTCCCCTTTGCTAAACCAGGGGTTGGGGTGGCCAGTGCGTGATGTATTGAGCCTTCAGGCCATGAGTTTGACATCCCTGTTCCAAGGCA
Organism: Pseudonaja textilis; assembly: GCF_049901715.1. Taxonomy (NCBI): domain Eukaryota; kingdom Metazoa; phylum Chordata; class Lepidosauria; order Squamata; family Elapidae; genus Pseudonaja; species Pseudonaja textilis. The sequence goes on along the minus strand of NC_141990.1, from coordinate 301,101,181 downwards.
TAATTGTTCCTATGTTGTCATGTGGTTGTTAGTGGTACAAGATCATATAGACCGACTTCTAACTAAGTAATCCACTGTTTCTTCAGCTTCTTTGTACTGTAGAGATAGCCTTTGCTGTTGTTGTCTTCTCAATTCTGGCTTTGTATGCATTTGTTCTTAAGGCTTGGTCTTATGCACCAGAAATAGCCCCTATCTCTTTCTTCAACATTCCTGTTCTTGGTTGTTGCTAGGGTTTTTTTGTTTTCTGTTTTGTTGTTTTGTGAGTATACTAGAAATGTAATATTTTACCTTGCCACATCTCTTTTCTATTCTTCATTTGGTCTTTCCAGTATTCAGTAACCCTTCATCATGTAGTGGCTTCAGTGCATTTTCTTCATTTTCCTTTAGATCAGGGCTGTCAAACTTCCAGCCTGTGGGTTGGATGTGTCACATGGTGGCCACGCCCATGCCCATTTTGGCGAAAGGGAAAAAAGTGCTGATACATCACATGACACCACCATGGCAACATGAGTTTGACATCCCTGCTTTAGATATTCTTCCAATGCCATTTTTTTTCTTCTTCAACTGTTTAGTATACTTACAATATTCCATGCTCACCTATGATCCTAGGTAAGTAGAGTCTGTCAATGTTGCTATATGGATGAAGGGCATGATTCATTGTTATTATTTTTTTTTCTTCCTTGTCAAGAAATTTTAGTTCTGCTTGAATCCAGTCCACTGTTCTAACTGTGGACTGGATTCCAATTCCAATGACTGGAACTGCCCAGGTGTTAACTGTCAAGATGGCATTTGCTACACTGAGTTTGGATTTTTAAAATTTTCTTCAACCTCATTACATTTCTCTTCTATCCTTCCTCTTGACTCCAGTGTTCTTGATTTTGTCCACATAAAGCCAGACTGTCAAACTCCCGGCCCATGGGCCGGATGCATCACACGCTGGCCATTCCCAAGCCCAGTTAAGCGAAGGGGGGAAAAGTCCAGATATGTCATGTGATGCTGCCTTGATGATGTGAATTTGACATTCCTGACATAAAGGATATTCAGGTATTTGTTGTGCTCTTCTTCCTCCAGACTCTTGATGTTATTTCATTAGGACATCTTGGTTTCTTCAGTTTTGCCCACCATAGCCATGCCCATCCAGCAACCTGGCAGAAAACCTTTGCTAAAATTTTTGAAGCCCACCCCAGAAAAGTCTCTGAAAATTTGGCTGGTTCTGCTGAAGAAAAATGACTCACCACTCACATTTACTTTGAATGTTACCCTGAGTGAAACTTTAGCAATTCTATCTTTATAATTCTAATACCAACCAACATTTTCAGGCACTTCTTTTGCTCATGTCTTTCATCTGCCATATTTTCTTAGTCAGCCCCACTGATTCACAATGAAGAGAAAGCAAGGGGGGGAGGGGAGAGAGAGAGAGAGAAGATCAGTTTAGGCAATTATTAATGGCTTCAGCAGTATGAAATGTTTTCAGTCCATCAAGTACATGCTTACAGTGTAAAACTAACAATAAATATGATAATAGTTGTCACACATCAGTGAGAGAAATATTGAGCAAACAAAGTTTAAAATAAATTGCATTTAACTTTACAAATCCTGACCAAAGATGGTCAAACAAGCTAACCATTATGTCATATTTACAGCAGGTTTTCCCTGTGCTAGAATTAGATTTCCTAGTTGAAGGTATTTGTTTAGCAAATGTTGTGTTTGGCCAATCCTTTGTTTAGAGGCTTCATTGTTTCAATGTATTTAGTCTTTGACATTATTACTTAACGAAAACAATGTTGCACAATCTCAGTATATTTTCTACCTTATTCATTCCCTACTTTCTTACTCATAGATTTAGGAAACTAGGTTATCTGGCCTATCCAGTTGAACATGGAGTCTTAACATCTTATACAAAGAAACTTTAACCGAAAAGTAATAGTTTGCAGCAGATCATAAGTTCTACAGATTTATCAAGCTTGTACTTTTCAAAGCTTGTAATATGGTTGGCTAGAATGGTTTCTGCAAATAGAAAATTGATCATTTGAGTGCAACAGCAAACAACCAAAACCTGATATTCTTATGAAACCTGCAAAACATTATACTAATTCTAAAAATCCAAGTCAAATTCAAAATGATCCAACTGTGAATCAAACATCTTTTTAAATAGCTTAGGATTCCCAGATCAAAATTGAGGATAATATAGTAAAAACTCTTCCCTTTCTCTTCTATTGACATGGGTACTGAGCAGTGGTGGGATTCAATGTTTTTTACTACTGGTTTTGTGGGCATGCCTTGGTGGGCATGGCAAGGGAAGGATACTATAAAATCTCCAGTCAGAGGTGGTATTTGCTGGTTCTCCAAACTACTCAAAATTTCCACTACCGCTTTTCCAGAACTGGTCAGAACCTGCTGAATACCACCTCTGGTACTGAGTAAAACTATGCATGCTAAAATAGATAATGGGCAGTTCATATTTAACATCAGTGGAAACAAAGATGCAAGGTATCCAGAATGGAAAAAAATGTATTTATAAAAAATGACTAGACTACTTTTTATTCTGATGGATTGCAGGTGGTATACATCAGTTAAAAATGCAATATAATGAAAACAGAACACTACAACACATCATTTTCCATTTAACAATGAAATGCAAACACAATTTTGCAGATATAAAGCAGATGGAGATAAATGCCTAGTTAATAAATGGCTTGGAGCTGCACTGGAAAGTTTATGGTATTAACATCAGTTTAAATTTTTTAGGGATGATATTGCAGAATTGGGGGACTATTATTTAAAAACACTTTTACCAATGGAAAAGTAAAACTCATTTTATCAGATGACACTGGTTTTATACATTCTGTTAAAATATCAAGATTGTTGTAAAGCTTCAGTTGGCAAAAGTAATTCTGGTTAAGCAAAAAAGTAATTTTGCTTAGCCAGATATGGACAATATTTTGAGATATGATTATTTTTAAGATTTTTCCAGGACTAACAAGTAGCTGAGGCCAGATCATGGGGGCAGATAGATTGGAGGGGGGCGGGCTCTTTAATTTGAAATAATGATGTGTTTATTTTAGACCTCCAGTCCAATTTCATCTGTTTCATCCTTAAATAGAAGGTAACTATCTTCAACCATTATTAATATGTATTTATGATTGTGAATTTATTGATTTAGCTATCAAGCCCAGTTTACAGACAACACTAGCTGATTTCACACAATGTACTAAACCAAAATCAAATAAATCACCTTTGGGTTAAGTCAAGGTATGAGGCATTGAATAATTTTATCAGAGGAATTTAATTTCCCCTTTTGTTGTTAGATCAGGAAAAGCTCATTCAGGAGAAAGCCTGGTGTCAAATTTGACTTGTCTCAAAGAAATGGAGTGCTTGATTCTTTAAAAAAAAGAGAGACAGAGAAAGTGAAATAGAGATAAAAATAAAATAAAACATTATCATTTCTTCCCAAATAAAGGAAGAGATTACCCATTCATATTTTATTTAGCTATCCTTCATTAACTAAATTAGAATGGAAACAAAGGGAAACATAAATGATGAATATTCAAGGAGAGATGCAAATTAATAGATATGGCTATTGCTTTTTCAATCAGACCTATGTCTTGGCTGATGAATAGAAATGCCAGCTCAGAACACCGAGGATCCCTTGAGAAGTTCATGGCAGAGACCTACAGGAGGAGCAACAGCAGCAGCAGCTGTGCTTCATTCTTCAGTGACACACAGAGTCCACCAGTACCTTGTGATTGACAGCATCGAAGGTAATCCATTGATCAAAAAGTCTTGGTGTGAAGCTTTGAATGCATCTAATTATCACAGTAAAACATAAAGATGTTCCAGTGGGAATTGTGAAGCTCAGGGCAGAAAGTTAAGTAATGGCCAGGTCCCTGTAAAACATCACTTTTCAATTTTGAAAATTCAGAATCTAAATCAAGAACTTTTGCCATTGGGCTGCAGTAAGAATGAACAACAGCATCTCTCTCTCTCTCTCTCTCTCTCTCTCTCTCTCTCTCCCTTTTTAACTTTAGCCCATTTATGTCTTCACTTGCCAGTGTTTCTTCCCTCTCTGCTCTTCATCAATCCACCCAGGCTAACAAATGCTAATTATCACTAGTCAACTATAGTAGCTGACAAATCATTTTCATTTTTCTAAGTCCAGAAAAAAAAATCACAAGTACATTCACTAATCATCATAATTTCCCTAACTTCAGTCCTTCTTTCAATGAAGGGAACATTTCGTTGTCCACAAACCAAATTACTCATATACACATAGAGCAAATGTCTCATTTGTCTAACAAGTGAGATAGCTCTGCTAATCATGCAATATTACGTTATGAATCAGATCTTTGAGTTGACTGGAACAAGTATATTTGTACAGATTTTATACAAGAGTTGAGAAGTGCATCATGCCAGATCAGGACAGGACTTATTGTACCAGAGCAATATAGTTAAACTGATTGTAATAGTCATTCTTTCTCCCCTGAGAATTCATCTATGAAAGAATTAAAGATCTCTAAGAGATAATTTCCACATATAATTAGATTTTTATTTTTGTTTCAATATAGGCAAATGATTGAAATAAAGTGGGTAGATACATAAGTGATTAGATACATATGATGATATAGGTAGGTAGGTAGGTAGGTAGATAATACAGAGAGAGAGAGATAATTTTTCATGACTCTCCATATTACTCTTTTTGCATACATAAAAATTATGCTGATGAAAAATAAACCCATGTTATCCTTTATTTTTTTAAGTATAAGCAGTTTGACTAAAATATGATAGCTGTAATTATGATTTGCAGTTGCTGATGTTATTTGAACATGGAATTCTAGTGTTTAATAAAATTATCATCTCAAATTTAGCAGGAATCTGCTTCGTGGTGCTTTTAGGGTGGGAGCAATAGCAGGAAATCAAATGCCATCAGGGCCATTTGATTATATTCATACTCGTTTATTGCAGCATTTTATTTTTCCTTCTCTATTCTTCCCTTATTATGCTACTTCCTGATAAGGAATTGGAAAGAAAGAGTGCTAAGCTGAAGTAAAAAGAAAGAAAGACAAAGCTACTCTATACCTATTTAGGATGAAGCATATGGTAAGGTCAAATTCTTACATATTCTGGAGAACTTGTAAAGTTTTCAATGATTGGAGAAGACTAAATGCAGATCCTCTCTTCAAAAAAGAGAGAAAAGAAGGATCAAGGAAACCAAGCTGCCTGATGCTCTTAATGGCCTCTCAAGCTTTAGGATTCCATGAAAGAGGAATACTAGGAGGAAAAAAAAAACCTTATGAGTTCATGGGAAAAACAGAACATCTTGTGACTCCTAAAGGACATTCTTCCTCAAATCCAACAGAGCCACTGGCCTTAAGTAAATTTAGAAAATTGTTTGTGTAGTATGAGGTATACAGTATAATAATATTTCCACATTCTTTTCTTTCTTTTTCTTTTCTATTGGTTTTTTTTTAAGGATTATCGTTGTTGTGTATATGTGTTTTGTAATGTTTCTATTCCTTTCTCTAAAATTTGTTCAGAAACAAATAATTTTTAAAATGTTGCCTTTGGATCTGATAAATGGATAAATCTATGCAGAAGGAAAGTTTTAAATTTTGAACAAGTGGCTCTTTAAAAACTAAGTTAAAAATGAAACAAGCGAGAACAATCTTTTTAATGAACAGAAAATTGTGCTAACTAAAGTGTTGGTTATTTTAAAATGTTAAAATCATCAAAGAAAAGAAAAGAAAAGAAAATATGACTTCTATCCTCCCCTTCTATTTCATCCCCTCATGCACATATGCAGAGTTAATAAAGTTACCTGAATATTGAATGCTGCCTGCAGGGTGTTCACTTGAGTCATTACTACTCATTCTTAGTAATTTTCTTCAGCCTCAAGGTAGCAGTTTAACACTGTGACCCACTCCCATTTCTTTCCAGCTTTTATACTTCTATATGCCTTTTAGAATAAGCCCAGCTTTGTGATTGCGCCAGCGTAAAAATAGACTTGTAAATTTGGCATTGAAAATCCCATGTGTTGTAATATGGTTGCTCTGCAGGACAGACAGGTGGTTTGTTCATACTTCCAGAAATATTAGAAACAAACTCACCAAAAGATTGGTTTCACATATAATGAGTTGGCTATTTACACTTATTAATACTTAAGTCATTTGTTCTGTTTTGGTTTAACATGGCTAACAGTATTGTTTTAGGAATCCTTATAAACTCAAGTGTTAAGGTTTGGAAGGATAGACTAGAATAGAATAACAGAGTTGGAAGGGACCTTAGAGGTCTTCAAGTCCAACCCCATGCTTAGGCAGGAAACCCAGTACCAAATGGTTATCCAATCTCTTCTTTAAAACTTCCAGTTTTGGAGCATTTATAACTTCTGGAGGCAAGTTGTTCCACTGGTTAATTGTTTGAACTGTCAGGACATTTCTCCATAGTTCTAGGTTGCTTCTCTCCTTGTTTAGTTTCCATCCATTGCTTCTTGTCCTGCCCTCATGCACTTTGGAGAACAGCTTGACTCTCTCTTCTTTGTGGTAGGCCCTGAGATATCGGAACACTGCTATCATGCCACCCCTACTCCTTCTTTTCATCATACTAGGCATACCCAATTCCATCAACCATTCTTTATATGTTTTAGCCTAAGATTCTCATTAACTTATGGGGAAGTCATCTGGGACACTTGAGAAGCCATTGTCTTGTAATCCCAGCAATGGCTAAATATGGACTTATTTGTGGGGCATGAAGCAAAGGGACAAAAGGGCAATATTTTGATAATATTCTTCAGAATCGACTTTTTAAAAGAATTTCAGGAGAAAAATGGGAATTGCTTTTGGGAGGACAAATGGTTTAATTATAGCGCACTTGTTGTTTCTATTGCTTGTTGGAAATTCCATATGAATTGGGATGATAAAGGGAGCCACAATAGAGCCATAGCTTTTGGGGTGGGAGTCATGATCCCTCCTTCCTTCAGCTAAAGTATAAATATGCAAGCACTTATCAATGCTGATCCTTGATTCCATTCATGCTTCAAAAGTTCTATTGGGCAACTTTTCCAATTTAAGCTATACTATTAAATAGAAGGCAGGATCCTATAAATTTCTTTAAGAGGGCTCAGGGAGAGAGATAGGATGTATGGAATTGAGGCCTCTGGTCTCTCACCTGTAAACCAGTTGTGAGATTTGCTTATCCAAACTCTTAGATACTTTTGCACCTTATCCAAACTCCTAGATGCTTTTGCTAGATACACTGATTAAAGACATTTCATCTCAATTGTTAGTAAAAGCTCTTCTCTTTTCTTCTGTGACAATAACCTCTGTGACTGAAATCTTGGAAGACTTTTTATTTTAATAATAACAATAAATGGTAACGCGCACTGAACTGAATCCAAGCTTAGAGGAAACTACTGAAATCAATACGACTTATCAGGCATTACTAATTTCATATAGCATACCACATATGAATGTGTTAAAATGACATTTTTCTCACTGATCAGTTTGTTGTGATGTTGATTAACTCTACTACATCCAAGCATCTGCTGGCAGTGCTTCTTGGTCAATCTGAACTCCACCCTACCATCTATCTAGTTTAAAATAAAGACTTCCTGAAAAACTTTTGACTTTTTATGAATTTATGGAAAGCGTAATGCTGCTTTCTTGGCAATAATATTAGTGCCAAGTTGCAGACTGCATTAGTCTGCAAACTGCTTTCTTCCAAGATATTTTGTTAATTTACCAGTCTAGTTAGGTCTAAGGTTTGGGACTCCCTAGCCATCTCCCTAGGAATACTAAAAAGATCTTATACTAGTATGAATACTGTTCTCAATATGTGCCAGGATGGCTACTGTTGCCACCTCTCCTTATTTTATCGATTAAATCTCTATAGTTTTGACCTACCATAGTAAATGCAAGTAGCCATCAAATATGGTGCTTATTAACTTGTCAGCAATTATTGTTCCCTTACCCCAAAAAATAAAAGAACTGTAACACCCATGCCACCCTCCAAACCTCCCCAATGAGTACTAAAACCATGGTTTCCTATTGCAATCAAGATGGTAAACTGCAAGTTGCATCCGTCTATTATTCCTATATGTGTAGGAAAATATGAGCCAAAACATTTGCTTTGGATCAACACACAAATTGGCAGACACCTCATGTTCTTTATGAAAGCTGAACAGAACAGCTTTGAAATATAATTGATAGAAAGTACTGACGTGGATAACAGTGGTGCTCAGGGAGAGTTAGATGTAAAGGAATGCATTTGATCACATTTACATAAAAACACTGGGGCCTGACAGTACACAATCATAATTGCATACAGAATACCAAAGGCATGCATCTTTTATATCAATGGCGCTACAACGTTTACTTAGTGATCTCATCCCGGAGCAACAACTGAATCTAATTTAGAGTGGAGCCCAGAGACAAAATTTCAATGTTTAAAAAGATTTAGGAATAAGGAAGTGTTCTCTGTACTGAAACCAGGAGTAGAGTCAGGGATTTCTCTCCCCACTACAACGTGGATGACTGACCTAGAAATACATGGAAACAGGAAATTGCCTGAAGAAATCAATGAAGAAAAAAAGTAGCTGTCAGTGAGGAAGAGCCTAGCTAGATAGCAGGAGCATTCTTGGGGATGGGGTGGGGTGGGGTGGGGTGTTGTGGAAATGGCACAGGAGGGAGAAACAAAACGTTGGATAGGATTTAACACTAAAACTTCTGACATGATTTATACATATTGTTTATAACATATCTATTTCTGTTTGGTTTTTTATTTTTTCCTGGAGAAGATGTCCAATCTGTTATATTGAAAGCTGGATATGTCATAAAAAAACATAAAAATACATTCAATATTCTGGGAATGGATTGCCTTGGTGGTGCAGTGGTTAGAGTGCAGTACTGCAGGCTACTTCTGCTGCAGCCAGTGGCCTGCAATTTGGCAGATCGAATCTCACTAGGCTCAAGGTTGACTCAGCCTTTCATCCTTCTGAGGTAGGTAAAATGAGGACGCAAATTGTTGGGGGCAATATGCTGACTCTGTAAATGCTCAGAGAGGGCTGTAAAGCACTATAAAGTGCTATTGCTATTGCTTAAGTACTGCGTGTGTTAAAACAAGGCATGATAGAGTCAAGAATGGATAAGTGCTGTATAAATGTGAATTGAACCCAAAATGTGCAACTGGTATGAAATAAGTGCATTGATTTTGGTCATATAGAGAGAATAAATGAGAGCCACATTACAAAACAATTTCTGAACCATAAATGAAATTAAATGAAGACTAAGAACACTGTAGTTGGCTAGGAGTTGACAAGAGAAGAAATAAGTTTAAAAAATAAAAGGTAATGTATGAAGCAGTAAATGATTTTTTATCAGCATATAATGGTATGTGGAATTATCAAGAATGGAATAGCTTTGGAGGGCGGAGCTGATGTCGTGGTGGTACAACGCGCAATCTTGATCCTCCAAGATCGTCATCCATCTCTCCGCTGCTGGACGGTCCAGACGGACCTAAACCATCCCGTAGAGATGGTGATCAACAAGGGCATGTCCTGCTGATCCCAGGGACACTGCAAAGTCACTGGTTGATCCAGGAGAAGCCCTTTTTGCCATTCAAGCTGCTGAAGCTGGGACAGCTCCGGAACGAAAGAGATCGGAAGAAAGTGTGTCAGCTTGGTGAGATGAACTTTTACTTTTTGTTTTTGGGAGAGAACACTCTGAAAGATTTAAAGAGGAATTAAAAGTGAAGAGAAAAGAGCTTGAGGGCAAGATTAAGCTAGTTAAGTTGAAAGTTTCTTTCTTTTTTCCCTTTTTATTGGAACTTGGCAAAGCTTCTTAATTTTAAACTGGACTGGTCTTTTTAAACTTTCTATTTTTATTTTTATTTTTTAACAATTCTCTTGAAAGTCTGCTTTGATTAAGACTCTTCTTTCTGATTTGAGATTTATTTTTTATAGAGAGAGAAAAAGAGAAAAGAAAAGAAAAGTTTTTACTTTTTTCCCTTTGTTCCTGGCTTTGGATACATGAGGGGAAAGTGAAAGTGAAGAAATATAAGTAGCACTGCCATCTAGAGGCTTGGATATATTGTTTTCTTTTTTCTTTTACTTGTTTATGTATACTCAAGGACTCTGAGCTTTGCACTGAAAAATATAGTGGGATAAGCATGGTAGATTGTTTATACAGGTGCCCATCTGTGAAACTATAAATAGCTGGAGTCTGGAGTTGAAGTTAAAGAAAGAAGACTAAAGTGACCTTGAAAATACTGGAACTAGAAAGTCTGGCTAATTTACCAAAGAGCCTTGGATATTTAGTGGCAGTGGCTTGCTTTTTATTAGAATTGTTTGTTATTTCCTACCTTCTTTTTTACTTCCCCTCTAGTTGGATTTTTATATTTGGAATTTAACTTTTTAACCCAGGAACTAGAATGTAATTTTTTTTTCTTTCACTCTCTTTTTTTTATCAAGAGAAATACACAGACTATTATTTCTTTTTTCTTTTTTCCTCCTTCCCCATTCCTCTTTTTTCTTCAAAAAGAATTTTTTTATCCTCCTTTCCATATCTTCTCTCTTTTTTAATATATATATTACTGCAACTAATTGGATTAAGGTATACAAGTGCCTGAAGAGGGTTTTTTTTCCCTTTTTATTTTTTGGAGTGGCAGTTGTCTGCCTTCATTCCTTTTTTTCTTTTCCCTTTTTTCTTTCTCTTTCTTCTTTTTACTGATAAACACTACAAGATGAGCAGAAAGACAACAGCTCCAGCTTCCTCAATGCCAATAGCCTCCTCTTCACCATCTGGAGGACAACGATCAATACAGACAATGTTACAACAGGAGAAAGAGAAGGAAGTGACACTGCAGATGATTATGCAAGGAATCCAGAAGATCAAAAAGAGAACAAAGAATATTGAGCAAAGAGCTGAGAATATTGAGCAAAGAACTGAAAAGACAGATGAGAAAGTAGAGAACATTCAACAGATGATGATGAAATATGAGGACAGAATTAAGAAAATTGAAGAAAATATACAAAGGGATAAGAAAATTGGAGATATTGATACTCAATTGAGCAATGTTGAAAAGGGCAGGAGTGGACCATTAGGCTGGGAAATTGATAGATCAGAATTTTAGCCGAGATTTCAAAATGTAGAAGAAGGAAAAGGTGAAAACCTTGCTGAAATAATGACAGAAATACTGCCAGAAGTGCTAGAGATAACGAAAGAAAAGATGATGGATGGGATGGATGAAGTGTTCCATATCTATACAAGATATGCAATGAGAAGTAGGTTACCAAGAGAAGTTCACATCAGATTTACCAAGATCATTAAAACATAAATACTGCAGGTGACAAGAGATAAAACATTAAAGTATAAAGAAAAAAAAAAGTAGTACCAAGAGTAAGAGAGATGAGAAGAGAAGAGAATATTTATTTTTGACTAAAGAGTTACTTAAAAGAGGAGTAAATTACAGATGGCTGATACCAGAAGGTCTCTTGTTCACCTGGCAGGAACAAAGACACAGAATTGACACAGTTGAAAAAGCTGTGCTATTCTATTTAGAATATTTTAGGGGAAAGGAGGAAGACACAAGAAAAGAAGAATCATTAATCGAATTTCAAGAGGAATGTATAGCAGTAATTGAAAAAGAAAAAGAAGAAGAAGGTGCAGTAGATGGTATACCCAGAGAGCAATGAGAACTAAGATCTACTAGAGCAATAAAGCTTAATATGGATGAAAGAAAATTGATTACAATTAACATAAACGGAGTCAATTTGGCTACTAAAAGAAGAAAAGTATTTCATAAATTAGAGAAATTAAAATTTGACATAATTTGTCTACAAGAAGTACATATTAAAAAACAACATATTGAAACAAAAAAATAGGGAAATTATTCACATTGTTGACACAATGTAAAAAAAGAGTTGTGGTCTTATATATTAGAGATACAATCTTGGCAGAACTAATTTACACAGATGATAATGGAAGGATTTTGATGGTGGGAATAATGGACAATAATGTTAAAACACTTTTAATTGCGATTTATACTCCAAATGATAACCAAGAAGAAATTTACAGGAAATTACATATGAAAATAATTGAACTGAACTATGCTAATATTTGTATGATGGGAGATTTCAGTGGAATAACTAGTGATCGGCTGGACTATAAAACGCAGAAATCAACAAAGAAAACTAGAAAGATACTACCAAAATCCTTCTTTCGAATGATAGAAGTAAACTTAAAAGATGCATGGAGAGAGAGAAATGTGGAAAACAAGCAATATACTTTTTACACAAACAGACATCCATCATGGTCTAGAATAGACATGATATGGATGTCAGCAGAATCATTTGCCAACATACAAGAAATTGAAATAGAAACAAGCACTTAGTCAGACCACAACCCAATGACAGTCATTTGGAAAGACAAAAGAGGAGATCCAGATGGACTTTAAATAATATGATTTTAAAGGAAAAAGATTTTAAACAGAAAATAAAGAAAGAATTGGTTTTCTTTTTTAAAGAAAATAGAAAAGAGGATACATCTTTACAGAATCTCTGGGACACAATGAAGGCCTACACAAGAGGCCTAATAATAGACTATACAAGGAAAAGAGAATACCCAAAACATGGTCAGAATAATACATTGCACTTATACTGAAGGAAGATACAGACCTTCAGCAAGTTAAAAATTATAGACCTATATCCCTATTCAATTCAGATTATAAAATCTTTGCTTTAATTCTGGCAGAAAGACTGAAAAGATCCTTAAATAACTTTATCCATGTTGATCAAAATGGATTTCCACCAAAGAGACAAATCAAAGACAATGTGAGAATAATTCTGGACACTTTGGAATACTATGAGGCACATCCTGAAAAGCAAATGGCCTTGATGTTTTTAGATGCACAAAAAGCCCTTGACAATGTGAGTTGGTGATTCATCTTACTGCAATTGATACAAGTGAGCCTTGGTAAAAAATTTATCCAAACCATTGAAACGATATATTATAAACAAACTGCAAAGGTTATGGTAAATGGAGAATTAACAGAATCCATAGATATAAGAAAAGGAACAAGACAAGGTTGTCCACTGTCGCCTCTGCTGTTTATGTTAAGACTGGAAGTGTTGAATAAGAATATTAGAGAAGAAAAAGAAATAAAAGGAATGAAAATAAAAAAGGAAGAGTATAAATTGCAAGCCTTTGCAGATGACCTGGTATTTATATTAGAGGACCCACTGGAAACAGCACCTAAATTAATAGAAAAGATAGACGAATATGGAAAAGTAGCAGGTTTGAAAATAAATTAAGATAAAACAGAGATATTAACAAAGAATATGTTAGCAAGATGAAAGAAAGATTTGGAAGAAGTTTTAGAAATACAGGTCGCAAATAAGGTTAAGTATTTAGGGATATACATTACATCAAGATGTAGCACACTGAAGGAGGACAACTGTCTTAAACTCAAACAGCAGATTGCGGCAGATTTGATAAATGGGAAAACTTACAACTATCATTGATTGGGAGAATATCTACAATTAAGATGAACGTATTGCCTAGAATTTTATATCTATTCCAGACAATTCCAATCTGACTAGGGAAAAAGTTTTTTTGAATACTTAAATAGAATTGTGCTGAAATATATTTGGCAGGGTAAGAAAGCGAGAATAAAACTTAAACTGTTACAAGATGCAAGAACAAGAGGAGGGTTTGCCTTGCCCAACTGGGAGTTATATTACCAGGTAACAAATCTGATGTAGGTAAAGGAATGGATAACATTAAGGAACAGTAGACTATTGACTCTAGAAGGGCATGACTTGCTGCTGGGATGGCATGCTTTCCTCTGGTATAAGGGTACTAAAACACAGGGATATTTTAGAAGACATCACATTAGAGAGGCACTGCTTTTGAACTGGGAGAAGATAAAAAGAAAATAATATTTAAAAATTCCATTATGGATATCTACCATTGAAGCTTTTTCTTATCCAATAATATATAAAAAGGAACAGTTAGATATGGTGAGATATTGGATGAAAAGTGTGAACTTAAATCTATGCAAGCATTGGAAGAACAAGGTATACAAATGAATTAGTTTTCATATTTGAAAATACAATCTAGATTTGATACAGATTTTTAAAAAGAAGGTATTTATGATAAGTTGACAGATTTAGATAAAATTCTGTTGGGTACTGATGAAAAGGTAATTAAAAAACTTTATGGACATTTATTAGAATTTAAGTTGGAGGAAGAACAAGTTAAAGAAACGATGATTGCTTGGGGGAAAAATTTTGGATATGGGATTGATTTAGAGAAATGGCAAAAATTATAGTCTCAAAATTATAAAATGACAATGTCAACTGCATATAAAGAAAATTTGTATAAGATGTTTTATAGGTAGCACCACCCCCGTCAAGAATTGTGAGAATGTTTAAGAACAAATTGGACAAATGTTAGAAATGTCATCAGATACCCGGTTCATATTACCATATGTGGTGGACATGCTCATATGCAAAAAGATATTGGACTAAAATCCACACATGGTTGGAAAAAATGATAAAACAACACATAGACTTTAAACCAGAGATCTTTTTATTGGGAATTGTACCGGAAATATACAATAAAGAGCTGAAATATTTGATTGTAAATGTTTTGACAGCGGCTAGAATTGTACTTGCTAAGAATTGGAAAAATGAAAAAATACCTATAAAGGAGGAAGTTATTAAGAAAATTATGGATTGTGCTGAAATGAGCAAATTGACATTTGAAATTAAAGAGCAAGAAGATAAGAAATTTTATATGATATGGGATTTGTTTTATTAATGGTTGGACAAAAAGACATGGTAATATAAATAGATTAGATAATTTTGTAATGAAAGTTCAATAGATTGATATGGAATATAATATAGTCATATATAATGATTTGATGAAAGTACAATATAAATTTCAAAATAAAATTTGGAATATCTTGTATAAAATGATGGAATAAATAGTTTATTTTTATTTTATTTTTATTTGTCAATTGCTTACAAGGTAATAGGTATAAGTAAAAACATAGTTACGAATACATGGATACATATAAGAAAAATTAAAAAAATATAAAATAAACAATAGGACAAGGATGGTAAGCACATTGGGGTGCTTATGCACGCCCCCTACAGACCTCTTAGGAAAGGGGTGAGGTCAATAGTAGACAGTCTAAGGTTAAAATTTTGGGGGTTTGGGGAAAAAAAACACAGTCAGGTAGAGTATTCCAGACATTGACCACTCTGTTGCTGAAGTCGTATTTCCTGCAATCAAGTTTGGTGCGATTAACCTTGAGTTTGTATCTATTGTTTGCTCTTGTGTTGTTATGGTTGAAGCTGAAGTATTCATTGACATTGCAATGTATGATTTTATATACTATACTTAGATCGGACCGAAGGCGGCGTAGTTCTAGGTTTTCTAGGTCTAGAAGTTCGAGTCTGGTGGCATAAGGTATTCTGCAACGAGTAGAGGAGTGGAGAACTCTTCTTGTGAAATATTTCTGGACTTTCTCAACTATGTTAATATCAGATACATAATGTGGGTTCCAGATTGATGAGCTGTATTCAAGTATTGGTCTAGCAAATGTTTTGTATGCTCTAGTTATTAGTGTAATATTATCAGAGAAAAAGCTACGTAAGGTTAGGTTAACAACTCTTAACGCCTTTTTTGCGATGTAGTTACAGTGGGCTCTAGCACTTAGATCATTAGAGATGAGTACTCCAAGATCCTTGACAGAGTTTGGATCATCAACAAGGTCTTGACTATTCAGCCTGTATTTTATTTTCTGATTTTTTTTGCCAATATGTAGGACAGAGCATTTATTT
This sequence comes from Pseudonaja textilis, assembly GCF_049901715.1. Taxonomy (NCBI): domain Eukaryota; kingdom Metazoa; phylum Chordata; class Lepidosauria; order Squamata; family Elapidae; genus Pseudonaja; species Pseudonaja textilis. The sequence goes on along the minus strand of NC_141990.1, from coordinate 301,085,343 downwards.
CTTGAGATTTGAAGTTGCCATTTGTTTGACCATTCTGATACATAGTCAAGGTCTTTTTGAAGGATAGCAGTATTGTCTGTGGGGTTGAATAGCTTTACATCATCAGCAAAGAGAACGCAGTTGTTCTTGATATGATCATAGAAGTCATTTATGTAGAGTATGAAAAGAGTTGGTCCTAGAACACTGCCTTGGGGGACACCACTATTGACAGGTACAGAATTTGATAGGACACTCCCAATTTTGACCATTTGTTGTCAGTTTGACAGGAGTGCTTCCATCCAGTTATTCAGGTGTCCAGAGGTACTGTAAGATTTTAGTTTTAGGAGCAGTTTGTCATGTACCACTGAATCAAAGGCTTTACAGAAGTCTATGTAGATTGCGTCTATCGCTTTGCCCTGATCGAGTTGTGTAGTCCATATGTTTTTGCAGTGTAAGAGTTGCAGATTACATGATAGTTTTTTCCTAAAACCATTTTTTATTAGAGAATAGGTTGTTTGTTTCTAAGTGGAGGATGATGGATTGGTTAATAATTGATTCCATGACTTTACAGGTGACTCAGCATAAAGAGATTGGTCTGTAATTTTCAACTAGGCTGGGGTCTCCCTTTTTGAAGATGGGGATGACAGTGGCTTGTGACCATAGATTTGGCAAGGAGCTGGTCCTGAAAGATTTTTTAAAGATTATGCTTAGAAGTTTGGCTATGGCAGTGGGTAGTTTTTTTAAGAAGTAGGCACATAGTCCGTCCGGTCCAATAGATAGAGATGGTTTTAGATTGTGTAGTGCTTTTTCAACATGGTCTTCTGTAAAATCGATATGTATTAGATCATTGTACTTGTTCTTGTTGTCCCTCATTGTAGTTGTCTGTGGTTCGACTAGGAAATACTGGGCATGATCCATTGCTGTTTACAAATACTGAACCAAAGAATGTGTTAAAGAGGTTGGCTTTAATAGTGTCGTCGTTGCAGTCTTTACCATTAGGTCCTTTCAGGGGTGGGATGGACCTTGAGTCTTTTAGTTTGTTGTTTACAAAATTGTAGAAAGCATGGGTGGAATTGGTGCGTGGAGGGTTTTCTTCTTGTTTAATGTGATAATTGGTGCATTCAGTTTTTATTTGGTGGCATAAATTTTTGTATCGGCTAGTTGACAACGTGACCAGATTTTTTTTTCCCACCAAAGTGATTTCTTTTTGGATTGAAGCTTCCTTAATGTTTTGGGTAATTTGTTTTTTTCTGTTTTGGGGAGTTGTTAATGGTACATATACCCTGTTTCTCCAACAATACTGCCTCCCCCAATAGGAAGTCCCAGCATGTTTTATATGCATAAAATGAAATTAAGCCCCTCCCCCCAAATTAAGGCCTATATTAAAACATGCAAAATGGAGGGGGAATGGTGGGGGGCTTGCTGTTAGGAAGTACTTTTGTTGCACACCCAGCTATGGTGCTGACTGCGCTGACCTCGGCATTGGTGGGACACTTCGTATCGGAAGTCCTTCTGCCACCGTTGCTTTCCCTTCTCCCTGTGCTGCCACAGCGTTTGGAGCAATGCCACAGTGTTTGGCACAGCCACACAGCATTTAGCGTAACCACGCGTGGCCAGCCAGGGCCTCCCTGCAATTGGAGCCTGGCAGAGACACTCGGCTTCAGGTGCTGCTTCCCTGGCCAGCAGGTCTAGCAGAGAGACCCTGAAGCCACCCGTCCCTTCCACCCGTCACCCAGCCTGTCCTGGTCCCCACTCATCTCCAAACATGCTGGCAAGTCCAAATGGTGCAGTGGCACGGGCATCGGGCAGAGCCGTAACTCGGCGGGGCTCAGCTTGGAGGAGGCGGCGTGGGCCATCGCCTTGCCTCCCTGTCCATGGATGGGTGGGCGCTATCACTGCCTCAGGCAGCCTGTCCCAGTGGCCACTTTGGAGTCAGGCTGGAGGGACTTGGGAAGGAAGCCAAGCTCAGGTCAGCCTGGCTCTTTCGCTTGGCAGGCGGGGCACACCCGCGGCTCGCTTTCCTGGCTCTGCCAAGCCAAGCCAGCTCTGGAGCAGCCCTGGTGGGATGAGCGGATGGCCCGGTGGGGAGGCTCTCACTGCTTTGGCCAGAGCTCTGCCACCAGGCAGGAGGGCCCATCTATCAGCTGCGCTGGGAGCCCCAGGCGAAGCTCTTTGCTCTCTGCCCAGTGCCAGGCAGGGATGGTGGTTGGGCGCTTTTCCCAGGGTGGGCCAATCCTGCACTGCAGCCCTGGGAGATTCGCCTCCCCATGTGGGGTTGGGCTGCCCTCTTGGGCAGGGGAGGCTTTGTTGTACAGGTAGTAAGGCGTTGTTTTTAAAAGAATGGGCTTTGCCTTCGAACTATGCCCGGGAAGGCGGCGACAGGAGTGCCTGAAGCTGTGTGTCTCCACTGGGCTTCAGTTGCAGGGAGGAGCCCTGGCCAGCCCAGCGTGGCTGTGCCAAATGCCGTGTGGCTGCGCCAAATGCCATGGCATTGCTCCAAATGCTGCAGCAGCACGGGAGTAGGGAAAGCAATGGTGATGGAAGGTCTCCTGATATGAAGTACCCCACTAACACCGAGGTCAACATCCAAACCATCACCACCTGCCTGCCTGATGCAAGGGGGAGGAATTAAGTCACCCCCGAAAAGATGGCCAAGCCATTTTTTCGCGGCTCAAAAAAAAAATAAGATCTGGCCTTATGATATGAGAAACATGGTACTTTGATGACTCTTTTGACTTCAAGTAAAAATATCTTGTAATGGTCTTCAACAGCAATGCATCCAGAGAATAGAAATTGCCAATCAAGGGATGAGAGATCATTGTTTATAAGATCATAGTTGCCTTTTATGAAGTTATAATTGGGGATTTTGTCATTGTGATGATTTTTGTGTGGACATATGTTGAGACAAAAGTCAGTCATGTTGTGGTCACTGTTGGAAAAGGGTTCTTTAATTTGTATTCCGTAAATTGAATTCAAACTATTGCAGAAGATGAGATTGAGGCAGTTGTTAAGTCTAGTGTTGTTGGTTACTAGTTGTCTAGTCCCAGATTTGTTACTGCATTGTAGAAGGTTGCATGTGTAAGTTCAGTTGTACATTCATTAAGGGTCCAGTTAATATGAGGTAGATTGAAGTCACCAAGAAAGATAAAAGCGAGTGGGCAGGATGCTGCCCATGTTAGTAGTGTATTTAGCTTGTTTGTATGTTCAATGTCATAATCAGGGGTTCTGTAACATAGTAAGAGCTGAAATGTGATATTTAAGGATAGTTCACAGACGATCGTCTCAGGAATAACAAGCTCCTGGGTAACTTGGATGTTTTTTAGATACAGGGACTTTTTATAGAAGATAGCAACACTACCTCTTCTATGGATTTCATGATCTGATCGGTAAACATGATAGTCTCTTACTGTGGTAATGGAGTCAGGGAGAGATGCGTTGACTCTTTTTTCACAGACAAATATAATGTCGAATTTAGCTGTATTTAGTAAGATGAGAAATTCAGGTATTTTATTTGCAAGGCTTCTTGCATTGAGTAGCTTGCCAGTTGTGGTTGGAATAGAGGAAGTTAGGGATGTGCATGCCTAGTTTTGAGCGATGTTGGATTGGATGGGGTGGGGTTGGATGCAGAGTTGTGGGTTGTGTGACTTTCTTTTGATGCAATCAGTTCTGTAGTCAATATATAGGTCCTTTTCTCCATTGTCTAGATGGTTTTTGAGTTCTGTGCGGAGTTCACAGGAGCAGATTCTTTGCAGTATGGATAAGTCCGGTCTTGAGTGAAGTTTTTGTGGTTGGAATTGGTTTTTGCAATGGCATTTATTGTATGAATGAATATGCATTTGCTGGACTCATTTTTGCATACAACTCTACAAAATCTTGGGGCCACAGAGCCGTCATTGTATTTGTACCCAGGGCCATCTCTGGTTATTTCAATGCTATCTTCAGGAGAGTTGTTTGTCGTATTTGAGTTGCTTATGATATCATGAACTTTGGTGATGTCATCAGATTCGTTGGTGTCTTCGAGACCAAATAAGATGGCATTTGGATGTTTCTGTTCACGTTCCATAGTGTCTCTGATGAGTAAGGTGATATTAGTTGTGGAATTATTTGAAGGGATAGTAATTGTTTATGGCTGTGGTTTGGTGGTTATTTTTGGTTGTAGTTGTGATTGTAGTTGAGGTAGTGGTTATGGTTGTTGTGGGATTTGATTTTGAGCTGATAGGTACTCACTTATCTGTGCTGTATTTTTTTTCCCAAGAGAAATTAGGCTTGCTTGTATAGTTGTTTCAAAACGTGTTGCTAAGTGTTCTTCTATTGAGTGAATGAGTGATTCTATGCTTTCAACTTTGTCAGGTAGGGTACTCAGTTTGTTTAGTTTAGGAGAGCATGATGGATATAGATAAAAGAATGTATCTGAATTTTTAACCATATCAGCTAGGCTTTTGTTTGTGTTTAAGTAGTCATAGATAATTGATAAATATATGAGCATATGCTTGTTTGATGATGTGAAAATTTCTATAAACTGTGAGTAATGACTATGAAAGAATAGCACAAAAGATTTGTAACCAACTGACACACTGTATGTATATGAAATGGAAGATGGTTTTATGTTTTTTTTTTGCATATGTTTGTCTTAAAAATAAAAACTTTTGAAAAAAAAGAATGGAATAGCTTTAAATTAGATTTATCTCTACTTTCTTATCCCATACTTTAAACTTCTTTGACTTCCCATTTTTACTTTTTTTCTAAGATTTTCATAATGGTGCCTTTCCTGAAAGAGGATCATTTATGGGTACATATGTATGTTTGAGCAGTGAATTGAAGAATGAATTCATTAAGGTATATGTGATTTCTAAAACCCTTCCACTTTTTAAAACAAGGATAAAACATTCTTACAGAAAAAGAAATTAATTTGGGGAGCTCCTCTGTATTCTAAGCATATTAAGTATTTTCATTTTCTGAGTGTTTTATTCCCACTTCAACTGAAATATCTTCAGGTCTCCCAGGCTTTTAAGATATGTCTTGCTTCTTGTGGTGAATTCTTTTAGGAGCTAAGGATTTTAAGCTACTGAGAAGCAATAAGGCAAGCAATGATATGTAAGAGCTAGTTGAAGTCAAATAAGATGACGGCTTCACTTTCTAATGCTTCCTAGAACTCAAGTTAAATTTGTCTTAAATCCCATCTGAATTGTGCATGACAAGGATATGATGTTCATTCATCAAAATTTAGACAGAACAAAGGGATATGAAAAATGTAATTCTTATTTTATATAAAAATATAAAAATGAAATCTAATGTATTACACATGTATTATAATTATCCTTTCTGAAGTGTAATAGCCATTTGATTATAATAGCAGAACCAAAGCATAAAAGCTTTTCCATCTACCAGAAGGTCTAAAAATGGAATACAGTTCTGTCAAATTAAACAATTTGAAACTCACTGCTTTGGGTGACAGAGAAATGGGCACATATATAAAATTCCCTGTGTAACCAGAAATTCTGAAATAGCACTTTATGCATGAGAATTTATTTGTATTGGCAGCAACAAGGATAAGATAGTTACAATGGAAGAACATTTGGTTATGAGTTTCTCATGATAGGAAAGTATTGATCACACCTTTATTGGTTAACAGCTTTATAAGAGATTTGGTATAGTCCAGATCCAAATTCAAATTCAGAGCTTAGTCAGCCCTCCTGTTAACCCTTCAGCTCAATATGATGGAAAATCCTGGGTATGGCAGGGGATAATCTACCATGGCATAAGTCAAGTAGATATTTTCATGCCCCTGTTGAAGGGAACACTGGGTTTGTGCAGAGGGAGATCCACATGTTAAGAAGAAAGCCTTGAAGACTGACTGTGTCACCAGTCATGGGACAAAGTTATTAGGGGCATAATCAATGTCAAAAAGCTGCCACCATGCAAGTGAATCCTTTTTTATAAGTATCCCATCTGCATAGGAGGCAAGGCTTTGATTATGTGGTACTGGCTACAATCTTGATTTCTTTTGACATCACCCTTCCCAAATGACACTTTGAATTTCCTAACTGTTAGTTAAATTGGAGCATATGGCTGACATTTGGGCTTTTGCCAATCTTAGTGAACTGGGTAACTCTAACAAGCTGGAGTCAATCTTTGTCTATGGCTAGAAAAGAATGCTTCTATGATTACATAGTTGGTTGTCCTACAAAGCCAATTGCACATAACAATTTCTAAGTATTTGCCACTAGGTGCCGGTTTTAGCCAATTCATTGCCATTGTTCCACATTCCAGGCATGTTCAGGGTAAGTGAAAAATAAGGTGCATCTCCCATTTCTTAAATACTCTTTAGATTGAAAGGGTAAAATATACTTAAACTTTTGATTAAAAGGGGGAATCAGGACTGAATTAAATGCAGAATAAAGATATGTATTTTCAGCAGAAAGATTCTTTTTTTAAAAAAATGGAAGAATCTCAGAGGGATACAGTACGATACCAAGGCACCTGTCATTATGTGACCTTTTTCCTGTTGACTAACCACAAAAGCTTTTCATAGTTTAAATTGAAATGAAGAATATCTCTTATTGTAACCAGCAGTCAATGTCATACAGAAATAGCCACAGAAGTTTAACAGTATGTGGGAATGACCTTGGAAGTCAGCGGGAAGAGCTGCAGCCAGGGGAACTTGAAACCTTCTGTAAATATAACCTTATAATAAAATAAAGTTAGTTCATCTGGGCATCCTTCAGTCTGGACTAACTCACAGGGCTGACATCAATCTTGCAAGTCTGAATCTATGCTTCCCCACTCCATCACCTTTACATCCCAAGAAACTCGGGAGGCTTTCTTCTGAGATCTCAAAGATGTTTTTTCAAAAGGCAACTGGACTGTTTGTTATTCCTTAAGAAGAAGAAGAAAATATTTTGCTTCTCATCCAAGAAGCTTTGTCTTCTTGAGTGAAGATGAAACTTCTTCAATGAGAAACAAAACATTTTCTTCTTCTTCCTCAAGACAAAACAGTCCAGTTGCCTTTTGAAAAAGCACCTTTGAGACAACTAGGACCTGGATGATTGAGAATCTCCACAGACATTTCCTTCTGAGATGTTTATACCATGCTCACATTCTTGCTGTGGGATAAGCTGCCTTTTATTTGACCTGGCTCTGGCTCTTCAGGCTAAATCCAAAGGTCATTCCCAGACACAGTTACAAATACAAATCAATTTCCGAAAACAAAATTATGCCTCCGATAAAATTTGAAGGAGATTAAGATTTTCCATAAGAAAGGAATAAGAATCTGAGAATGACCCACAAGTTGAACAATTGAGTTCCAGAGTCTGAAATGGGCTTCATATATTTTTCTATTCTGATTTTAAAAGTGCACTCAGAGAACTGACCATACAATTACAATAGGAATATTACTTTCATGTATCAATGCTTAAGGGTGACTCTGGATGCACTTTTGCAGAAAGCTTAAAATGCTTTTTTGAACCGCCATAGTCTACATAACTTTTACATTATTACATTTTGAATGTGGATGTAAATGATTTCTTACTGCTAGAAATACTGCTGTCATTATCATATTTTTTTAAAAAGTGATGCCTTAACTTGCTAAGACTTTAGCTGGTCTGCAGCAAGAATGTCATCCAGAAACCAAGAAAAGATATATTATGGACTATTTAATCAGACATGTGCCCAGCAGGGTGTTTGTTCATTTCACCTATTTCTATATGGAATGTGATTTTGAAAAATGAGAAAAGCAGCATCAATTTTTGGGGAACTCTAAAAATTAGAGATAGAGAAGGGAAGATAATTAAACAATGATGGAGAGGGAGAAGGAGAAGGGGAAGGGGAGGAAGTAACAACCTCATACTTCCCAAAGAAGCATGCTGATTTATCACACAGATCATTAAATGTCTTTTCACCCTTGAATCAAAGGGCTGTACAATACTATCCTCCAGTGACAAAATGCATATAGCAACTGATTCCCACCCCCCAATAATACCTGTCTCACAAAGATGCTCCCTCCTTTCTATGTTTGTCCTTGTTCGTTTTCTGAGTGACATGCATCGAAACAGGTTGCAGCTATCCCTCATGTTTATTTTCCAATATTCAACATTGAAATCATTTGCTAATGTTATAAGAGAGTTTGCTGTGGGAGAAATGCATTGTGGTCAAGAACAGAGATATCCACAGACACTGTTGTATCCTTGGGTATCCTGGCTCTAAACCCAATGTCAAACATACCCATGGATTGTTTTATTGCAGGGGTCCCCAAACTTTTTAAACAGGGGGCCATTTCATGGTCACTCAGACTTTGGGGGCAGGGGGGCAGACTGGGTAGGCATGGCTGGGTAGGCATGGCTAGGTGGTCATATGACTAGGTGGGCGTGGCCAATTTAGCAGTCCATTAATCAATACACACAAATTAAACTTTAATTTGTTATGCTCCTGGAGGTGGAAAGAAGGTTAGTGGCTGCCTTGGGACTTCTGATGGTGTGTGTGTGTGTATCAGAGGTGATATTCAGCAGGTTCTGACCACTTCTGGAGAACCAGTAGCGGAAATTTTGAGTAGTTCAGAGAACCGTTAAATAGCACCTCTGACTGGAGATTTTATAGTATCCTTCCCCGCCACACCCACCAAGTCACGCCCACAGAACCAGCAGTAAAAAAATTTGAATCCCAACACTGGTGTATGTGTGTGTGTGTGTGTGTGTGTGTGTGTGTGTGTGTGTGTGTGTCTTTCTCTCCCTCCCTCCCTCTCTCTGGAGACTGGGGAGGCCTCTGTGTCTCTGTTTTTGGACTCGTCGGCCTCCAGTACCACTCTGCCACCCAAAAATGGGCTTGGTTTTGGCCTCCTCAGCCTCCAGAAGGCAGGTGGGTGCCAGTGGGTAGGTAGGTGATGTGGGCAGGGAAACCTCATGATCCTGTGTGGGTCAGACTAATGGCTTCAGCGGACCATATCTGCCTGTGGGCCATAGTTTGAGGACCCCTGTTTTATTGGTTCAAATTTTCTGTGGACTAGTCTTTAAATGAAAAAAGCCTATCATTTATCAAATAAGTGATTTTTTAATGATTCCTCTAATATAGAGAGATATATAGATATCTCTATGTATATGTCTATCACCCATCTGTCTGTCTGTCTGTCTAATTATAGATATAGATAATATACAGATAAAGATAGATACCCACAGTGTATATACGTGTGTGTATATACATACACAGATGTGTGCATAGATGTATGTCAGGGTAGTGAGCAGGGTTGTAAGAGGAGTGCAAGGAGGTTCAAAAGAGGCATGGAAAAGATTGGGCAGAGTGCAGTACAAGTGGTAGATAAGGAAATATTTCTGAAATGATTCATGGGTTGTCTAGTATCATTTTGCTGTGTTCTAAAATAAATCCATGATAGATTTCTGTTAAATCTCTACTCCTTATTATAACATTTTGCTGAAAACTCACTGGTCATAATATAGCAACATTCCAGAGTAGCATCTTTTCCTGTTATGGCTTTTATATCTTAGTCTCTAACTTTTCCTCTACAGGAACATTTCCAAACTTTTCTCTATCCAAATGTCTCTTGCATGTTACATTTCTTGTTTCTGAAATAGAGTATGTCAACATTGTTTTTACTTAATTAATTATCCTTAATAAATTTTGAAAATGTGTGTGAACCCAGTGTGAGACACAGCTTTCCATTGTTCCATTATGTTATGCTTCCTGTCCTCTATATATATATTATTGAAGTCATCTTTATAATGGTAAAATGTAAAGCCATTGTGAAATCATTTTACATTCATTTCCATGGCAAACATGGGCATATCAGTAACATTTCTAAACCAGTAGATTGCTAATTATAAATAAGGGTACAGGACATGATCTAGGTCCAATAATGTTTTGAGGATTTCTACTAAATGGTCTTTCATGTTTTCTTCAACAAAACTAGTTTTTTGGAAGTTGGATGTATTTTTTAATGGCTCAGTGATTTTTCATAATGTTAACTGCATTTACAGAAGAGGCTCTTAGTAATTGTGCTGTTCGGTAGTTCACACTTAAAATTGGATCTTTACTTCTTCAATTTTCTATTTTTAAGCAAATAATTAGGAGTCAGAAAAACTGTATTTATGAATAACATAAAAATTATACATGATTATGGGATTGTTTTATATTACTCTGGCAGCAACTTCTTTTCTTTTCAGATTGGTTCTTGATAGCAACTGTTTTGTTCTATCTTTCCTATTGGCAACCTCCCAGATATTCACCTCATCTCAGAATTGACAGAATACATAAATCCACTTTTAATTTCATTAGGCAGTGAGCCAAACTGTGATAATTGAAAGTGGTTAATCAGAGAAGATAAACCCCACCCCACCCGAGACAATGGAACCATTTAATGTATGATCTTTCTATGATTTCCGTTTGAATTAAGAACACATTTCTGGGTTGCAGGACTCTTACTGAATTGTAGCTGAGGGAATAGACATATATTAAATTGCATATAAAAATAGGCTCATTGAGAAATAAAAAAAATATTCCATTGTGACTTAGAAAATGATTGTATATATGTTTTACTTCCTGGGTCCCAAGATGGGATCCAGAAAGTAAAATGGGTTGCCATCGCCACTATCACCACATGGGTTGCCATCACCACTATCTCCTGAGTAGTGGCAGTTGATTCTGATGATATTATCAGAGTGGAAAAACTCAACAACAGGGCAGTCATAGGCTGAATGCATCATGAGCTGGCTACGCCCACACTTGGTTTAGTGAAAGGGAAAAAAAATCACGATATGTGACACCGCTGTGACGATGCGAGTTTAACACCCCTGGTCTACAATATCCGTCTTCCAATCTGTTGATGTTCTCAGAATTAGAATAATGGGCTTCTGAACTTGATGTGTTCCTAGGCTCACTTCACCACAATTGCAATGCTTCCCAAACAATGTAAGATGACACAGGTAGTAAATTTACCAATCTACCTAGCCCTTCTCCTTCCAGCAGTAACCAAGTAATGCTGCCACCCCCCACACACCCCAATTCTTCATACTGAAAATGGATTGTAACATTTTCTTCTCACTGGCATATTTGGATGCTTCAGTCTGTGCAGAAAGCAAAAAAGACAGCTTCTCTTTCCCTAAAACTCCTGCTTCCATTTGGCCTTTATTGTGTCATAGAGTTGCCCCAGAAATCATGGAATTTCAGTACCATCCAGCCTCATCAAATATTAATTTCACAACCATTAACAATGGTGGCTTTTCATCACCATGTGAATTGCACATCAATAGTAATGTTTTTCCTCAACTCTGTTTCTTTGCCAAGATTTAGGAATTTGCCTACCTTTATAGGGAGTAAGTTGAACCAGGTAATCTTTTTGCAAGGGGAAAAGGATTGTCTGTTTCAGTTAAAATATTGGCAATTGCGTTAGACACCTTTCTTTTCTTTTTTCCTTTTCCTTTTCATTTCCAATCATATCTTGCTTTCATCTGCTGATCCTCCCACCGGTTGGAATATACCAGCAAACTAGCAAGTTATTTCAAACCCATTACCAGAAAATGCAGAGAGACCTAGTCACAACTGTTGAAAATGCAGATTCTTTTGCAAATCAGCCATAATGACTAAATCTCCATTGACAAGAAAAAAAGACATGCCATGCCTATCCAAACAGATGAACAGCCCATGATATAGATTACTTTAAAGTTGACTTTTTAATGCCATTCTCCTAGATAACAGGAAATTGTTTGAAGGCTTTGAGCCTTCATAAGAAATGTAAATGAAATTGCCTGCAGCTCAGACTTATTAATAAAAGTAGGGAAGCATCATAGCTAATTATCATAAGCATCATTTGCATTTTCCAAACATTTTCATTATTTTACTCTAACTGTGGAGCAGATGATTGTATGAGTTCCAATGCAGCATTTTACAAAATTAGTATTGACCATGAGTAAACTGTTGTTATCCTCCATACAAAAGGGAAGAATGACAAGTACTTCAGTTTTGAAAACAAAGCAGCACAGAGAGATCCCATTCTTCAAAGAAAAAAAAATCTGGCACTTTTGTAATCTGTAGCAGAGATTGAATGCAAAATTTCAGCTGATAAATGTTGCATATTTTATAAACCAATTCCGTTTTGGTTATGGATCTAGAAAGGTATCTGCAACAAACAAACAGAAACAGAGAGGTGGAATTGATTTGCACTAATCTAATTCAGCCAAGGCCAGTACAATATTGGGGGGAGAGGAGCTTAATCACTTCTGAATACAAGTGGTACAAAACATCGGCTGCTAAGTAGTTGATGTAATGCCCATGCACATGGGCAGGAGGTGCATTATTGCTTTGCCATTGAAAAGAGGACACTTCAATTCCCAGCAGCGTTTGTTGGATTAAGACCTGAAATTGCTTGTTTAGACATGAACAGCTGCATCTTGGTTAGTATCTTAAAAAAGGCTTGCTTCTTCGCAACAGTTGCTTCTTAAAGGGGAAATGGATAATTTCTTGCTTTTTAAATATACCCCAATCTGGACCAGATGGCAGAAGAAATCCCATGGATTCAGGCATTGTATAATGGATAGCGGGCTAGATATTGACATGTATTTATCTGTAAATCCAATGGATGGCCTTGCCATAAGCAAATCCTGTGTTCTCTGTGCTAAATTCATTCCTAATATAGTTTATAACATTCAGCTCATTTCCATAACATATATTAAGGAGATATCCTAAATGTTAGGCAATAGACTTAGAGTACATTTGTATGATCAGCAACTTCAACAGTAATGTAACATGGTGTGAGAATGTTTCCATGCTTATGGGGTCAACAGGCTAAAAGAATGGAAGAACTGCCTAAAACAATCAATCTTCTGCCTGCCTAAATCCATTGAACATTGATGGGATCAGCTCCAAGGTTGACCTGTATAAAAAACATCTTATTTAATGGTATTGTTCACTAGGTACCACTAAGCAAGGCAATGACATGATTATTACATCACACCAAACCATGTTTTTTTTTTACTTATTTGCTAAATACGGCCCAACAGATAAGGGTTCTTGAAAACTTTGTAGCCACAAATATAACTGGATGATGGCATAGTGATATGTAAATTTAGCTGGGATCCCTCAACATAATATACAGTTTTTTATGAAGATACATACACACACAAAAAAAAAACCCCACAAACACACACACACAAATATGTCTACTTTTGAGGATGGGTATATATATATATATATATATATATATATATATATATATATATATATATATATATATATATATATATATATATGCATACACACGCATACATATATTAATCCATTTTGAATACATAGAGGGAAAAGGAGTTTTGAGAGTTAACAAGCTTTATACTATATAGTACAAAGATATTATAGAATCTAGTTGTTCTGCTTCAGATACCACAAAGCCACTTCTCCTCCTTCTCTTTTTACCATGGTTTTTTAACGTCTTATAAACATTTGCTTTTAGCAAATGTTTGTATTTGTATAGATTGTATTTCTTTTTTAGATAATTGACTTAACTGTATGTATTCCTAAAACATACTTATAAATTGCTTTTCTGAACAAAGTCCATACTTAGCAATAGCCTAGTATAAAAACATGATAACACTGTAGTAACATTTTTGTATTTTAAAGTGCTCACCATAATACATGATCTGTGCCCTATGTATTACAGTATACTTCTATCAGTTCAGAGTCAGACTCGTAGAATATTGATAAACATAACAACACGTTCAGTACAACTCATTAATTAATACAGTGGGAATACTTGAGTTTTCTCAGCCTTTTATAACACTACTGCTAAACATCACCAGAAAGGAACTGCAGAAAAAATGCATTACCATTTAATAGGAGTATGGAAAAAAAATCTCTTTTTTTTGCTTTTTAAAATATTAATTATTAGACATACAGCTGGCCTTAGCTGTATGTTGTTTGATATATCTGGTCACTGATTGAAATAAACATCATATCACCAGATGGGAGCAAATTTGGCCCTTTGCTCCAGCATTATCTTCTGCGAGGTAGCACAAATAAAATCCAGTTAGGATTCATCGATCCATTAAACCAAAGCTATAAGAGACATTGAATTGGAATGTCCTTTTTAAAATGTACAAGATGTGACAATTGTCATACAATCAGAGAAAAATAATGTGATAGAAACTTTAACTGTTATGTCCTGAGGACTCTAGGAGTTCTCACTCAGGTCCACTCACTTTGCGGGGGCGTTCTCCCCTTTACCCATTGGTTGGTTCTCCCCAGCAGCCAGCTATAAAAGCAGGCTGCGGGGTCCGACCAGTTGCTGATCGCTGCGAGCCAGTTCCAGGCGTGGCAAGCACAGTCAGCCCTTTATTGTTATAATAAAGTATTGTTGCACTCATGCTCTGGTTCAGCCTCTCTTTTCCCAAACTTAACACTGGCGACGAAGGTGGGATGGCTACCAGAAGCACCATGCAACCGCTGAGTCACTAGCCGCCGATCCGCAGCCAGAGAGAGCGATCGGCCGGCGATAAGAGCAACGCTGATCCGCAGCCAGAGAGAGCGGTCAGCAAGCAAAAAAGAGCAAACAAAAAGAGCGAACGCTGGTCCGCCGACAGAGAAAGCGGCCAGCAAGCAATAGAAGCGAACACTGATCCGCAGCCAGAGAGAGCGGTCAGATCGAAAGTTAGAAGCGTCTGTAGCCGCTTGTTAGCCCAGCTACAGGGAAAGTGAAGCGCTGCGAGCCGCAGCCGCTCATTGTTTAGGCGCGAAATTCAAACGGCTGTCATTTGAATTTCAAACCTAAAAGGCACAGCACAGCGCTGTAGTCAAGTCACTGATGCCCACACAGGCGCGAATTTAAACGCCACCAACGGCTGACGGCCAAACGTGGCTGACCCAGAGAGAGAGAGAGGATTGCGAAAAGCCTCTCCAGAGCTGAAATTACTTGCCTGCCACAGGCACTAGAACATTTTCTGCTGCCCCAGAGAGATTTTTCCACAGGTTGTTCTACCGGCCCCATCACCATGAACTCCAATCCAGTCTTCCCAGCATTCAAACCGGATGAGGAGAAGTGGGAATCATACAAGAACCGTTTTAACCATTATATCGATGCAATTGGGCTTGCTGATGCTGGAGAACATCGGAAAAAATCGTATTTCCTGATCTACTGTGGAGCCATCATCTTCGATACTGCCACAGCCCTCGTGGCTCCACGTGAGTTGAAAAACGTTCCTTGGTCAGAGCTACTTGAAATCCTCACTAACCACTATTCTCCCAGGCCCTCACAGATTGCCAAGAGATTCACCTTCCGTATGAGGAAGCAAGTGGACAAGGAAACCATTAATCAGTATATGGCCGCTCTCAGAACAGCAGCATTGCATTGTGGGTTTGGAACCTACCTGGAGGACATGCTCCTCGATCAACTAGTCTGCGGGGTCAAGGACCTACACCTTCAAAGGCGCCTCCTCGCGAAAAAAGACCTCAATCTCGCACAAGCAGTCGAGGAGGCCTTAGCAGCAGAATTGGCAGCACACTCAGCCACCGAAATCCATGGCCCGACGGTCAAGCTGACATCAATTCCAGTCCACTCCGAGGAGGTGGTAGCAGAGGAATCCCTGAGTGATGAAAACGACGTCCATCGCCTCTCCAACGACAGACGGCCGCAGGTAGGAGCCAAACAAGAAAACATCGGTCCACCCAAGCACATCACCCTGTGCCTAGCCTGTGGTGGATCTCATCTGAGGGCCACCTGCAAGTTTAAAGGAGCCACCTGCAATAACTGCCATAAAAGGGGGCACATCGTGAGAGTCTGCCAAGCCCCTCAAAGCTCAACACAAAGGCACCCCCCCGTCTCACACTCGGGGCCGCAGAGGCAAGTATTAAACTGTCGCACACATCACCGTGCCAAGCACACTTGCCACACTGTTAGTAAAATCTCTCTCTCCGTTTACTTAGAAGGTAAACCGTGCCGCATGGAGGTTGACACAGGGTCAGCGCTCTCAATTATCTCGTGGAACACCCTCAAGAGGCTCCAGCCCAGCCTATCAACTAGCCGGCTCCAGAAGTGCCAGTTTAGCCTGAAGGACTACCAGGGGAGGACCATTCCTGTAATCGGCAGAGGCAAGTTCCTTGTCAGTTTTAAAGCCTTTAAAGGTCACCTACCTCTAGTGGTAGTTAACGGCAATCTCTCTACCTTATTGGGGCTCGATTGGTTTCCCCATCTCGGCCTAGGGCTAACAGGAGTCCATGCTGTCTCAACCTCAGACACTGACTCCTTATTCGCTGATTACTCAGATGTATTCAGCGATGAGCTGGGGTGTTATAACGGTACCCCAATATCGTTCTCAGTCGACCCCCAGGCAGTCCCAATCAGGCTAAAACCGCGTAGGGTCCCATTCGCTATTCGGCCAAAACTAGATGCTGAATTGGATAAACTATTAAAACAAGGGGTCATTGAGCCAACAGATTTCGCCAAATGGGAGACGCCCATTGTCACACCCCTCAAAAAAGACAGTAGCCTGAGAATTTGCTCGGACTACAAGACCACAATCAATAAGTTTCTACAAGTTAGCGCTTACCCAGTGCCCGTCATTCAGCATTTATTACACACTTTTGAACCTGGCAGCATTTTTGCCAAATTGGACATGTCTCAAGCGTATCAACAGTTCCCTGTTGACAACCAAACAGCGGAACTCCAGACCATTGTCACTCACAGGGGTGCTTTCAGATGCAAGAGTCTTCAATTTGGCGTAAGTGTTGCCCCAGGTATCTTTCAATCCCTCATGGAGCGGATTTTACAGGGCCTCCCTGGAGTAGTACCCTACTTCGACGACATCTTAGTCTCGGCCAGGGACAGACCCCAACTCTTCCAGAGAGTTCGAGCAGTGTTAGAGAGGTTCAGACAGCATGGCCTCAAATTGAAAAAAGAAAAATGCGCCATTGCCACTAGACAGGTGGACTTTCTGGGTTATAAAATTGATGCCTCAGGCATTCACCCCCTGGAGTCCAAGGTTAAGGCAATTCACGAGGCACCCACTCCAACCTCCAAAACTGAACTACAGGCCTTCTTGGGGCTATTAAACTTTTACGCGTCTTTCTTGCCCCATAAAGCATCAGTAGCTGAACCCCTACACAGATTACTGGATAAAAAGTCACCTTGGCACTGGGGGCACAAAGAAGACCATGCTTTTCACGCCGTGAAATCACTACTCACGTCAGAGGCGGTACTTATTCAATTCGACCCCAACCTTCCTTTAGTGCTGGCAGCAGACGCATCCCCCTTTGGAATTGGGGCAGTATTAAGCCACAGGCTTCCCAATGGCGCCGAGGCTCCCATTGCCTTTTTCTCCAGAACGCTCTCCGCAACAGAGCGTAATTACAGCCAGATCGATAAGGAAGCTCTAGCAGCTGTTGCAGCAGTGAAAAATTTCACGAATTTCTTTTTGGCCATTTTTTCGAGCTGGTCACAGACCATAAGCCCTCCTGGGTCTACTAGCTGGGGACAAACAGACCCCTCAAGTCCTTTCCCCTAGGATGACGAGATGGACCCTCTTCCTAGCAGCCTACTCCTACAGACTCATACACCGGCCAGGTAAAACATTGTCCCACGCTGACGCTCTCAGCCGCTGTCCCTTGCCGGCCCCGGCTGAAGACCCTGCTCCTGTCCACGCTATTTTCGAGGTAACACAATTGGACCTCCCCATCACTGCCCTTGACATTGCTGCTAAAACCAAGGCAGACAAAACGCCGCCCAGGTGCTCGACTGGGTGAGGAGGGGTGGCCGGGTGGCAATGTTGAAAACAAATTCTCACCTTTCAAGACCCGCATGCAGGAACTGTCCAGTTTGCAGGGCTGTCTACTATGGGGCACTCGAGTGGTCATCCCGGCCTTACTACGTGCACCCAGTCCTGGAGGCGTTGCACGAGGGACACCCTGGCATCGTGAGAATGAAGGCATTAGCACGCAGCTACGTATGGTGGCCAGGCCTCGACGAGGACGTTGTCAGATGGGTAAGTTCCTGCAACATTTGCCAGGAATCCCGTCCTGCTCCTCCTATTGCCACCCCTACTAAATGGGAGAGCGCCAGCGCTCCGTGGTCCAGAATTCATATCGACCTGGCCGGCCCCTTGCATGGGAAGATGTTCCTAGTGGTCGTGGATGCCTATTCTAAATGGATTGACGTTGCACAGCTATCCACAACCACCACACAAGCAATCACCAACGTATTAACACGCCTGTTTGTTACACACGGGCTACCCGACTCCATTGTCTCCGACAATGGCCCGCAGTTCGCATCAACCGAGTTCAGCCGTTTCGCTGCCAACCTGGGTATCCGCCACATTTTCACAGCCCCATTTCATCCTGCCAGTAACGGATTGGCTGAAAGGGCCGTCAGGACCACTAAAGAAGCCCTGGCTAGGTTCAGTAAGGATGACTGGCACCACAAACTCTCGCGTTTCCTGATGAGCCAGCATTCAACTCCTTGTTCAGTCACCAACAAGTCCCCAGCTGAGCTCCTGATGGGCAGGCGTATTGGACAGACTTCATCCACAATACTGCCCTGACTCTCCCCTCGCTTCCACATCGGGGGTTAGACATTTTATCTTACAGGAGCCAGTATTCGCGAGGAACTTCGCTGGTGACCCCCTGTGGATCCCGGGCGAGATCGTGTCCATCACCAGACCAAGGTCGTATCGGGTCAGACTGGAGGACGGCCGGGTCTGGAGAAGGCACCTGGACCAGCTGCGTAGGCGCCTCAGCACCCACACTAACAGGGACCCAGAATCACAAAGCGACGGGAGGTCTCAGCATCAACCCCACATCCACATCCTTCCCGGCGACCAGTACACACCAACCGTCAGTCCAGGAAACCCGAGCACGGACAGCGGCGCCCAGACGGTGGACCAGCCCGATCCAGTCTACGAGAGCACGTCCCCAGTGACCAACCCTACGAGTCCCGGGCCTGCCCGAACCGAGGGGCATGTTGGTGACACTCACCCGGCTCTGCCTTCCCAGACAGACTCTGAGCGGACAGTCAGCGTTCCAGAGCTGCGCCGTTCTGGGCGCCAACATAAACCTCCTGCCTACCTCAAAGACTATGCGTGTTCGCATCTGGGGGGAAGGGGTGTTATGTCCTGAGGACTCTAGGAGTTCTCACTCAGGTCCACTCACTTTGCGGGGGCGTTCTCCCCTTTACCCATTGGTTGCTGATCGCTGCGAGCCAGTTCCAGGCGTGGCAAGCACGGTCAGCCCTTTATTGTTATAATAAAGTATTGTTGCACTCATGCTCTGGTTCAGCCTCTCTTTTCCCAAACTTAACATTAACCATCTTCCAAACAAAGGAAAGATTGAATCTAGGACTCCTATCCAAAAGGGTGCACAGTCTTTGGCATAGGGTAGGCAAGAGAAAAACGAACTAAAAGATTTGAATATTCATTCTATAAATAATTAAATAGCTTGTCTGAGATACACACTTACTCATTCATTGTGGCTTCCTAACTTTTCTTTTGGTTGAAGGTAACCAATGAGGCTTCCTCACCTCCACCCCAGCAATTTTTTTTTTCTTAAACTATAAACTGTGATGCTTCTTTCCCTCTCTATCAAGTTCTTCAGCTGCTCATTTGGCCATGTGACATCATATGCTTAGGTGTTCCAGGAAATTGGAGACTGAATGAATATGGGCATTCTAACATAGTCTTTGAAAGGGAGATGCCTCCTTGTAAGCAAAGGCTAAGCCAGCAAGTCACTTTGAAAGTTAAGAATAAGTTTAAAATTCATTGTGTTGTATATTAAAAAAAAAACAGTGTGACTACCATTTTATTTTTTTTAAATGTCTATGTTAAAAAGAAGACAACTATAATTGATTAAAGCACTTAGAAATAAAAACCCAGTGTAAAAATTGGTGTGTTGAAGTAGACCATAAAATGAAATGGATTTGGATAATCTGTTCACTTGCACTACTAGAAACTTCATTTTTTTGTTTGTGCCTTCAAAAATTACCATCTTAAATATAAAACAATAATCATAAAACCTGGGTCGATTCATTTAGAGGGGAACAATCCTTCTAATGATTTAGCTACAAATCAGCAACTATCCTTTGTGCCTTAATGCCATTTGCTGAAATCTTCTTTGTCTAAGAGAAAATATTTTATTCTCTTTTGAAACATACACTGGAAAACATCTAAAGATCTTATTTGTTCCCATCCTGAGTTGCACGTTCAACTTTTTCCACCAATCATCTACAATTATTTTTCACAGCAGTTGTACAGCAGGATTTCAAAGGCTAGGAGATAGCCTCAATTTGCACCCTGTTTCATTTATCAGGAAATCTGTTTGCTGTCAGAAAGGCATTTTGCCATCCTATTCTATTAGTCATTTGGTTAAACAGCAAGATTTGCAATTAACACTTGTGGTAATTAGGCTTGGGCTTGGTTTGGTATAGAACCAACCCCCGTCTTTTAATTAAAATCCCAGAAATTGACAAAAATGGATAGGTTTAACTGAGCCAAATGAGAAAGATGTATTGGCTCGATCTTCATTTCTGGGCTGTAATGCTCATTGTTTATTGCTCATGGCAAGAAGGAATGTGACACCGTGCTTCAAAAGGGGCAGTTTACAAATATGGCTAATTCGTCCCCCTTATAATTTCAGAGCAATTGTAATAAAAGGAAATGGACACATATAAAAGAAAAGATTATTGTTTCTGTGGGACTCTGGATTACATCTGATTTCATTACTTGGTAGTGCTTCCTCTTACACCCCTACCTTGTGTTAATGAATCTGGTACATAAATATTCTGTCCACTAGCAAAAGCACTATGACAGGTTTCCAATTACAAGTAAAAAATATATCTTGAAAGAATGAAACCCTTGTGTCCTTAATGGCACAGTATGATGATTACCAAGACTGTTGGTGCATCTGTGCACCCTGTTTATGCCCTTATCAAGTACCCCCCAAAGCAGCACATGTTAAAGATGGATAACTTCTTTTATCAGTCAGATAAATATACAGCTACATGTTTAAGAGGCCTCCAGTGTAGCATTTGGTTTTATCAGTAAAAACGGAGCTTCCAAAAGGTGAAACTGCCAAGCGTAAATAACAGGAGCTTATTTCCCTTGCTTTGACTTCCAGGGCAAATGCTGCTTGAGTATTATTAGTTCTGGGAGTTGAACCTTCCTTGATGGTTTGTAGAATATGGTGAATCTGCCCCCAAATGATTCCTTCGCAATTCTCCTGCAAAATTCAACACTGCATGTACAATTAGCTTTATGCACTGTATATTTGTATACAGTCAGATAATTTCCCCCCAAAACAGCCTTTGCCAATAGCGGGATGCAGCTAGAAAGAGAGAAATAAATAATGTTACCCTTTGATTGAGATCTCTTTTCCTAGTGATTTAGCTTTAGCAAACCCTGGGATAGCTCTAATGTTCTATGGATGCTCCGATGTCTCTTACACCCAAACACAAAATAAGTCTAAGAAGGGGAGAAGAGTAAAGTGCTTGACTGAGGCCATAGCTTTCATTGCTAACACAACCCAAATTCCCAAGTAGTCTATGTACTAGAAGGAATGTAGGTGCAAACACTTTAGAAAAATATACAAGATTTTTCCTTTTTTATTATCTAAGAGTGATTTTTTATCAAAGCCTAGCTACTTATATTTCCTAGAATAACAAAAATTACATGAAAAACAGTTGGACAATCTGGATCTTGAGGGGACTACTATGTGGTCAAAACTTTCTTATTAATAACTAAATAAGTGTTTTCTTGAAAGCAAACATCTGCCTCAGTTCTGAAATATGGGCAATGTAGAAAATATAAATACTGTAAAAGCATAAAAAGAAGACTAGTATGATTGAAATTCCTAAACTTGGAATACCTGAATGAATCATGAGGTTTATTAATCTAGTCCCAAAGAGGCTGAGTTTATTTATGAGTGAAGTAATTCCTCCTAGTCATCCATGTCATAGGGTTAGCTGTCTGAATCAATAAAATATTGTAGAAATAATAGTAGAATTAGTAGAAATTCAAAAGCAATAGTTTTGATTGTTAGCACCATGAGAGTACAAGATGGATGTAAAATGAGAGAAAGAGGTAGATACAGGTAGGATCATCACATCTTTGTCTACTTGTGATGCATGAGCTACTTTTCAAATAGACAAAAGCAAACAGCCTAACATCAGGGTCATCTGATACAAAAATCAGATGGAAACTGCCTGAAAGAGATTGATTTCTGACCCACTGACTATATCATGTAGGTGCGAGAAAGAGAATGGAAGCCTTGATTTCACTTCAGATACTGTAGGCCATGAATTTGACTTTCAGCTATAGTTTTTTTAAAAAAATAAAAGCTTTTCTGCTTTATACCAATTCATCTAACATTTCATGCTTTGGAAATCTCTTCTTGTAAGTTTCTTGCCTAACCAGTTGAAAAAACTCTGACATGTGCCACATCTGGCCACAAGATTCTTCCAGTAAGAAGAAAACTAGTACAACAATGCCTGGCATTTGAAAGACCAGCCATCATGTGTCATGCAGTATTAATACCTAAAGATGAGACATGATGGCTAGATCATTCATGTCATGCAAATAAGCTTCACATATTCTAAGTGGTTGACAGGATTGAAGACATGAAAATTCTCTTAAATAATGGAAGACTATCTCTACATGTTTCTTCCTCTTTGGTATAATCCAGGAATTTCTCCGATGTCATTCTTTAATTTAGCAGACTTGGTCATATGATGCTGGAAAATCATTGATTGTATTGGGTTTTTTTTTTAAGTGAGAAAGACACTTTTTCCTCTGGTTCAAGAATAGAATGATTCACTTTGTAATATCCCCCTTTCAGCCAGGTTTCATACGTCTCCATCAAATCATGTCAAAAAGGGATGAAGCATAACTAAGAAGAACTGCTAAACAGTTTTGTCCCTATTTACCTTCCCAAGATAGCTAAATTCCCAAGATAGCTAAATTCTGCAATGTGATTTCAGGCTCTGGGAGCAGAGAATTAGGATAATTTAAAGATGGAAATGATAGCATTCTGCCTGCACTTTCTACAATTAATTGTCCTCAAAGCTGAAAACCGGACCAAAGAACTTCAGCCATTTCTCTTCCAGTAACATCTCTGGGAATGCTTATACATCACTCCCAGTAGCCATCTATCCTTGTACTAAGGCTTTTCTTTTCTTCAGCTAGCTACAGATAGGAAAAAATTATGGGGTCATGTTTAGCCTAGTATTGTTACTCTTCTTCTGCCACATTCTTTCGTATGATCTTTCATAAGATTAATACCTGAGGAAAAAAAGAAGATTCATTCCATACTAAGCTGTGCATATGTAAGGAACTTTTCTTAAATATGGTGAAGATCTTTTATATATCAGATCACACAAAAGAGAACTTGGAATAAAAACACAAACTACTCCCTCAAAAATAAACATTTGGAAAAGAAGAGTCCATTTCCAAATTCATTTTCCTAAATTAAATCCATCCTTGTTTTGCTTTGCCTTTGTCACAGAAATGTAACTCAGAGGTTTTACAAAGGATTAAAGAAAAACCACAAGACATAAAGGAATAACAACACAGACTAATCTATGCACAGAACAATGATTAAAGACCCTTCAAATTCAATAGAGTCAGATAAAAGGAGGTAAAAGATTTTTCCAGTTCTTACAGACATACAGTGAAGAGAGGATTAGTGGAGATGGTAGCTTTGCAAAAATTGGATTCTTTTACTAGTAAAATCAGAATTCCAGTTCTGTTTGGTTTCATATTTTTTATTGACACATTTAAGCAGGAAGATAACACTAATACAAACTAATATAAAATAAAGAAGAAAAAAATGAAAACAAAAAATTCAAAGAAGCAACAAATCATGCAATCATTAAAAAGAAAAGAAACAAAAATATAAATATATAAAGAAGTAGCTTCCAATATTCTTCAGAGCAAATATCAGTACAATATATGTTATTTTTTCTTTCTAGTTACATCATATTATTTTTCTTTCCTTAATGTACTCTAATCAATAAAACTATACATCACATTTTTTTTCATTTTTAAACAAAAAGTCCATAAGAGACTTCCATCTTCAATAAATGTTGATAATGTCTTTTCTCTGTTCAAAGAAATCAATTTATCCATTTCAGCAAAATCTGTCAACTTTACCAACTATTCCTTCATTGTAAGATGCATCAAATCTTTACATATCTGTACTAGAGTTTGGGGTCTGACCTTAAAGAAAGAAACTCATTGGCCATATTAAAGGGCTACAGAATTATAGCATGTGGGACTTCTACAGAGGATATCACTATTAATTTTGCCACCAAGTTGTTTTGACATTCATGAATGAAGGCAAATATAGGTGCCCTAGGATAATTATGCAAGATCGGGTTTGGGTTGGTCACAGGGACTGGAGATTTACTAGCTTTCAGACTCATAAAAGAGCCCATCTTCAGGAAACTGCTCTCTACTGGAATAGATGCTCTCTGTGAGTTGTGTTTATGTGGCGCCTTCCTATTGGCTGATTGGTCTGTTAATGGCTGCTGATTGCCTGTCATTTCCTTGTTCTGCCAAGTCCTTGGCTCCTAAGTATTTTGACATTGACTATGTAGTGGCTCAGTGGCTAAGACGCTGAACTTGTCAATCAGAAAGGTTGGCAGTTCAGTGGTTTGAAGCACTAGCAGTAACGGAGTGGGCTCCAGTTACTTGTCCCAGCTTCTGCCAGCCTAGCAGTTCGAAAGCATGTAAAAATGCAAGTAGAAAAATAGGGACCAGTTTGGTGGGTAGGTAACAGCATTCTGTGCACCTTCAATGTTTACTCATGCTGACCACATGACCATGGAGACATCTTCAGACAGCACTGGCTCTTCAACTTTGTAACGGAGATGAACACCACCCCCTAGAGTTGGAAACTAGCACGTACGTGTGAGGGGAACCTTTACCTTTACAGCATCTCTTAATATCAAATATAATTCTTTTCCCTTCACAAACTTTTATTATAGTACATCCAGCTATAGTATATCCACAAATGACATGAGCAGAGATTGTTTCTGGACAAAGATCCAATAACGTAAGCGATTAAAAAGTGCCTGATACCGTTTCTGAATATTTTCCTAGTTAATCTGAAATTTTATTCTAGGGTGCAAGCCAGATGTGAAATTGTTCACATTTTAGCCTATTACTGATATTTAAAACATGAATAAAAATTAATTCTGGGAAAGGCACTGTGACCTAGACTGGAACTGGAACTCCCAATTCTTGGAATTGAAGTTCAGACATTCCCTCAAAACGACGCTATAGAGCACTGTACACCAGAACCACTAGACACAAGAACAGTTTTTCCCAAAAGCCATCACTCTACTAAACAAATAATTCCCTCAACACTGTTCAACTGCACTACTATTACTATTCATCTTCTCACCTGTCCTTATCACCCATCCCCTCCCACTTGACTGTTTCCTAGTAAGATTTGATTGTTGATTGTACCCTATGACTATCATTAAGTGTTGTACATTATGATTCTTGATTCTTAATGAATGTATCTTTTCTCTATGTATGCTGAGAGTATTTACACCAAGACAAATTCCTTGTGTGTCCAATCACACTTGGCCAATAAAGCTATTCTATTCTATTCTATTCTATTCTATTCTATTCTATTCTATTCTATTCTATTCTATTCTATTCTATTCTATTCTATTCTATCTTACGGTTACCAAGTTTCTGTGTGAGATAAAGAGTTCTTAAAGCTTTTGCCCCAACTAGTCTTCCAAATGGAATCAGACCACTTCATGACTACCATTTACAATAGCAAAACACTTCTATTAATACCAGTAGGAGCTTTTCACCCTAAATAGCTAAGGTGAGGCCCAATTCACATGAGAACCACGGGAAACAAGGTTGCAACCCAGTCTCAACATTAAACCAATCCAAATCATATCCTGCCACATTATCTGTTGCTGTTGTTTGCATTTGTCTATTAGTCTCCTTAAAGATACACAGAACCATTTACAGAAGTAAAGACAAAATCCAGATAAAAAAAGGAAAACAAAGTTATAAAATCCTAAAAACTACTCAGCTTCAACACACCAAAGTAAATAAAGGTTAAGTATAGAGATGCTTTACTTGTAACATAGGACTTCTAAAAAATTTAGATCTTCCATTGAAAGGGATGCCATTTCCATGACTAAGAACAAGACCCCACAAGCAGACGACTGCTTGGAATTTTGTAAATCATAACACAATCTTGAATTCAATAGACAACTCTTCTAACACACCAAGATTTAATATAAAGTTTCAGTGCAGAGTAGTTTGGCTCCAACTACTAGTAGCTTTCCAAAGCCTCACAGATGGTACACCATGAAGTGAGGAAAAACCCTGAAAAGCAAAACTATATGCTTTTAAACATGACTGACTCAATCAGAATATAAATTGATATTACTGTATTACTATTAGTTTTCATTACATGGTGATACATAATATAGTCTCAGCTCAGTTTAGCAAACAGATGAAGCTTTCAGACACAAATCTCCACTCTGTGTGCCCATAACCCTTTAAACTCTATTAAATCTAATCCCTGTAAAACCAGCCGAGGTGAGGTTTGAGATTGAGGCACACTTCTAAATCTGACAAATGATTTCATAGCAGTGGTGACACCCCAGCTCACAGTTCATTCTAGGTATGACTGAGAATAAATTATATGTCCCTGCATAATAATTTGAAGCAATTGAAAAGTTCCCAGTTTGATAAGTACCCAATTCGATTTACTTAACAGCCTCCTGTGGACAAGCCAAGTTGACTTGAGCTTATTTCCAACAGTAAGTAAATTGGTACTGAGATGCATGTGAGATCAAAGATCTTTCTTTGTGCTGGGAAGGTAATTATGCATCTTTAGCATTCCCCCATCCTTTGCTGATAATTCTCCTGAGAAGATGGAGCTGTGGTATAATATGTCAGCAAAGCACAAAGTCCTGCTGCACAAGCTGAGTGGAGAAATAAGACCTGGTGATCATTCTGACAATGTCCTGTCACTATCTTTTTGTTTCTGGTGTTGTCTTTGGCAGGTTAAAAATGAGCAATTAAAAGGATCTTATGACTCACTGTCATTGTGTCAACATGTTTCTTCATCGCTTCTTTTAAAGACAATCCTCACTATCCCAGTCTAACACTGTGACTTCTTTTCCACAAAAAGGAAGAGAATTTTGACTCAAAATGGAACCAGAATTAATCCTCTTGTGAGCTGAAAAGTTTCCAGGCTTCCTTTTAACAAGAATTGGGCATAAATTTGATTTTATGGAGCTTTATTAAATGTTTTGCCTACAATATTCCTTGCAGGAAAAGATATTTATTTGAATCCATGAAGCAGATTCACTCCCAAATCTTTTTTATCATCTGCTTCTCTCAAACTCACTAGTTTATTAACAGATTGCAATATCAAAGAATGTTCAATAATAAGCAATGGAAATTTTCTACAAGTTACTTTTGTGGTTAGCCAGCAGCAGGTGCGGATGGCTGAGGAGAACGAGGCCTCAGATGAGGGGCCAGGACCATTAGGGAGTGGACTGCTGCCTTCAGAGATTGTGGGAGCTGGCAGCAGTGATGAGGAGGTTCCTGAGGAGCCTGTGCCAAGTGTGTGTACACACAGGGTTGCTTGTAGGAAAGAGCAGTTACAAAGCACGAGTGACTTGGGAGTAAGGCTGCAAGGTAATGGCCCCTCCTTCAAGAAGATAAAAGCCAGCTGTGAAACTAACCTTCTTTGCAAAAGGCAAAGACGTTTTGAAACTACAGCTTCATGGACATTCCAGTATCCTGAGTTTGTATTTGAAGATTCTTATTTTGCAAATTATTTCTTGTCTGTTATCTTTTGGCAAGTCTCACACAGTTTGGCAAGGCTTGTGCTTATCACAGCTAATTATTTTGTAAAAGCATTACAAGGTTTCTGTTCTTTTTGAATTGTGTTTGATTGTCGGAAAACGGCGTGGGTCAGAAGAGTTACCTTTGTGCAAGAGGAGAATATAAATTCAGGGACAAACAGAACATTCACAGCATTTTGGTTCAAACTATAATTTCTACCTCTGGAAGGAATGAGGAATTACCTTTTTGAAGCTGCTATTGGACGACACCTCTTTTTTCAACATTACTCAGAATTTGACAAAGCTATGTCTTTTTCAGGGGCATTGAAAAGACAGTCTGAGCAAAGCACGCGATCACCGAACCGGTTGTTATACCGGTGGAATCCCACCTCTGATTATAATATATTGCTTTTATCAGATTCATAATGTAGAGGATTCTAAGTATATTCCTGGGTTCCTAATCAGTTTATGCATGGTATGTGTCTTGAATTAAGAATGCACTCCATTGCATTCCCAAGGCTTTTGCACTGTGCACCACATGGCCAGATTGATGATAGCAACCACATTTTATTTTAGGAAATCTTCCATAAGCTTTCCCTGGCTGTTTCATTTCTAACACTACTTTAAAATATTCCTCTGAAGAATTCAATGATCAGATTACATTCGTTGCAAATTGAGAGTGGGGAATAAAAGCAGGAGCAGTGTTTTTCCCACAGTAGTATTTTGCAAATTACAACTAAATATTCCATAATTATTATGGAACTCATTACCTGACTCTGTTGTTACACCCTCAAACCCAGGGGTGGGATTCAAATTTTTTAACAACTGGTTCTGTGGGCGTGGCTTAGTTGGTGGGCGTGGCTTGGTGGTCATGTGACTGGGTGGATGTAGCTTGGTGGTCATGTTATTGGCTGGGCATGGTGAACTCAATATCACTCACATCGAGGCACACAACTCCTCTCCTGGCCTCTCATAACTGTGGGGATGCTGCAACAGTCGTATGTGTGAAAAATGGTCAAAAGTCACTTTTTTCAGTGCCATTGTAACTTTGAATGGTCACTCCACACAAGCAAAGTACCAGCAAAGGAGAGGAAAAAAACTCCAGAGACATTCCAGAGACAGGAAGTCTAGTCCTGCCAAGAATGTAATAAAGGTTAACGGAGAGGCAGTTTCTGTAAGTAACACCAGAATGTTTCCTTCCTGCCTTCCTTACAGGATTAGGCCAGTAATTTCTTCTAATAACCAATTCTCCGAACTGCTTAGAATGTTAACAACCAGTTCTAGAGAATAGATGAGAACTGGTAGAATCCCACTCCTGCTCAAACCCCCAAACATTAACCTTAAACTGTCTACCATGGACCTCACTGCATTCCTAAGAGGTCTGTAAGGGGGCATGCATAAGCGCATCAGCATGCCTACCATCTCTGTCCTACTGTTCCCATTTATCCATTTATTCGTACTCATTTATTTTGTATAAAAGTACCTGTTTATACTTATATGTTTATATGTTATGTTCATATTTATACTTGTTTTTCATACATGCTTGATAAACAAACAAATAAAAAAAAATTATAACTTACATTACTCAAAATTCCTTTCTTCATTTGCTTCGCCAATATACATGACCCAGGTTTTTACATATGATGTAGCTCATCAGTTGAATTTATGTAATTTTTTTTATATTGATGTTGCTGCTGCTCAATCCATTTAAAAACATTACATGGTCAAATAATATATGAAACAATAACCGTGTAAAAACATATAGTTTGAGACTGCCCTAAAGTAATTTACAAACAAACAAACAAATCCAACAGCTTAATTCTCTACAACCTAGACACATTACATGCTGCTTGGTTTTCCTATGGCTCTGTTTTGACCAGTCTCCATCATCTTCTGATAGAATATTTCTGGCCATATGTCTATCTTGAGAGAAACTTAATTTAAACAAAGAAGTATACCAGGGAATTTGTAAAGTGTAACATACTTTATACAGGAATGAAAATAAAATAAATCAATGCTCACATAACTTACCTGAAGCAAAGTTAATTCTCTGAAATGTTATGTGGCCAAAACCAATCACACAGAAAAGCAAGGCATCAGTTGATCTCACTCAAATGGTTTTTTTCAAATTCTTTATCACATTTATGAGCAAAGAAGTTCAATGAAGAGTTATCCAAATTCTATCAATAATTTCTCAATGTTGGGACTTCCCTCAGGAGTGATATTAACATCAATGGCAGGAATTCTTTGAAATATCTCCCCTTGGGATTGAAGGGAGCAAGCATTGTGCACATTTATATTCAGGCAGATAAAGGGTAAAAATATTTTCCATATACACTGGAATTGTCCAACAAAATTTATCCCTGGGCTATGCTGTGTTTAGAAGTCAAATAATGAATGCAGTTTTAAAAGGATACTACAGTCATTATAATAACCATTCGTAGAGATTTTTGTTCTCTTCCTTGGATAACATAGATATGTTACTTTCTGACAGAATCTCTCTTTGAACCACAATTATTTTCTTTTTTTAAACCCATTATTTTATTTGAGGCATATATTTGAATGACCTGCTGGAATAGCATTGAAAGTCAGCTATAGCCATTTTCTCATTCCCCCCGCCCCTTTCCTTATTCAAATGGAGTATTATTTTACATAGTTATTGATCTCTATTTTCATTTATTGTCCTTGCTTGTTTGAGGAATCACAGAACCTACGCTTGAAACCTGTTACACTAGTTCATTGGGATTTTCTCTCTCTGTCTCCCTGTTTCCCTTTTTGAGTGTTTATATTTTGTTTGTGGGTTTTCTTGCAAACTCTATGATCTTTTTCCCTGTTTTCAAGAAGAATCAACATTATTATGCAGAGTGAGGTAGCTGCCTCAAATGAGCCTAGAAGGGAGCTGTTGTTGGCTACTTTCTAGTCTTCTGAGTTTTTTTCCTTGGCTGTTTCATTTCTAGAGACAGTATTCAAGGGGCAGAAAAGTACTATATATGTGTTGCTGGCCTACACTAACTAGCTATTTTGATTACTCATCTTCCCTCAAAATTACAGGAAAAGGTCTTGAGATATGCAGACGATGCAGTCCAGACCACAAACTCCAGCAGCATCAATGTCTGTGCATGTGCTTTTTTGCTTAATCAGACAAATTGCTGTTTTCTTGCTTGATTGCAACATTTTTTTTCTACAGACAACACAAAAACAAAGTGGTGAGTAAAGCAGAGAACATCAGAGGAAAGAGCATAATTATCATATGCCCTGTCCAGAACCTTCTAAGATTTCTGGTTGAGTCATGGTATCAAGAAAGCAGACGAAAGAGCTACTTCCAAAAGTAATGATGATGATAATGGTGATGGTCATAATTTTCATTTATATCCTGCCTTTCTGTTTATATATTCAGTGAGGTTATGAAAAGTATAACATAAAACTTAAAAATAAAAATATTATTAAAATCAAGGCCAAAGACAAAATTAATATCATTAAAATCAAAACCAAGGGCTGAAACAAAATATAGGAATCAAGGACTTTTGTCTTTGCTTTGTTACCTTTTAACATTTTGTCATCTTCATTGTAATATTATAGGGAGGAGGAGGAGGAGGAGGAGGAGGAGGAGGAGGAGGAGGAGGAGGAGGAGAAGAAGAAGAAGAAGAAGAAGAAGAAGAAGAAGAAGAAGAAGAAGAAGAAGAAGAAGAAGAAGAAGAAGAAGAAGAAGAAGAAGAAGAAGAAGAAGAAGAAGAAGAAGAAGAAGAAGAAGAAGAAGAAGAAGAAAAAATTGAAATTGATTCAGTCATCTTTTGCGGGGAAACATGTGGAAATGAAATGAAACAAGCTTAAAGCTGCAAAATGTGAAACTTAGTAAAATTAGCCTTCAGTTATGTCTTTCTAACTTCTCTACGTT
Source organism: Pseudonaja textilis (assembly GCF_049901715.1). NCBI lineage: Eukaryota > Metazoa > Chordata > Lepidosauria > Squamata > Elapidae > Pseudonaja > Pseudonaja textilis. The sequence continues at coordinate 301,053,670 of NC_141990.1, read as the reverse complement.
TGAACACTCCACAACTACACTGTGATAACTATTGGGTTCCCTTTTAGGAATTCGTTGCAGAAGCCTATTTTTGTACAAACATATGGTCTCTATTTTTTTTACAAAAAAATAAAAAGTTTATAAATAAAGGAGATATCGGAGGCCAAGACAAACCTGAATAATCTTTTCCACTCTTGAATGGTATATATGATGAATGCATTAGTCTGAATGAGCATCTCAGTTGTTCTGCTCAGTATTAGTTATGGAACAAATGCCAACTGAACCAAAATAGCCCCATTCAGTTCAATGCTTGCTTTATTCCATCAAAAATGCATATCCTTACTTAGAGAATCAGTTCTTTATCAGTAATACAAACTTAAGTTCTTTCCACAATTACCAGTTTGACAGAAAGATACAGTGATAAATGTGCAATTTTCATTGCAAAAATGTAATCTCACAAAGATTCTTACTAACTCACTGCTCAGACAAAACAAATTATTCTAAGCATTGGCCAGAAACCATTGATTATGAAAAATTTAAATATAAAGGAGAATCATGGTTTAATATCTTTCTTCCTATTTCTTTAGTTTGTTTTTTTTCTCATTTGTGCAGGCCTAGTGACTAATTCCATTTTATACAAGAATCTGTAATAGGCCTGGCAGATGTTGCATCTGTTACAGAGCAGTACATTGCTGTCTTCAAATACAGTTATAAAAAGCATTCTTTTGGATATTACTGGTGTTTTAAACTGCTGCCCTTTGGGAATGATTGCCATCTTAATCCTCGTAAACTGGTACATGAATTTTATTTCTGTGAAAACTGACAGTTGATGTTGATGGTACTTCAGTAGCAAAGCAGCAAAGCTAATTGGGACAAAGCAAACATATATATATATATATATATGGATAATTTGTTGTTAAGCAAGACATCACATTACTATGATTTGCAACCTTCCCTGTCAGCTTCCGCATTCAGTTTGCTTATTGGAAATCAGCTGGGAAGTTTAGAAATAGTAATCATGTGACTGCAGGATGCAGCAACTTGTTTGCCAAACCCCCAGGTCACAAACATATGACCATGGGATGCTGTAATGGTTGTAAGTGCAATGACTGGTCCATAAGTTACTTTTTTCAGTGACATATAACTTCAAACAAGTCTCAAAATGGATGGTGATAAATCAAGGACTACCCATACATGGATATGTCCATGAAGTATGTTTCACTCAAAGGAGATTTTATCAAATATTATTATTTCCATATTGTCAAAGGAGACTTTTGGAAGATTTGTGATCCTTAAACCTTTCTAATAGATTCATTGCAGGGACATTTAAGCTCATACAGTCAGTAAAACAAAGAGTACCTACTTCCATACACACTCATTGTATTTAACAACTTAACAACAGGATGTCTATCTTAATTTGTTCTCTGAGTCTCAGGAACAGTTCCCACTGAGGTTTCTACCTCATGTCTTCCGAAGAACAACACTGTGATCAGGCTGAAGTCAACTAATGGTTCCATAATTAAATATCTTCTCACTATATTTATTTAGGTTTTTACTTCATCCCCCCCCCTCCCCTTTATTGAAGTCAGTGGCCCAATCAATGGGATTATGTGTTGACCTAAAATGTTGAAATAATTCTAGGGGCCATATATTAAGGAATTGGTTTTTACCACCTTAAAATAATAATATTGATTCATGTAATATTTTAAAACACTTAGTCAAACTTCGGACAAACCCTCCTTCAGTCCTATTCCCACTAAGGACTCCACCAAAATATTCCCAGGCTTTGGATAATGCTATCATATCAGAGCCATACTAGAAATGGGGAGACCATATCTTCTAGTCCTGCCTTAAACACAATTGGATAGCTTTGGACAATTCATTCTATGTCAGTCCTACAAAGGAGAAGGCAAGGGAAAACCACTTTTGAAATCATGCCAAGATACTGCAGAGATTTGTCTAGGCCAGGGGTAAGGAAACTTGACTCTTTTATCACTTATGGACTTCAACTCCCAGAATTCCTGAGTGAGCCATAAAAGATTCCCCATCCCTGGCCTACTGGTTTTTTCAGTTGTGGGGGAAAATCAATTTTTGACTTTAATGGGACAGTTTAATATACAAATGTAGGACATATTCTTTATCAAGTCAAAAACTGATTTCCCCCACAACTGAAAAACAGTAGGCCAGGGATGGGGAAACTTTTATGGCTCACTCAGGAATTCTGGGAGTTGGTCCATAAGTGATAAAAGAGCCAAGTTTCCCTACTCCTGGTCTAGGCATTTGCCAGGAGTCAAGACTAACATGAAAACACATACACACACACACACATTTAAAATTTACAATACATGATAATGGCAAGGGTGGTGGGAAATGAGGACTGCTGATCTCAACTACTGTTACTCCACCACACACACAATTCTTCCACCCCAAAAACTATGATGGGAATATTAGACTTAGATAGAAGTATAGTTACTGTATCTCCCCACTCCCTGCTGTCTTTGTGAGCATCTTTTCATTTTCATTTTTTGCTATTTCCTCACCTCTTAGCTGTTATTCCCCACCTCCCAGGTCTGCTTCACCAATACTAGAAGTCCTCCCAACACTTTTAGGAATTTGCAAGCTGATCATGTACAACATGCCTTTGAAACGGGAAAAAAATTACAAAGACAAAGAAGGAATGTGATAGAATTTTGTTTAATGCATTGCCATGAAGTGTAAATACATATTGCATACAGATATTAAAGTTGCCTGGTTCTGATTTGAAATAATTACCCTGGGGAAGCTCAGTGTAAAATAAGTCCTGTATAACCATTCAAATATGCATGATGCTATTCAGGTGACCTCTACATAATACTAAAGGTCAGTTCCCAAGGAGAAAAGTAAATGTTTATTTAGTAGCTATATTTTTGGAAGAAATAAAAGGAGCTAACATTTAAAAGCACTAGTCCTAAGAGCATTTTCTCTCTCTCCAGTTATTTCATGGGTCTATACAAAAGCCTTTCATGATATAATTGAAACTATTGTTCTTTGTGTGAAATAACAGACATTTGTTAGGTTATGGGTTGTATCCTATATTTTCTCCAGGACATCTTACAGAACCACATTATGAAGAGTGAGCTAAGAGAAGCAATTTGATCAGTGAATCTCCAAACCTGAGGGTGGACTTGAATCTACCCAACCCTCTTGAATCCATTTCTTCAGTTTTACTAATCTAAACTAGAGATACATATTTTATCTGAGGACCCCAACTGATATATAAATTGCTAGTTGGGGCTATAATTCCAAAAATGTTTCATGCTGAGATCGCAAAGCAAGTGGAAACTAGAAGCCAGGGTTTTACACAGACTTCTGTTCTGGCAGTTTCAGATGATGGCTTGTTCTCCACAGGCTTGAAAAAATTTGGCAAAGCAGCTCTTGAATATTTCTAGGAAACAGCTGCTGCCAGTTCAAATATTGTCTCTACTTTCATAATTACATTAAGGATTCAGAGGATGCATTACAAAGACCAGTATTTTTCATAGTAGACAGCAAAAATATTGAATTAAAATAATGAAAGAATTATTTTAGCATTTGGGATTATCCATTTACTGGCCATTAATTTCTATGGAACACCAAGAAAAATAATAATATATTGATCATCTTGCAAAAAGATTGGGGGTTCGAGTTAACATTCTACTCCTTGGTCTCTTAGAAAGGCTCCAATATGCATATAAACTATATTGAACAGAGACAAATGTTGATTAAAATCTGCTACATAAACTCTACCTAATAATTATATATACTGAAGGATTCAACTGAGGGTACTAAGAGATTATCTTTGAACCTATTACTTTTTGCTAAACAAATGCTTCTCTAATCTTTATATCAATTTCTAAACTTAGTGAGTTTTGAATAATCAGCCAGTTATTTTCTTGGGAGAAATACAGTTCAAGGCTTCATCCAATATTCTTGTCTCAGAAACTTGTCAAAAAAACCTTTTTATTACACAACCTTACTAGAGAGGGGAATGCCTATTTAAACATGCTGCCAGCACTGCCTTCGAATACTTTATCTACAATGACTTCTGGGAATGGGCACAGAAGACACAGAAACACTGAGAAAAAGGCAAACTATTGTGTTGTAAGTTTTAGTATCTGATGCCCCCTTTTAAACTTTTTATGGATTATGTGAAAATATCATAGGCTGGAAGAGTGTAGTCAATAGGTTTCTATATTGTATTATTTGATTTAATTTACTGAAAATTGCATAGTTTTACATTGAAAAGTTTGATTGGGGAAATTTTCAAGCTGGTGATTTTATGAAAAACAACTTGTCATGAAAAAAAGACATAAAACACCACAGGAAACTTTTAGAATTCTGGAACAGTTACTTTTCTGTTTGCTTTAAGATCAAGAATCCTATTTTCCACAAAGAAATGCTTCTTTTTACCAAGATTATATGTTCCAGTCTTTACCTTTACTCATGTTTATCAGAGCATTTCAATGGAAGAATTGTAAGGGCTCCAGTCAGCCACATGATGTGAGAAGCTTTGCTGTGATTAATGGACATTTTAATAAATGATGAATCAATTACTATAGATTGTCAACAGCCTGTCTGTTTCCATGGTTTAAAATTAGTTATAGCATCTACAACTGATCTGTTTAACCATGTATGACAAACACTCATTCTCTGATGTGCTTAATGCATCTACTACTAATTACATTTGAACTGAATTTTCATCACAAAGTTTATATCTATTACTATCAAGGGGGTTGGATGCTTTCAGTTTGGTCTCTCTGTGACTTTTGTAAGCATCATAACCAAAGGACTCACAAGTGTTGTTCTAATCAAATAGATGGCCCACATCAACATGCACAATGACCGGGCAGCAACCAAAACTGAAAAAGGAAAACTTCAATATTGATTTTTGTTTCCACTCCACAAAAAAAAGAACCTCTTGCAAAATAACTGACAAGCTCACATGGTCATGTCCTATGATGTCTTGTCAGATATAATAGAAAAAAGACAAGGAATGTAAGGCTATATACAGATGAACAATCATTAGAGCAGCAAAAGCCATTTTCCTCCTTAGATGTAAAAATAATTCACTACACTTGATCCAGCATGAAAACTGTCATGTTTGCATTCTGAAATCTGAATGCAAAGCTGTGGATTAAACTCTTTGTTTCCTAACTTTACCACATCTTTTAGCCCCTTTAGGGTCATTAAATGGATTTGTTTTCTTTCCATTTTTTTTTTAAATTCAAAGCATCTCACAGTCAAATTTCTTCAAATACAATCAAACAAAGAAAAAGAGAAAAGAAATAGTAATCAGCTGCCTAGTGAAGTTGTAAAGATAATTATAGGAACAACAACAGTAGGATAGACAACTCAACTTCTGCTTTGGCTAAATCTTCTTCTATAAAAGGATCTATGTTCCACTGAGCAATTGGGAAGAACAGGTGGAAGAGCAAGGATTGCAACTTGAAACTGAGGAAGACATGGCTGGAGTTATTCATTCACTTTGAACAAGCTCTGATCTGCAGGATTAGGTGAACTGGAATTTGCTGAGCTAAGACTCTGTCCATTATCTTTGGAAAGCCCCGAAGAAGAGCCAGATGACAGGAAAAAGGCAAACATTATTATTTACAAAAGGAGGAGTTTATGGAAATACTAGTCCTCTGATATTGATACATATAAAGAAATCAAGAGTAAATCATAAAACAACTAAGGTGTAAATATCCTGAAACAGTACAATGATGATTTGTCAGAAAGAATTCTTGAAAAATAATCTTATTTTTTCCATTTTCCATTCAGTAGACTATGGGAATATTATGAACAAAAGTCAGGATGATGCCACCCTGTAATGAATCAATTCTTTTTATAGGGTGTTTGTAATGAAGGGATCTCAGTAAGAAATAGCCAAACTAATTACACTGAAAGACTAGAAATTATAACTACTTCAGACATCAAAGACTGGATTCAAGAAATATGTAATTTACCAATTTTAAACATTTCTAATTTTATTCAAAATAAAATAACACAATATATTTTCCTTCAGCATAGGTTTTATACGGATTGACATTTTTAATGCACAATTTGTTATATTGTTATTAGATGTACACATTAAGTCATTTGCATCAATATAACAAGTTAATTCTTCAGCTGCTTATTTTTTTATTTGGTTGTTTTTGTCTTTTAATTTAATGGTTAATTGGATAACTGTATATTTCCATTTTTAATTTGTTTTTGAATATTGTGTTTTCTCTGTATTTTTTTGCCCAGTTGCAGTAAAATATATAAAACACTGCAAAGGAACTGGGTTTTTAAATTAGCCAGGGAAAGTGTTCGTCAATTCTGGTATCCAGAATTCTGCTAGAGAGCAACATTTGGGATGTGTAGTGGGCCTTTAAGTTGAGTAGGCTACATGAAGACCAGATATTTACTCTTTAGAGGGTTACAGAGAAATGTATCAGTGAACAAAACTTAATAAATTTAAATTATGGAATGTTTTGCATGAATATAGAATTGAAAATTGGTTGCTGAATATGAAAGCCAGTATATGATAAAAGGATGCATGAGAATAAACAGAATATTTAAGAAATGTATCAACACCAAGTAAAAAGTAAAACAAGGATATTTGATGTCCTCTAAAATACATTTGGGGATAAATGTATATGGAATGTTTGAAGGAATGTTAAAGCTGTGTTAATTGGTAAATGTACAGTACATATACTTTAGTATGCAGATGATACTATGCCATCAGCTAAAAATTCAAATTACAGCAAATGAAAGGGGATAAAAGTAATGCAGCAAGCCCTACAGATATGATGACTAATCTATCAGAGATCAAAACATAGACAAGGAAAAGGGAGTAAACAATTAAGTTAGATGTAAAAGATTAAAAACTAAAGCAAATATTTGGATTTGCATAACTTGGTAGAATGTGTGAAAGATGGAAAAATAAATCAAGATTTGTTTTATAGTTTACAAATAGTGAGTAGTATACGGTCCTTTGTGAGAAATGAACCTTGGTGGGAAGAAGTGAATATTGCTGAGTATAAGACTGTTTCTATCCATTTTGTTATACAGAAGTGAGGGGTGGGTATATCATGCTAAACATAAAAGTAAGGTGGATGCTATGGAATGGAGATCTTAAGAAGTGTGTGGTAAAACAGAATGTATAAGGAGGTCAAGAATAAATGTGGATTATATCAGTGATCTCCACAGGAGCTCGTTGCTTTCATCAAAGGGTTACTACATTTCCCACAAGCTCCATATCTTGGAGACATGCATAGACATCATAGCACATATACAAAAAGACAGAGTTTATGTGCTGCAGTGTTGCCTTCTTCATTCTGGCCATACAGCCTTCCTCCACAGGCACCCCTGAATTGAATACAAAACTGAATGATCAGCATGTAAAGAACATTGAGGTAGTGTGAGTATCCAGAGAAAAGGAACAGGGATTAAGCTGGAAAACCACTATATGAAGGAAGAGTGAAAGGTCAAAAGAATAGGGATAACTGAGAAAGTGGGGGTTGGATGGAGTATTGAGACCCTCAGAAAGAATGAGGGAAGAAATGTAGGCAACATAAGGCTATATATGCAACAGTGCATCCACATGGTGGAAGCATAGATTGTTTTCAAGAATAGAAAAGTACAGTGAAAATATTTGATGAAAAGGAGATTTTGCTGTTCTTTCTTTTCTTTTTCCTTACCTCCTGCCTTTAGTATCATTAGCATACTATTTCTTATTTCCTTTCTGCACTCTGCATAATGTTAGCCCAAGCTGGAATAGTGTGATGGCTGTGTTTGTTGGTTGGATTTTTTAAAATTTTATCTCAGGGATTGCACAAAGCCCAGTATTTGATTTCTTGAAAGCATCTTTCTCTACAATTTTCCTTCACATAAAATAGATTTTAATGAGATTTTGATACCTGTTATTTTGTGTAAAGCACTCTAATAGCTAAGTAGAGGAAGTGGAGAAATAATATACAAATAATACACAAATGAAAAGAATATTAAAAAGAAATTACATTAGTTGGCGTTCATTTCCTTAATGCAGACTCATTTTAAGAATGTATGGTGCAGTGCTATGTTCACACCCTTGAGTAACCCCTACTGAAAATTGCTTTCTTTCTGAGGTTCATGTTGAATTAATATGGGTCTACAGTAATTTGGATTCTAAAACCAGCTTATTTCAGGGTTTAAGGTCCAAAATGAGATGGCTTTCTAAGTCAGCAGCAATGATATTTCCTCTTTACATGTTGCATAATCAATTTAGAGAATTCACTGGGATCCCTTGTAGCAAAATCTTCACACCAAGATGAGATTTGTAAAAAGGATTAGGGCAGTTACCAATTGCTTGCTAAAATAGGTTCTTCATCAGTGGCCATGTTTCCCTAAATATCAATTGCTAAAGGATACATCCTGTGTTAAAATGTGCTAAAAATAGCTCTGCCCTGAGAAAACTGTTTGGCCTGAAACACACAAACCCCCGGCTCCATTTGATATTTTGGGTTAAAAAGGGGGGGCAATCAAAATGACAATTTCAAACTCTATTGGAATAGAATAATTGGGAATGACTAGGACCTGCACAGCTTTAGCATAGGAAAAATCACTGCCTTTCTCACCTGTCCACATCCTTTATAAAGACTCATTAAATAGCCACTTAAAAGGAGTGGGTGGGTGGGGAATAATCTACTTGAGTTTTCAAAAGACTTTTGACAAGCTTCCCATTAAAGAAAATAAATAAGCAGTGTTTCAGAATGCCCTGAATATCTGGTAGAAGAATAATAGGTTGTGAAGACTTATAATTAATGGTCTGTTGAAAAGTGCAAAGGAGATAATGTGGGGGAGGGAAAGAGGGTGCCCCTTTCTTCTGCATTTGGAACTGCAATATCACACTGTTAATGATCAGCGATGAGATTATAAAAAATTGCTCAGCTGCAGACATATTTGCAGTGATGAGAGAACCTTGTTCTTTCTCATTTAACTCTTCCAAATGTAGGAAGAGTTGACCTCAACTTACGTTCATGTGTTCCAAATAAGAGCAAGCAAAGAAAACAGGAGGCCATGGTGCATTCAAATGAGCAAAGGAGAGAAGGAAGCCATGATCCATGTGGCCAAAGATGGAAGGAGGGTACAATGTGTGCATGCCTGAGTTCGCCAACCTAGCATCCCATTCTTTTTTATTTTTAATTGATTTTCTATTCAATACATTTCTTAGTGCTTTATAAATATTGCGTTGCCTGTGTATTTAATTTGCTTAACAGTACAAATTACATTCTTAATCTCCACCCCTTTTTTCCAAACATTAGTAAAATAAATTCCATGTTTGATAATATTCTACATCCTCTTTCTACTTAATTTTCAATGTCAATCTATCCATTTCTGCACAATCTAGTAACTTCTTAACTATTTCTTCATCTCAGTTATATCTTCGTTGTGTGAAAATAATCCTCGCTGTTGTTAAGACATGTAATATTAAATACATACTTTTCTTATCAAGTTTTTCTGATAATATACCTAATAAAAACAATTCAGGTTTATAATTTATATGTTTCCCTATCATCTTTTCTAACCAGCTGTGTATCTTTGTCCATTTTTTTTTGCTTTGATCCATGTCCACCACATATGATAAAATGTGCTCATTTTTTTGATTACATTTCCAACATTCCAGCATCCCATTCTTGCAAGATCTGGGCAAGAGTTGGAAAGATCACAAGAATGGGATGCTGGGCTGGAGAACAAGAGGAACTCCAGACGTGTGATACTTCAGAAATCCTCATTCCCCAAATTGTGTGCATCAGTCCCTTTCCAAATCACATGATCTGAATGCCAGCTTGGGAAAGGAATGTGATATATGGCTTAGGAAAGATGTGGGTTGCACGACTTGTAGATGGAAAAGGATAATGGTATGAGACCAGTGGTGTGGGACTTGAGGCAGCATTTCTCAATGGCAGTATGGCACAGAAGCTGAAGTCAATGCCTGCATACATTACTGAAGACCTCTGACCTGAACTTCAGCCCCAGACCCAGGACTGCCACTGTGCAGAGTGGCCAAATGGCATAGATCAGGGGAGAGGCTAAAAGGAGGAGGTGTGGAATTGCAGTGCCCAGAACCACTGGGCTAAGTGGGCTCCCTTGACAACTACAGAAAATTCCAATTCACATGTCTCATAAAGCCTCCCCAACTCCCTGAGGTACACTCATGCTCCTTATCTGGGGCTCCATGTGCTCAATGGCCCATGACTCTCACTTAACAATGGCAGCCAGGGACTTCCGGTTTGAGTTTCTTCGGCAACAGACCGAAGCCTCAGTTCTGCGAGGTTTCAATCTGTGCTCGCCACTGGAGCGTCCCGAGCTGGCTGGTTTCAGGGCTAAGCCACCCTGTAGAGGTGGTGAAGAAGGGGGAGACTGCCTGCAGGCTTGAGGAGAGCTGCATCTCTCCTCCCCAGCTGGCCATTACTCCCTTTCCTGAAGGCGGTTGTAGTGGTGGTCAGAAATGGCCACCACAAAGAAGAACTCGACCAGAAAAGAATGTGCAGAAGGAAGATAAGAAGAGAAAGTTTTGGTTGACTGGGTCAAACAGCAAAAGCAACAAATAAGGTACCCTGGAATTGAAACTATTAAAAAAAAAACATTGTTCCCTAAGAAGATTTTTAAGCTGCAAAGAAGAGAGAAAAGGGAAAAGATTTGGGTTTTTTTTCTCCTTTTCCTATACTGACAGCTAAGAGACCTAAGCAAGAAATTGGAAAAAAAATCCACTTTAACATTAATAGGCATTTAATGCTGAAAATAAAAAGTCAAAGGGATAATAAAGATTTCTGAATAATTAAAAGCTTTTGAAAACAGGAAAGGAGAGAAAAAGAATAAAAGGGCAGGATCTGGAAGGGAGAAGAGTGAGTGGAATTAAAAAGAACTTACAGCAAAATCTCAGCAAGACTTCCAAAAGTTACATTTTAACTGAAACATCACAACAAAAACCCCAGGAAGAAAAAGTGGAAAAAGAAATAAGAAGAAATAGCTTGGGACTATTTGGATTACTTGATGTTCTCTGGATTTTTGGTTATTGTATTTGAATGACTAAAATCAATCGGGTGGTTGTTTAAAACTGTTTAAAATGGCTCAACTTTTAGAAGAACTGAAAATGGAACTTAAAAAGTACAAAGAAGATGCACAGGAGGGAGAGGTTCTTTTGGCTTTGTATTTCAGTTCTTAGAAATGGAGATTTGGAACTATGAGAAACAACAAGAAATGCCTGCAGAACAAGAAGATTGTGACAAAGAAGAAGCCATCTTTAATGAACAAGTAATCTTAGGTGGGGGGGGAGGAAAGGGTGGGGGGAGAGAATGGAAAGTTTAAGATTGGGAAAAACAACTCCAAGAAAAAGAGTGAAAAATAAGTATAAAATCAGAAAGCAACAGAAGAGGGAAATGCAGAAGAGAGAATTAGAACTAGAGAGACAAGGGGGTAAAAGGGGGAGGGAAAAGATGAGAGGGAAGAAAGAAAGGAAAAGAAGTTATAAAGGACAGAAACAAAATATAGAGAAACAGGGCCTATTTAGAGATAATGGGTGAAAATTTAATGGAAAAAGGGATTCTGCAAAGGTACATAAGATAGTATTGTTATATTAGAAATAGAAATAATTTTAGAAAATATGCAACAATGCATGATTAAAATGTTTGATAAAATAGCTATTGTAATTCAGTGGAATGTTTATCAATAAATAAATTTAATAAAATGAATATTTAAATATTTACAAAACATATGTGAAGAGAAATAAGGGAAAAATTAATTATGGAGATTATATGTGTCTTTAAGGAAGTATGATATTTAATTGAAAAGAAATGTTAAAGATGTTAAGATATTAATGATTATTAATGATAGAAGTGAATTCGAATGGAAGGAGGGTTTATAATTACATATATTTATAATTCTTTTTTTTTAAAGAATATAGTGTGTATTATAAGAATGTACCAATCAGAATTCGATTGGAAGTTATGTATTATGTGTTATATTGAAGGTCATAACCTTAAGGTATATATTGAAGTTTAAATAAGAGTAGAATGGATGTAATATAAAGGTGTCATACTCCAATTAGTAACTACAGGAGAAAATCTGTTTAATGAGGAAAGATAATATGAAATTGAAACAGAACAGACAAAAGTATAAATATAATGATTTGAATTGAGATGAGATAATCAAAATAAAATTGAGAAAAATAAAAGAGGGAAAAAACTATATAGAAAATGTAGAATAGTATAAGATATGGAATAGAACACAAAAAGGAGCGTGAAATTGAGTTTTGTGTCTGTATAAAGAAGTTCAACCTGAGACCATGCTATTTTCAAAAAAGATGTTTTACTTGTATTTTGTATGTGTGAAAACCCAAATAAAACTTTATTTTAAAAAAATGGCAGCCAGAATTATGATGGATAAATGAAGCAGTTATATGATGTCTAGTTTATCAACAATTTCACTTAGTATCTGAAAGTTTAGTCCCAATTGTGGCTGTAAGTCAAGGATTACCTAGAAAGTCTAATGGACTGCTTTGATGGAAAGCAGACAACTGAAGGCAGAAGAAAATCTTTTTATCACAAAGAAACTAGTGAGAAATAAAGTAAGTCTGCATTGGAATCGGTTTTGCAATTTCAGAAACAGTATAAATCCATGAATGTTTGGAGAGTGATAGGGGACACATATTGTAAGTCCCATACATCTCCTGCAGTTCTTTCCTGGAGTAGTCTCACTCAACTTGTTGCAGGGGTATTTGCAGAATATGCAGGAAAAAAAGAAAAAACAGGCTTGTGACCACGGGAGTACAGTTGAACTGATAACAGATAATCAGAGTTGGAAGGGACCTTGTATGTCATCTAGTCTAATCCCCAGACCAAGCAGGAGACCCTACACCATTTCTGACAAATGGCAGTCCAACCTCTTCTTGAAGGTCTCAAGTGATGGTGTTCCCACAACTTCCGAGGACCAGCTGTTCCGTTTGTTGATTGTTCTTACTGTCAAAAAGTTTCTCCTTATTTCCAGGTTAAAATCTCTCTTTTTTTCAGTTTCCATCCATTATTCCTTGTCTGGCCTTTTAGAAAATAGCTTGACCCTTCCTTCCTGTGGCAGCCCCAAATATTGGAATATTGCTAACTGGTGGAGCCATCTTGACTATTTTATCTCACTCTATGATTATTTGTTGATATAAATCCAAAAGTTAAAGAAGCTAGGGAAGGTAAATTAATCAATGTCAGACAACTTATCTGTTCAGCCAAGTAGTCGCCACAAGAGTCTCAGGTAGTTATTTATGGCATATCTATATATTTAGTTTGGCATATCATACATAGCAATATAATTATTTATTTATTTATTTTTTCATGATTATGTAGTGCATATTGGAGGTGGAGACCATTTGAGAGCTGTATGCAACAAATTTTCATTTTAATGTATGCCGATTAGTGTACATTCAAAGTGTCAATAAAGTTATTCTAAGTCTAAGGTCTAAGTCTAAGTCATATTAGCATTTCACCTAGATTAGTAAAATACAATAAAATATAAATGTGAAAAAGATCTATGTTCTTATACTAATCTCTAGGCCATCTAACCACTGAAGTGCAGCATCATATTTATTAAAAATATCAGATTCTGGATTGGTATAAGCTTACTACCGGTTATAGTGTGATCACTAGTTTGATGTGGGACTCTATTGTCACACTGAAGGGAGGATACTAACTCTCATTTATACAGAGTGTCCCAGCAGCCACCGTGTGAGGTCCAATCAGGATTGTCCATTACTGATGTGGTAGTTCAAAGCCTAGTACTTTTTTGGTGGGGGTCTACTTATGTCAGGGGATTCAGCAACCCATTTGGCTTTCTATTTGGAATTGATGTTAAAGTTGTTGTGCAGATGTTGTGCAAGTGCTAGTGTGGGGGCTTCCTGGATTTGAATCTTCCAGCTGATAAATAAGGAAGGTCAGTATGTACCAGCATGAATGAGTTATTCATAATTTTTCTGTATTCTCTTACTAGTACATCTTGCCTTCATAAAGTTGGTGATACTGTATGGCACAACAGGAAGCCAACAAATTGGAAGGCACAGTTTGAGGGTTTATTTGAACATTATTTCTGATTCTGCTACAGAGGTAGCTACGGCTAGGGAGGTTTTACACAGATCAAATTTATGTACCAATCTATACAAAGGCATTGATGATTATTGGTCATTTCCAATTTGTCTTACTGAAATGTCTATATGGTTATGCCTGTTCTGACCAAGGCTTCCTCAGACATTAACAAATATACGTTAGTCCCAAAAATCTTTTCTTTTATTTCAATGGCAGTGAATTATAGTCATTCACAGCCCATAATGAGTCTCAAACAGTTTGTAAATAGTCCCACAGAAGTCTGCCAAAGTCCTTTGGGATAAGTCTGATAAGCACGCACCTTTATCTTTCTTGAAATGCTGCCAACAACTAAATTGCCAATTAGCTGTACAAGGCCAAAGGCAACACAAATTCAACATGGAGCTTCAGGTTTCAAACCGACCAGTATGAACCTGAAAAGGTTCTTGTCTCTTTGCTCCTCCTTTATGTCTTATGGGAGGGCCACTCACCTCCAAGCCTTACTCCTGAGTCGCCCCTTTTGTCTTAACAGTTCTTGCTTTCTGGCCACTCTGCGCATGGGTGCACTGGTAATAGGCTTCCCGTGTTTCTCTGCCTCACTGCTGTCAGATTCTGGAGGCTCCGTAGTCAGCACATAACTCCCAGATGGCCCTGGTCCCATCTCTGTATCGGATGCAGAACCCTCATCTGAGTCCTCCCCAGACTCCCGGACCAGACCATGTTCCTCCCCACTGTCTGACGCTGCTGCCATCTCTTCAGGCTGCCAGCGGACCACAACAATGCCCTTAAAGACCACACAGAAACTACAACTCGTCCAAAATGCAAGGCACCTACATTTTCAGGTGCTGCTCAGTTTTTCTATATTACACCAATATTGGACAGGGTGCGTTGACTTCCAGATTCTTGTCAGGTGTAATTCAAAGTGCTGGCCACCACTTTTGAAGTGCTGGCCACCACTTTTGTAGTGCTGCATGGGTTAGAATGAGGTGAAGCGGGGCCTGGTGAATGTGATGTTTGTTTGGGGGAGTGTTGTCTAGGGCTCCAGGAATTGGTTTTTGGAGACCTTTTATTGATTATACCTTATCATTGTTGATATGAACACCCAGTTATGTAAAATAGGAAACTCAGTGAACAGTTTGCTGGTTAGTTTGCCATCTGCAGCTGCACCAATAAATTTGTCATCTGATACTATACCGGTAGCAAACATTGCTACTGGTTCCACCAAACTGTTAGTAAAAAAAGCCTCCAAAGATCAGCTGAGAGGAGGAAAAAAAGCTTCTGATGATCGGCTGAAATGAGAAAGAAGAGAAAAGTGCAGGATCAGTCCTCCCACCCACCCCTGTGCTTTTCTTTATCATCTCAGCTGATTGGCGCTGCAGGTCTCAGCTGGTGTGTGGAAAACTGCGTATACACATTAGGTGCTCCCGTGATCACTGAACCTAACAGGTAAGATCCCACTGCTGTGATACCACCTATTTTTAATAGAAACCACTGGAAGGTTGCAAACTGTATCTTTGCATGTTGAGGAAGATATTGATCTTGATAAGTTGTTATATAATCATTCTCAAGCCTTGGCACTGGCTTGTCTTCCACTATAGATTAAAAGATAGATAGATAGATAGATAGATAGATAGATAGATAGATAGATAGATAGATAGATAGATAGATATGCAAATGTATGGGCAGTACACATTTTTTTCACTGTATTAGTAACAATTGCATCAGTGAGGATCATTTAGTTATCTGTCATCTTTCATCTCAAAAGGTTTGAATAGTTTCTTTTCAGTCAACTATAACCAAAAATGATAATCATGTCATTAGGCAATCAACTTGTGTTTCTTTATGAAGTGAAAATATGTAAAAATAGGACAAAGCTTTATCATGAAATTACATGATGAGAAATTTTTGAATAAAAACCAATGTATCAGAACTGATAAATTGATCATTATAAAAATCTAACTTCCAGATAGAGAGGCAATGAAACTCTCACTCAAGGCTCCAAAAACTGCAAGTCCACCACTGACTGTAATTAACTGCATTTCCTGTTTTAATCAACACTGAAAAGTCCTCAGTAGATTCACAATAGGGTTCGACTAGATAATTTTAAATTGTAATTAAAGACCATTCCTAGAATGCTGCATTCAGTTTTAGCCTCCACACTATATTAAGACTCTAGAAAAAGCGTAGAGAAGAGCAACAAAGATGATTAGGGGGCTAGAGGCTAAAACATATGAAAAACAGTTGCAGGAACTGGGCATGGCTAGTCTAGTAAAGAGAAGGACCAGGGGATACATGATAGAAGTGTTCCAACGTTTGAGAGGCTGCCACAGAGTGGAGGCACCTATTTTCCATGGCACCTGAAGGCAGGACAAGGAATACTGGATGGAAACTGATCAAGAAGAAATTTAACCTAGAAATAAGGAGAAATTTTCTGACAATGAGAATGGTCGACCAATGGAACAGCTTTCCTTCAGAAATTGTGGGAGCTTCATCACTGGAGGCTTTCGAGAAGAGATTGGACTGCCATTTATCAGAAATGGGTAGGGTCTTATGCTTGGGTATGGGGCTAGACTAGATGACCTATAAGGTCCCTTTCAACTCTGTTAATCTGTTAAGAAATATCCCGGGCCAGATTCTGAGGCTAGATCTCTATAGAAGATGCTGATTAACCTCAGCTTCCTTATGTCAGCCTAGAAACTGGTGATATGTTACTTTATGAGAGGTAATTTGGAGGCTTATGAACAGTAAAACCTTTGATATATATACTAAAGATCAGGTTTGGGTACTAATGATTTGATTTCATTTGAATGAGAGATTATTAAACCTGCTATCATTGGTAGAATCCAACTGTATACCCTTTTTAGTAGAAAATATATCCTTCAATGGGATTGGAAAAAAGTAGTTCTGTCTACTTATGCATCCTCAAAATGTATTCTTGGGTTCTTCCATCTGAAGGGAAGAAAGAAGAAAAAACCAGGGTAGAAATTAGATAATGGATTTTATCCATTTCCATATTTTTATATTTAATCATATCCAGTTTTGACATGTAAGATTAATAAGGAGGAATTCCCTTCCATTGTTAGAAATTCAGAGTTTACCCATCAACTGTACAAAGCTCATGAATTGAATGCCTGTATTTAATATTTCTATGGATTCAAAACTGAAATGCTTACTGGAATGCAAAATCAGAACAACTCTGGATGGATCCAAAATTTTTATTTTTGGATTCTTGCTATGTCTATAAGCAACATAGTAATTAAAATTGTTTTGATCAAGAGAATCTAAGTCCACATTCTTTAAAAAAATTACCATATTATAGACAGAAATGATTTTAAGACTTAGAATGGGGAGAGAAAGAGAAAGCAGGCAATTCAAAATGGAAGTCATTGCACCTCGTCTGGAGCTCTGATTTATTAGGAGAAGGCAAACAATTTAAGTCATTCTGCTGACACACAAAATAACCTCATTATCATTTCTAATACCAATCAATATTCCCCATGCTGCCCTTTGGAGAGAGAAATAAATAAACACCAAGTTTTCCAAGCTGTGTAATTATTGCCAAGATCACATTAGCCAAATAGTGTTAAAGATTTCATGGTAAAACTTTAGGGCTCCCCATGGCAGTCTCCCCTTTCTCTGCCTCGTCAATACATTTTTACACTGAATGAAACGCAAATTGATATCTGGCCTATTGATTAGCTATCTTCCCCTCCAGGCTTCCCCCACTTATCCCACTACTAGCTTTTATTACTATTATTTGTATTCTTCTTATTGTTGTTGGTCTTATTATGCTTGTTGCTTGTGGCAACTTTGTCAGATAGATGTTCTGCTGCTCTCTGGGGCTGCCAAATGGCATTAGAGACCTCCTCTGGCTGACTTTAATGGCGCAACCTCCCCGTCCCCTGTGAATGGAGGTATTGTTTGAAGTTAACTGATTGATGTGAGAGCCTCCAGCTCCCACTCCCCAGCATGTGGTCCCAAGCGCAACATATGCTTCCTGCTTGCTAGATTTGTCTCCAATAAGAAAAACAGGATTTCTTTTCAATTTTTGGCTTGGGCCAAATTCATCAAGAGAAAAGATGCAAAAGCCAGACCAGATGATCTATTGTCTCTCTTTTGCTACTTAGGAAGTAAATAAAGACTTACTTAAATGGCATGTTTAATTTCTCTTCTTCTACAAAGGGGCTTTATATGTGTGGGTATAATTTTATCGTCCATTCATTTCAATGTCACTCCATTTAAGTTAAATTTGATCAGAAGTGGACAGAATGATGCATGAAAGAAATAACCCATTCCTGTTTAATTTTGCAATTCACTTAACTGTTATTTTCCTGCAAACTTCAGCTAAATATGTATTATTTTGGTGCTGGGGGGAATGGAGAAATCCTTCAGTAATGACCATGCTAGCTGGAGTGATTGAGAGTTGTAACTAGACAACATGTGGAATATCATTGGTTCCTTCTCTTGTCTATGGAGATTCTCAGTCATCCAGATCATGAAGAGCTGAAGAAGTTTTTTGGATGAGAAGTTAAATCTTTTCAAGCAAAAACAAAGTAAATCCAATTGCCATTTGAAAAAGCACCTTTGGGTGTCCTTTTCTTGCTGTAAATTAGTCCCTCATAATTTTAGTGATCTAAAATTCAGAAGGTGTTTGGGAGGGTGAAAATCATACCAGGAATCTTGAGATTCCTAAGCGGTGGTTCAGGCTTAGGAGAAGCACAATTCTTTCCTTGTGATCTCACCCTTTGGAGCAGGGGTGCCAAACTCACATCATCACAGCAGCATCACGTGACATATCAGGACTTTTTTTCTTCTTTGATACACTGGGGTGGGCATGGCTAGCACATAACGCATCCAGGCTGTGGGCCATGAGTTGGACAGCCCTGCTTTGGAGGGTCTTTTGGCATTGTGACAAGATCAGAGTAGTAATCATTCTATTCCCATAGTAACCGTTCCATATTAGTTTGCTAGACTGAATTTCTCACAGAATTATTGTGTTGGCTGGTAAGCACTGAGTTAAAGAGAAGAAATAGGGTGATTAACACTTCTGGGGAAATGGGAAAATTTTTACAGCATTTACCCAGAATTTCCTCCAGCAACTGCTATTTCTCTTTTTCTTATCCCAAGAAGCAGTGACAATGAGGCCATATTGCTCTGATGAGTTTTCTAAAGAGAACCTGGAGCCCCGCTGGAAGGGATTCATGTTTTAATGAAAGGACTCTTGAGAACCATGCCATGTCACTTTCCAGACTTTGAGAAAAAAAAAGGGATACCAACCAAGGGTATTTTCAGGCAGTTTTATTAAACTTTTACCTGTCTTTCAAAATATTGTTCATACACCCTTATTCAAAAGATGTAGAAATGTCTCCACATACATACACACACCATTTTGCAACCCACAAATAGGATTACAAAAAGGTGGATGCCATTTCAACTCAACTGTGAAATATAATTTCATTTACAGGCCATTCTGCCTTCCCATGGAAGTTTCAGAATTGTAATTCTTTGACTGAGGCAAACTATGTTTATAAGAAAAAGTCCCCAGTGTATTACCAAATTAAGATTCTCAAGACATTCTGAGAAAAGTGATGACAAATATAAGCAATACTAGTCTTTGTAGCTTAAATGTAGACACAGTGGGATAGAGGGAAGAGCTGTGTTCATAAATGTTCTCTTCCACTCTTTCAGAAGAAAGAAGATTGGCCCTTATTTTTAGGGATTTTCCCCCATTTGGCAGATATATTCCCTTATGGGCAAGGTAATTCTATATAAAATGCAAGGTTAATCATTTGCTGAAGTAATAAAAAGTTTCTACATATTTTGCACTATAATGCACAAAAGTATAAATAAGTCCATAATGAAAAATATAAACAAAGTTTCCTTACACAGTAAATTCTCTGTGGGTGAAGAACAAAGAGAGATGCAAATTACAACTGCATATGTTGTGAGTTGGTAGCAGAGTCACATTCTGATTGTGTCAATATATTACATTTATTTTTGAGCTGATGGGATACCGACAGCAGCACAATAGGTTGACTTGAAGGGTTTTTTCCCCCTAAATTAGAAAATCTAGCTTGCATAGAACTTGAGAGTTCTTAGATTAAAAGATGGTTTTTGGTTCAACTGGTTGCAGATTGGACAAATTGTGCCAAAAATTGTTCCATTACAGTATTAGGGAATATTGCATCTTCTACAGCTATGGCTAATAAATTAGCCTGCACTTTATTTGACTGGAAAGCATTCAATTCAAATCAAATTCTTTACCTATGGTTCACAATAAGCCAAAGAAACAACTGTATAGAATCAAACAGTTAAAAGAAAAAGAAAGTGAAACGATTCTTAACTTAAGTTTGGTATTAACTGTTGCTTTGTTTTAGTGATAAAGAAATTTGATTACTCTAGGTGGGTTCATATTTTTAACATTAGTTATTATATTTTAATATTTTATTTTAAGATATAAAAATGGTCATGTGCTTCTCTCCACTTTATTATGTGAAAATGTTTCACTGCCATAGCATTTCCAAGGTGATACTTATTTAGAGTACTTTTTTTTCCTTCACAGTCTGTTAAAGAACATCAGGAAAATGTAACACCATAACAGAAAAGATAACTGAATCCTGGAAAAGTAGAAAGTATGAAAAATAAACTCATAAACAAATCCAACCTTACAATTTTAGGTATAAATTGAAATATTCTGTTACTACAACCACCCTAATCTCATAAAAGTACATTCCAAGAATTAGCAGGATTCCTGTTTCTCAGTTTTGTCCTCTTGTAAATCTTGTAAAAGTTTGTACATTTTCTTTGTATGTTTTAAATACTGTAAAGAATATACAATTCTTTTCCACTTGTATCTCACCTGGTGAGTCTCTCCATTAAAAAATTCTGATAAAAAAAAATGCTAGAAACTACCTTTCTAAAGATTTATATGCATATTTCTGCTTATTCCAGAATTTGATATCAAATTCATCTAGCAAATGATTTGCCTTTCATTGTTTTCTATCTTTCTTTTTTAATTGTGGATTTACAGTATTTGTCACACTTCTTCTAATTTTAGAAGGCCTTGATATCCTAAGAACATGCCCTAGAAATAAAAAAGTCAGACTGAGTCACTAGAATTTATCTAAACCTTATTTGCAGCTAATATGCTGTTTTATTACTATGACAATTTGAGCATAACAATGGGCATGCATTAAGAGCCAGATGGCTGAGATAATTTGCACTTTCTGTTTTCATTTGTAATTGATTTGCAAATAGAAGATGCCACTCCACCACTGACAGATATATTACACTTTTCCTACAGCACCATTTCTGGCATAAAATACATCCCCTTGCAGAAGAAATCTGTAGGAGAAGAGTAGGCAAAGTTCAGGATTGGAGTTAAGTACATCAGCAGCTTAGAGTCATTACATTCCCTTAGGTTCCCATAAATAGTCCAAATCCAACCTTTCTTGAATTCCATTGGCCCTTATCTGGCACCAATTTAGAACTTTAGTTTACTAGATTCTTGTACATATATTTTAGTAATAAACCTTTTGTATTGCAACTCAATATATATAGTTCAGATCCTTGGTGCCTGACAGAACCCCAAGCAATCTTCACTGTCTGCATCCACATAGACATACATGTTTTAGTCCCCAGGATTTTGCATCATTCTCACACCTTCCACTCATGACATAGTACTGGGGAAATCAACATCTATTTTCATCTATGAAGATCACTGGGCAACTTTCAATCAGTTGCTGTATCTGACCTAACTCACAATGTTCTTGGAATAAGAAATCGGGAGAGAAAAACTGTAACTCTGCTTTAAACTCCCAGAACAGGAGGAATAAAACTGTAAAGGAATAAAATGATAAAGAAAATAAAATTAAGCAATGCGTATGGAAATGTCAATTACTTCAGAAACAGGATTCCAGATTCTTTTATCTTTTAATATTGTAAGCTGCTCAGAGTTATTGTGAAATAATATAAGTGCTTAATACATTTTACAAATAAATAAATCAAATATTCTTCATGATTTGAAGATATTTTGATATTTGAAATATTGAAGATATTTGAAGGTATTCATTGTATGTGTTGTTACTTGGAAGATACAGATGTGCTTATGTGTAATCAAGCTTTCTTCCCTTTTGTATTAAAATTGGTATTAAAATAATACTCTTTGAGGCTTTGAGTCCCATTTTTAACTTTCTTAATACACAAAATTATATGAAATGACATAACTATTTGAACATATTGGTATTGTATATTGTTCCAATTGTTTCTAAAAATGATTTTGAATTATTTTCATTAATTATGGAATTATATTGCTATAATCTCCTGTGGTTATTTTTTTCTACTATATATTGTGGGTGTTATAGAATTTTTCTTTTATTGTACACTATGAAGATTATTTTAGAGAGCAATATAGAAAGGTGATAATGAATAAATACAAGTAGTCCTTGCTTCCTCATAATTGGCACTAGCAACTCTGTCATTAAATAATATGGTCATAAAGCACAATATGACATGACCATACCAACTTACAACAGGAGTTGAGGCAGATCCAGTTGCTGTTATTAGGTGAGTCCCACATGGTCAGATCAACCCACCATCACATGATTGCCATTTTCAACCTCCTGCCAGCTTCCTCATTGACTTAGCTTGTGGAAAGCTGCCAATGAAAGTTGCAAATGATGATCATGTGATTGCAGGATAGTGGGACCATCATAATGGTGAGCCACTTGACAAGCCCTCAAATTCAATATGTGACTGCAGGAACACTATAAGGAACAGTCATTAGTCTATTCATTCAGTACTGTTGTAACTTTGAACAATCAGTGAATGAATGGTCACTGAACAAGGACTATCTGTATAATATACATTAAGCAAAGCTTTGTTCCTGTGGCAAATATGAAGAATGAGGTATGTTCCTGCATTGGGGTATGAATTGTCCTCTGCTGCTAACCAGACTTCATTAAAATGGACCAGGAAAAGAAAAAAATGTTCTTTTTCCTTATTTCAAATACTAATAATTGTTACTTAATTTCTCATAGATAATATTATCCATTAGAAAAACGAACTGTAAATGTTATACAACTGATGCTTCTAAGCTTTGTTAAACACAATAGCTGTGAAATTACAATTTCCATTAGAGATTGGATGAATCTAGCCTCAATACATACACTAGGGAAATATTGTAGTCTTTAATCTGCTAACTGCATGCCATTACTGTTAAAGACTGCTAACTTTTAAAGAATAATAAGAGTGGTTTGTTAGCACGCACATGTACGTGTGCACTTAACGTATTTTCTTTAACACAAGATAAGTAAGGCCAGAATGAAATCTTACCGGGGTGAGCTTCAAAAATTTTAGCAATGGGTTGTTTGCCCAGTTGCTAGGTGGACTTGGCCATGGTGGCCATGGCCTAATTGGCCTCCTGCACCATGGTGGTGGGGCGCATTTTTGCTCTCCCCTAGCTTTGGAGGCTTTCCTTGAGCCTCTGGGAGGGTAAAAACAGCCTCCCCAGGCTCCGGAGGCTCTCTGGAAGCCAGAAACAAACCCATTTCTGGCCTTCCCGAACTTCCGGGAGGTCTGTTTTTCACCCTCCCTGAGCCTCCGCATGCGCCCTGCACTTACCTGCATTGGAAACGAGTTGGGTGGGTACTCCTGGGAGGGGCAGAGAGGGGAGGGGAGGGTCAGCCAGGAGTGGGATTTGGGGGTTCTCCAAACTGTGCAGAATCTTAGCTAGAGGATCTTCCAAACCCCTGCAAATCCCCAGCAGCCCACCCCATGAATCTTACATGAAGGATGTCATAGAACTCATAGAATGATAGTGCTGGAAAGGACTTTGGAGGTCTTCTAATCCAACCTCCTGCTTAAGGTAGGAGACCTTATATCATCTCAGACAAACAGTTGTCCAGTCTTTTCTTGAAAGCCTCCAGCAATGGAGCACACAACTGAAAGTTAAGTTATTCCATTGTTAATTGTTCTCACTGTCAGGAAATTTCTCCTTAATTCTCAGTTGGATCTCTCTTTATCAAGCTTCTAGCTACCCATTACTTCTTTTCCTACACTCAGATCAGTTCCCTCTTTTCTGTGACAGTCCCTCAAAGTACTGAAAGACAACTATCATGTCTCTTCTCATCATTCTCCTCAATAGGCTAGACCAGGGGTGTCAAACTCAAGGCCTGGGGACCAGATCTGGCCCGAAGGGCCACCCTGGAAACAGCAAAGGACTGGCCTGAGGTTCCTCTGCCAGTGAAAATAGAGCTTGAGGGGGCTGCAGAGTTAGGGTTAGGGTTAGGGTTAGCCATCCCGATCCCCATTTTTTCTGGCAGAGGGTTGCAGGAGGCTATTGCAGCCTAAAACTGAGCTTTGGAGCTCGTTTTTGCTGGCAGAGTGCTCAGGCAACCACAGGTGCCCCAACATGAGTGATGACAAGCAAGCCACCCCACCCTGGTCCCCCAAGGTCAAACACAAACCTGATGTGTCCCTCAATGAAATTGAGTTTCACAACCCTGGGCTAGACATACTTAGTTCCCTTAACCATTCATCATATTGTTGTGCTACTCAGATTTCAGCACTGAATTCAAAGAGGATTCATATATATGAAAATTATTGATGTTTTTCTCACTTTTTAATATTAAGATTAATGACAGAATTCAATTATTTTTGGCACTGGTCCAACTGGTCTTAAAACACACTCTACTCCAATTAACAAAAAGCTCCCCTTATAATGAAAACTTTCTCCTGCCCCATCATAATTTCACACTTTTAAATTGCATTTTTAATATGTGATTTAAATAATAATAATGTGAAATTCCAAAAGTATCATTTACATGTTAAATTCAAATAATAGAGCTGCCATTACCACAGCAATAAAATGCAGTTTCCTCTCTTCTCCTAATCCTTGGAAATAAACATATTTCTGTGGTCATGTGTGCCCAGTCTAGATGTTGATACTAGACCTGTAGAATGAATGTTCCACTTTCTAGATTCAGCTTTGATGAACATTGATATGCACCAGTGCAGATGGTTGATACTTGGACCAGTTTGTTATTGCAACCATCATAATCTGCTCTCTGAGAAGTCATTTGCCTCCCTTAGAAATGAGCATACCTGGATCTCAGCCTGAAGGTCTAGCCCTAACTGTAATACTTATATTCCAAATAGAAAGGCTCAATATAGCGGTTAAGATATATAAGCGGTTAAGGAACTATAGTAGGACACCATGAGTTCTAATCACTTATCTCAGCCTTAGAAAATAGACTACGGCACTCAGAAATCTCACCAAGAAAACTGCATGGACTTGTCCCGGCAATTGTCAGAAGCCAAACCTGACTGGAAGACACAAAAATATTTTAAAAATAGAATCCTCATAGCATGAACATTAAAAACACTTCTATTCACTTTAAAAATAGCCTGGTTTGGTTCATCATTCTTTATTTAATAAATTAGCAAATGATGAAATATTTAACAATGACTTGCAATTCCTACTGGTGTTATAGGTTCAAAAATCATTTCTATTTAATATTGTAGTGGAAATGCAGAAGTAAAATAGAGCTTAATAGAGTAATCCTTTATGTGTGTAAGCAGAAGTAAACCAGAAGTAAATGGGCTGAGGAATTAGTGAAATAAATCAAATCAATAAAACAAATTGTTGATGGGAGGAGCCATTTCACTGAACTATTTCTCCTGTCATTTTAACCACTTAATTCAAATTACTTTTTTGCTAGCTCCACTTCAGCCATGCTTTCCCATCTACGGCCATTTACACTTTTAGATGGCAGCAGAAAAACAATTGCAGAGGCAAAATGACAACCATTAGTATATCAGATTTCCCAGGGGGGCTAATGTCATCCACAGTTTGTGTGCATAGACTGGGAAGCCCTCAAGACTCAAGAGAAGTTGGTTCACTTTGACAGAATGAACTGGCTTGCCCTGTGCTAAAAGAAAGGACAGTTCTGAGGCTGGGTAATGTATGTGAAGATAAACAGATTAACAGAGTTGGAAGGAATCTTGTAGATCATCTAGTCCAACCCTCTGCCCAAGCAGGAGATCCTACACTATTTCTGACAAATGGCAGTCCAATCAGTTCTTGAAATCCTCCAGTGATGAAGCGCCTACAATTTGCAAAAGCAAGCTGTTTCATAGATAGATTGTTCTCACTGTCAGAAAATTTCTACTTATTTCTAGATTGAATCTCTCCTTGCTCAGTTTCCATCCATTATTCCTTGTCTAGCCTTCAGGTGCCTTGGAAAATAGTTTGATCCCTTCCACTCTGTGGCAGCCCCTCAAATATTGGAACACTGCAATCATTGGAGAGTGGCCACAGGAATTTAAAACAATACACTGGGCATACCAAAGTTAGAACTCAACTTTTGCCATGACACTTCCTCATTATTACTTTGCCCAAAATAAAAGGATGGCTGCTGTGTATTTATTTAAAACATCCAAATTCAAAATAAGAAAGAATTCCAAACCATAAAAGCTACTAAGCAGAGGAACTGTCTGCCTCCAGAAATCATGGGTATTACATCACTGGAAGTTTTCAAACAAAGGTTGAACAGCCATTTATCTGAGAATCATCATTTTTGACCTAGTCAACACTAGAAGACCTCAAATGTATCTTATGATTCCATGAAAATGAGAAATGAACTTGAAAACAGCTGAACATTAGGTGCAAAACCATGCCTGATAATAGGAATGATAGGATTTTACAATTCCTAAACCACTTAGTGACATGTTCACTGAGACGCTATCCCAATTGTGGCTGGTAACACAGACTATCTATAAGGAAATAGCCAATGAAGGAAAGGGTTATATTTAATATATCACATTTCTATATCTGCTCATCCCTGAAAGCGACTCAGGGCAGCATACAAAATAAAACACTCTAAATAAATAAAAACTTACTAGAATACAAGTAAGATATATTTAAAAGTTCTTTTTAAAATCATGGAAAAAACGATAAATACATTTCAATTAATCATCATGTAACCATCTTGCAGGCTCCCAAAGTAAAATTATGGGCTTCACAGGTCAATTGAAAAAAAAAACATGTTTTAAAGACCTTCCAGAAGCCTAGTCTCATCTTATGTTATTTCATTGAGGATAAAATTGTATCCTGATTATCACAAAGAGGTTCATAATTTAGAATAACCTACAAAGCAAATCTTTTTGTGGGAATCTTCTTTCTTGCCTTCTTTGTGACAAAGCTACAATGGAACAGTGGTGTTTTTGCTGGCTTTTGCATTACACAGAGTTCTTCCCGGTCTTTGGTCAAGTTCAGAGTAGAACCATTTTCAGCATAGAAAATATAATGTCTTGCTTAGTGCACAGAGGGATGCTTACATTTTTCGTGATGAATTTGAATACCTCCAACCATTTGAAGAGAGTAATTATTGGGACTGAATGGCTGGTCTAAATTTCCAACATGGGTTGGAAAATGTTTGGAGACTTTCTGAGCTGCTCCATCCTAATTTCTGTTGAAATGCATGGCACACTTTTGGAATTTTTAGCAATGGGATTCCATGACTTTGGAAGAACTCCGCTATGGAGTTTGGAAGAGAAAAGAAAGGTGGGAACACTGCCTCTGATGTCAAGGATGAGGATATGAAGAATTATATCACTCCAGGAGCCACCATCTTGCATCTTTAGTGGAGGGCCTAAGCAAAAATTAATATTCTCCATCATCTGCAGTGATTTGAACTGGACCAAGCTGCTTAGGGATCTGATGGTAAATTATGCAACACATTACCCAGAGAGAAAATGGCATATATGTTTGTTGTTATAACAAGATCAGATTATTCATCCATGTAATGACCACCATTCAGTTACTGTAGTGACTGGAGCCGATTAATGTTCCCTATTTGCAGAAAATACTCATTATTTATTGAACAGCAACTGCACAGCTTCCTCATTACTATGGTAAAAAAAAAACCAGCCATTTGTGCTCTGAGCAAACAGCATTCAACAACGCTTTGCTCCTGTGATCATCACAAATCTACAGGTTCCCGCAGAACATTCGTGATGACTCTAGCTGATGAGCATGAAATTTAATTTACACTAATCAGTCTGAGGCAAGGGGTGCATGAAATTAACCTGACGCATTAATTTTACATTTTGCAGCACCTATTTGTCACTCCAAATAAGTGAAAATAGGCTCCTCAGCTAGGCTTTTCTCCTCACCCCAAACTATAATGCATAGTTAGCAATAGCAATAGCATTTAGACTTATATACTGCTTTATAGTGCTTTACAGCCCTCTCAAGGTGGTTTACAAGTCAGCATATTGCCCCCAACAATTTGGGTCCTCATTTTACCCACCTCGGAAGGATGGAAGGCTGAGTCAACTTTGAGCCTCGTGGGATTTGATCTGCCAAATTGCTGTAGGAGTAGCTTGTAGTACTGTACTCTAACCACTGCGCCACCGAGGCTCCTTATAGTTAATTTACTAAATGCACAGTAAAATGCACAATAATAAATAACACAAATTTTCATATCAAATAGTTGTGTGGATAGCTGTATGATAATTATATTTTGCTCCAAAAGGATGTGAAGGCCTCTGTGCTACAAGATTAATGAAAGTCACTCCAAAAGACTATTTAGACAAATATGTCCATCCATGGATGCAGGACTTTGAAGACTATATTTAACCTCAGCCTTTAAGATCTATATGATTGTACATTGCTAGATGCTGAAGAATCATTGTGTGGCAAGTCTATTCATCAGATCTTGTCTAACAAGGCTCTACTTATTCTCTTCTTTCATGAAATTGCCCTATCTATACATTCCTAGAAATCTATATATTATAATGTCTTGATATGTCACAGGATGCCTTAAGTCTTCAAAACTGTAGATGTAATTTAGGTCTATAATCTCTGACACATATGAAATCTTGTCGGTACTTACTCAATATGTGACATTATAGCCATGTTCTGATATTTCCTTTAACTAAGAATAGCAAGGAAACAAAAGTCAGTTTAACTACTTGTAGTGTTCATTTAGGAAAGTCAATGGAATTCATTGCATGATGATGCTAAGCACTCAGGTTGGAACTAATATATAGCTGGCAGGGGACTAACATTTGGCATCACCTACCATTTCCCTCTGTGTAATTGTTCTATCAATCCGCTTGGGATCTCATCTAGCTTCTTCATTACAGGCTTCAGAGGGAGAGCTCTATGCACACTGTGAGTTAAGAGGAGATTGTGTCCCTCATTTAAGACCCAACATATCTTTCTGACTGCTTGCTAATTGTATAGCTACCTGGCCTCATTCTTCTCTAGCAGTCATTAAAATTCAACACCATGCTCCCTGAGCAGTGCCATTTCTGCTCTTGGACAGGCAGCTGTAGATGATGTTGATGATGACAATGATTTCCAACACAATTGTTAATATTTTAGAGTAACCATAACTGATCACAGAACTTGAGCCTGTGCTGGAACTTTAGTCTCTGTTCTGATTTTTTTTAATGTATAAAGAAAGAAAGAAAAAAACGAAAAGAATAGATGATTCTTGAAAGGACTTGAGCGTTTCAAAGGATCCTGCAGCCTGACATTAAATATTGATAAAAAATGCAAATTGTTTATTGATTTTCTCCTAGGCAAGGCTGAGATAATGAGAGAAGGGACCTGCTTTAAGGGTAGATGCTGGAGAGACTTTAAAAAAACATTGCCCCTCCTCCACTTTTTTTATTCATTAAAAAGCATCGTTGTTAGATCGAGTTAATGAGGTCTTCTGGTTCACTTGATGTTTCAGACCTTTCTCCTGGTTTGAAGAGAAAGGAGATCAATGCACCTTTATTGTACATGGCTCTGAACAAGGAATCCACTTTAAAACATACTAGAAAAATTTGTTGTGGTGTACTGGGATATTTTCAGTGGTAAAGGTAGCTTGATAATAATTTGATTATATATATGCATCCTCACACCTCAAAGGTAAATTCTTTGAAAAAAGTGATACTTCTGCTTTCCACAAATATTTGCTTTTCAGTTTGAATTTGATAATGCCAATATTGATGGGGGTTTGTTGGCTAATGGTGATTTCATACATGCCCTCCACCCCCAAGGCAGTTTGGCACAGTTAGCATAAAATTTTGTGTCTGTATGTGTGCATATGAAGAAGATAGATAATGATAGATAAGTAGATAATAGATGATAGGTAGGTAGGTAGGCAGGCAGGCAGGCAGGCAGACATGATTTATCTCACAAAAGATAGAAGAAATGCTAAGGTGGCACAAATGTACACAGGACAGCTCATTGCTATCATTATTTTTTATTTTATCTATCAAATTTATTATACTGCCCACTCCAGTAGACTCTGGGTGGCTTACAAAATAAAACACTAAATTAAAACAATGAAAAACACAGTCAAAACAAAACAAGATGGCCCAGACTAAAAACAACTATTAAAACAAAGCATGACAGCACTTCCCCCCTCCACACACATCCACACACAAAAAACACATTAACCCAGACCCTGGACCAAAGCCAGGTCTTCATCTGTCATCAGTGTGTACACCCAGATAGCCTAGAGATTAATTCCCCCTTCCTCTTGTCAAAAGAGGCATAAATACAAATGATTTTTCTGGTGCTCTTATTTGCTGGAAAATATTCTGTGTGAAAGATCCCATAACCTGGGGAGAGTTAACAAGGTGCATCTTTAGTACATTTTTTTAAAAGAAAAGAATGATCTAATGTGAAAGGAAAGGAAAGGCACAGTACTAATATTCATATAATTAATTATAGTAAGATTATGTATGAAGTAAGAAGTATGAAGTAAGATTAGATCACTACTTTTTCAGAAGAGTCATAGCATCTGCATTTTGTATATATATTCCATCTTTATCTTCAGACAAGGGAAGATTTCCCCATTTTAGGATTAAAATTCATACCATTTTAATATTTACACTTGCTTGCTCCATATTTTTCCTTTTATTACTCAAGCTGCCTCTACATATTTTATACTGGCCTCATCTAGACCAAAATAACTGCCTTTCCATCCTGAAGAGGACACAATTACTGGCTTATTCAGTGCATAATTAACACCCTACAATTCAGTATTTGTGACTTATTAACAAGTTCTAAACATACTTCTTTCTGTTACCATGATTGACAACTGACAGCTTTTTGTTACATGTCTTGTTTGGTCTTCTTCATTGTTTTTAATAAGATTTTCTTTTGATATTTTTCTAGAGCTTTCTTAGGTACTTCCTGTCTGGAATTGGATCTAGGGGCTAACTCTAGGCATAGAGTCCTCTGCTTGAAAATTATAATCCCAATCTTTGTTTTGTTTCTCTACAGTATGTCATCCCTCTAAAGCTTAGCTGAAATCAGATTTTAATTCAAAATCAAATAGTTGATGTGTCCAAAAGTAGAAAATCTAATCTGGTCAGGATTAAGCAAATCCTCTGAATGACAGTAATGAAAAACCCATTGTTTGGTCTATAACAATTATTTTAGGCTATAAAACTGAGATAATTCTTGTGCATTAGCCATAAGACTATGGAGCTCAAAAAGGGATACTTCGGAATTTCTTTGTAGATCAAATTTAGTTCAAATGCTTTATTTTACTTTCAATTATACAACTGTTCTTTCTTATCTCTGAATTTGAATACACACTTTTTCTTGAATTTTTCATTTCATTTTTCTCCCATTTTGCCATCGACAGGGTTTATTTGTATATTCTTAGAATTGACAAACTAGTAACTGGTTTCTAATAAATATATAAGGACAGCAAGTAACATAATGCTACTGCTAGCAATAGAACTTAGGTGAAACAGTACTTCTCTCCATATCTCCTTCAGTCCATAGAACAAGAGTGATAATGATGACCCACCATATAACAATAAACGCAAGAGGAAGGAAAGGGCTCATGGAACCACTAAGTATTTTACTGAACTGAGCAAAGAAATATTGATAAATGCAGATGCAAAAAATTAATGCAAATACAGAATATTGCAAAATGCAAATGAACTACATTTAAATTCAAATCTCACAATGAAGAAACATGTGGTGAGCTGATATATTATCTGTCTTTGGAAATCTCTTCCTGCCTCCAGAGGTGTATGTAGTCCCTACTCTACTAGCTGTTAATAGCTGTTTTATTTCCATATGTCTTTGATCCTACATCTCTGAAAACTGGGGCCAAATATGGAGACAGACAGGTAGATAGATGATAGAGATAATGTTTTATAATTCTAGTTTTGTACTTGCATGCTACACAGAATTCTTTGGAACAAGTTAGAAACATGTTAATTAATAAAATAGTAAATGTCAGCCACTGTGTGGAAGTTTTAGGTTTCTGTTCCTGCTTATAGTTCTTTCTGTTTAAATTAGTCTGGGCTGTATGGACAGGCTTCTACTACCCTGTATGGCAGAGACTTTCCTTATAATACTGCCCTTTTCACCTTGCTGTTGCTGGGTGCTTTTTTTGGAATAAGTAGATACTGTAAGAAGGAGAATTGACTAGTCTACAACTTGCCCTCTGACTCTGACAGATCTCTATGAACTGAGTTCAATTTTAGTCAAATCCTCAGTTCAATTTGGATTATAAATTCAATGCAATGGTTGGAATAGAATTGATTTGATTAAAAAATTCATGCCTGCATGCATGAAAAAAGTCCAAATCAGTCAATTTGGAGACATTTAATTCAATGCAATGATTTATGTTGTTGCTTTGATGTAAGAGTTCAAATCTTTGAACCAAAGCTTCACAGGGTCTTACCTTCTGAAAATAAATATGGAAAGAGAACTGGCAGAGAAATACATAAAGGAAGCATGGCAACTATGATAAAGAATAGAGTGAGTAGAAGAAGGCAGTTGACTGGAAACATCTTGTCTAGAGACTCATCAAAACCTGAGCCTTGGAATTAGGTTCTACTACCAAACTGGAACTAAAGCTGAAAGCCAGAACAGACATTCCCCCTTTTGCAGATTTTACAATGAAGTCATGGCTTGAATTATTCACTCCATCCATATTTTTTTCAAATTGCACACTCCCTTAGCTGTCCTCAGGAAAAATAATACCCTGTACTTGTCAAATAAAAGCATGATTATCATGATGTTGCCTCATAAAAGGAAGGCATTTCTGCCTCCCTGGTCCCCACTCTAACAATATTTCAATTCCTCAACTACAAGAGAGTTCAGACACAATAGAGAAATCAGCTAAGAAAACTTATTTTTTCTCTCTCCAGAGATATTAATTATGTATTTATGCAAGCACACATATCAGAATTCTATTTTAAAAATGTCAATTCCCTTCCCCCCATTTTTAATTTTCTTATGGTGTTTTGGGGCCTATGATGTTTTAACTGTACGTACTTAGTCTTGGAATGGCATTTATTATAACAAATTATGAATCTACTGGTTATGTTTGATGTAAGAAGTCCATTCAGTATGGACTATTCAATATTTCAGGGCAAGACCTAATGTCTATCCCTGCCCTGAAAGCCAAAGCCTAGATCATGTTAGAGCAGTTAGAGTTTCTTAACCTTGGCCAGCTGGCTGAGAAATCGTGGGAACTGAAGTCCACACATCATAAACTTGCCAAAGTTGAGGTATGTAACATTCTAGGTTGATACTAAGAAACTTATTCTTTAAACTGGTTGAGTCGCTTTTTAATTTGCCTGTAAGATAGCAATCAGTATGGGAAACCCTGCTAACTTCAAAGCAAATAGTTGGAGGTTTTGTTATTTTATTATTCTCTGCTCTACTATTACTCATTTATTTGGAATAGCATCTCTAGGAAACTAACTAAAGCTCAAAGTTGCTTGAGGAACTCCAAAAACTTAAGGACAGCCCTTACTCCCAAACTATTAAGATGATGAAAAAAGAATAATTAAATACCACATTTTGGATGAATTTTAATTATTTAATTTGTTTAATTAAATGTAAACATCAATGAAATTATGTAAGATATAGATTTAGAAGTGCAAAAACCCTTTATTTTATTTTGCTCAATGCATCACACTTTTTGGAGTGCAAGTTGGGCCACTCTCATATGTGGCAATGTGGCTACTGCAGTAGTAATCGCAGCTCATTTGGACAACTTATTGTTCAATTTTTGCAACCCACTTCTTCATTTCTGGATAGTAATTATAATTCAAATTACAGCTACTTAAATAAAGCCAAGTCTTTCAAAAACAGAATTATAAGTCACAATAATGGCCCAATATTATAATTATATGTAGCCAAGCATATGAATATAAACAATAAATTAAGCATAAACGTTAAATAGAGTTATCAATTGAACCATATTATCAGTGTTAGAAACCATTGGGAGAAGGGTAGGAGATGGATCATTCAGTGGTGGGATTCATTTTTTTTTTACTACCAGTTCTGTGGGTGTGGCTTGATGGGCATGGCAGGGGAAGGATACTTAAAACCTCCAGTCAGAGGTGGTATTTGCCGGTTCTCCAAATTTCTACTACCGGTTCTCCAGAACTGATCAGAACCTGCTGAATACCACCTCTGATTATGATCCTATAGAAAAATTCAAATGCCACATAATTTTTATTGCTTTATTGCTCTTCCAGCCTCACCGATCTTATAGAGTTGCTGTGATAATAAACAAAGGGGAAACCACACAAGTAGTGCCAGTTTCTTAAGAAAACATCTGGATATAAAGAAGACAACAGGATGCAAGCCTCTCATCAGCTGAAATGTGAAGTGTCAGTTCATGTTCACATAGTATTCTAGCTAGCATCAAAAAGAATAATGTCATTATTTCAATGGGGCTTTCTTGCCCTGTAAATCTTTAGTATCGCAGTCTTAAAATGTTAACTCATAATATATTTTAAAACAAATGTTTTAAACCAAGACAACAGAAAACTGATTTTGTTGCCTTGGGAAGTGCAAAAACAGCAGCAATAGAACTCATATAAACAAGGGAATATAGAAATCAAAATGAAATTAGGTAAATAAGATTCCCAATCAAGAAAATATGTTATTATGTGAGAACATGATTCTCTGGGTGTTGGGATGTGGCTGGTTTCTTTTAAAGCAGAAAAAGGCAGAAAAAGCCAATTATTTCCAGATTCCATAAAAAAGGACAAAAAGCTCCTGCTACTGTGGAGAGCAATCAGTCATTGATGAGATTGACCATTGATTGCCTTTAGTTAGATAATTGAAAACAGACCCTCTCCTCTAAAGGAGAATTTTTGACTGCACCTTAACCTGACATGAGAAATTGATCCCATATGATTTTTCACTGTGTTTCTGCAAGACAATAGAAGGACCTGAACATCAGACTCAGTTCTCATACTTGGGGGTGGAATATGATGTAAGAATTTTATATGCACTATAAAAACAAAGCTGATTTTCTTCAAATTTCACAGGCTAAGCATATCTAAAAGAAAATACAAGTGGGGATCCATCACTTCCCTCTTATGTGCACAGACAGGAGCATTTTAACACTAGTAATGATCAAATACCATTGGGAAGATTGTTTCATGAGTCCAAAGGAAATAAACTTGTATATAAGATATAGAAAATTCTGGGAGTTGAGGTCTACATGTGAAGTTCTAGATGTTGAAATGTCAACATTCCATTTTGGATATACGGAGTGTGAAATAAATCTGACATGGAGTGTAAAATAAATCTGCCCACAGTTTAGTAAGTAAATATTTATATTAGTTTTTGTTTTTGTGAGGAGCAGATAGATAGTACTTAGCAAAAAATAAAGTTGATTAATAAACAGAAACAAGTAAAACATTTGTAATGGAATGAATGGATATTAGTGAATGGATCCATTAGCACTGTTCGCTGTTCAAAATTCATAAAGACCATGGGTGTTAAAGAAATCAAATCTAGTTATTTATTCTATTTATGAATAGCTGCATTTAGGAAAAAAATGTTAAAGTAAGTTGCATATAAATTATATATATTTAGAGAGGTTATAAATGACTGCAAATGCTGATCCACATTTTAAGACAACTGTAGGAAAATGGTTTGGATTAATCCCAATAATTGCTTTATCTCAGATGGCATTTGTAATAGGTCTTTTTGACTTACACTTTTATGTCTCTTTTAGTTAGCTGATTTTTGAAATTTGCTTACAATATTTATAGATTAGACCACAAAGGATGAAATCCTCAACTTACAACTCAACACACACAACATGAAAAATATGATACCATAGTGATACAATATATTGTTGTTCTGAGCTATTGTGACAGCTGTTTGGGGTAAAAGGTAAGCTGTCCTCTTGCAAATCAATTAAAAGAAAAATAAACAAAACAGGCATGCAATGTTACCAAGCCAACAAAAACCAGCAAGTGCCTGTAAATAAATAAATAGGAATCCAAGCAAGATTGTTTGTCTGATTCTAATGCAGGAAATGTAACCCTGAGCTCAGTGATCCAAGAGCAAATTTCCCAGCAGGCTGCCCTTGACAAGCAGGTGTCAGTCAATCATGCACATTTTTGCCTCCCCAAGAGGACAGATGGTCCCAGCCTACTTAGCAATTCCAGCCTCTGTTGTCAGTCCCAACTCTGCAACACAGTGCGCTATAATAAAGATGCTCTGAGATTTGTGTTAATCTGCAGTCTTTGGGGTAAACTGTAAACAAAGTGTGCAGAGTTATTGTTTCTCATTATAAGACTGCCCTCTTATCTTTTTATTCGCCTATGGCATATAGATATCTTTAATAGCCT
Source organism: Pseudonaja textilis (assembly GCF_049901715.1). Taxonomy (NCBI): domain Eukaryota; kingdom Metazoa; phylum Chordata; class Lepidosauria; order Squamata; family Elapidae; genus Pseudonaja; species Pseudonaja textilis. The sequence continues at coordinate 301,016,948 of NC_141990.1, read as the reverse complement.
AGACACCCAGGCTCAGCTTCAGTGCAGATTACTTCCCATCATTTTGAAGCACCAACAAAATTACTTTGTCTGAAGAGGCTTGACCTAATCTGTGTGAGACTTTGGGGAAAAGTGAAGGACCCTTATTTCTCCTGACAAGAAGAGCAACATCTTAACAGTGTTCCTGTTGTTAGATTTTAAGCAAACGTATGCTTTATCCTCATTTGTACCTGTTTCCATTTTCCTATGCATATATACCTCTTTTTCTGAAAAAAGACAGTGTTCTCATCTCTCTTTCCTAGATTCAAAAATTAGGCTAGTAAAGTGGAACGTGTGTGTTTGAATGTTATGTTAGGTTCACAATTCTACCTTCTCTATGGTGTGAACCCTTGCTTCTCCCATTAATTCTCTATACAAAAAGCTCACAAGATTGATTGGGGTGTTTAGAGTATCTGAAATGTTCTTGGGTGTGTTCTTCAATCCATTTTTTAAAAATAATTTTCTCAGCATTTTCATGTAAAATATAAACACAACATACTTTCCACAGCTTGGGGGCAATGATACATGAATGCAAAACAACATTTGTCTGTATGCTTCCATCCAACACTTGGAAGAGAGCACAGGAATCTATATTTTGGCTGTGTCTTGAGAGCTGTAGGCCAGGGCTGTCAAACTCACGGCCCACAGGCCAGTTGCATTATGTGCTGGCCACACCCACACCCGGTTTAGCAAAGGGGAAAAAAAATCCCGATACATCATGTGATGCTGCCATGATGATGCGAGTTTGATACCTCTGCTCTAGACTGTTCCATTTTTTTGATAAAACTTCCATATATTTGATAAAATATCGGGGAAGTAAGATCAGGTGCATTTGGGTCAATTCCTTCTTCCAATCTGTGGATATGGCTATGAAATCAAGATGTGCTTTTAGAAGGAAGGCTAAGGGACATCTTGACTCATCCCCATCTATATAGGGAGGAGAAGGATTCTTTGAATGCTTATAAGTGAAGTTCATATTTTTAGCTGATTTTTTTCCAGATACAATTAAGTGGTGATATGAAATTAATTTCTTGTCTGTTGTACATTTCAAAGCTTACAGGAGGGGAATATTTAGCCCAATATTAGTTCCTATATTAAATTATGTTCCTAAATTATGCAGGAAAAAAAATGGAAAGGTTGTATTTTACACATATATTTTAGAGGCATATACCTACTTAATTTTCTTTTTATTTCCTGTTTTGGTTTTCCTCACGTGACTTCACAAGAATTTTATCACATTAAATTAATAGAGCTTTATTCTAAATGTCAGAATCTCTGGTTCCTTTTGTACACCATCACCCTTGGCGTAGTAGACAATGGTGCCATAAGTGTCCGACATTTGGCGATGTCTTCGCATTATACCTATTTGCCTTTTTATGAAGCTCCCTCTAGGGTTCCTAATGCAAACAATGGTCTCTAGATTAGCTTCTTTTCACAAGGAATTTCTTTGGATAGGGTTCTGTATTCTGCTGCAAATAGTCATACAGGTCATACAGTCACAATTCTACCTGAACTTTAGGATTTTGATATTGTTTGTAAATGCAGAGAAATGGCAAAAATCAGAAGATGCTGCAGAAAAAAAGAAACAATAGCAATCTCCACTCACATCACTACACGATTCTGGGTTCCCCACCCCACCTTTGGGTATAAGTACATTGTGTGAAAGAAAAGATACTGAATCCTACCATATGCAGGGAATTCTACACATTTGCAGGACAATATAACCATGGATGCTCTCACAATATTGCCTGCAACCAGTATCATTCCGAAAGCTGAAACTGAGGAAAGAGGGTTTTAATTTCTTTTTCCATACTTTTGCCCTGGGAGGAGTGTGCATTCATCCTTAAGTCTCTTTCCTTTGGTGTCTGGACTGGAGAGCCAGACTCCATGCCTTGCTTCCTGCCCCCAGCATTCAATTATTAAAATAGTGAGCTCTAAAAGCAGTTTGCAAAATGGAGTGGGAGAAAACAATCTCAAGAAAAAGAGAGCTTGGGAGCAGCTTGCAAATCCAAACGTCCATTTATAGTTGGGCTCAGACGCAAGTCTTCTACACCTCAACATTCCTGCCTATAGACTGGAGGCTGGAAAGCTGAAAACAAGGAATATTTTCTATTTGTGTAGGCTCCCACACAATTTAAATTTTATAATAGCAGGATTCCAACCTGTGCAGAGAGTTGATATATGAAATATAATAATACATAGAAAGGACAAAACCAAGAGGTTCATCACTTTTTTTTGCAAAACATTAATCAAATGGCAGGGGACCCCACCCAAGTCACAAACATGAGATGGGAGACACTATAAATTTAATCAACCAATCAATCAATAACTTAATATATTTGATATGTATTTGGGGCCCTGAAATATTTATTTGTTCCAAAAAGTACTGTCTTAAATATTAAACTGTCTTAAATCATATGAAGAAATCTAAGAACATTCCTAACATTGCTCAGAAGTATATGTGCACATCAGGGGTGGGATTCATTTTTTTTAACAACCGGTTATGTGGGCGTGGCTTAGTTGGTGGGCATGACTTGGTGGTCATGTGACTGGCTGGGCGTGGCCAACTCAACATCACTCACATTGAGGCACTCATCTCCTCGCCCAGCCTCTCATGATTGTGGGGATGCTGCAACAGTCGTAAGTGTGAAAAACAGTCATGTCACTTTTTTCAATGTCATTGTAACTTTGAATGGTCACTCCACACAAGCAAAGTACCAGCAAAGGCAGAAAAAAAACTCCAGAGATGTTCCAGAGATAAGAAGTCTAGTCCTGCTAAGAATGTAATAAGAGTTAATGGAGACGCAGTTTCTGTAAGCAACACCAGAATGTTTCCTTCCTGCCTTCCTTACAGGATTAGGCCAGTAATTTCTTCTAACAACCGGTTCTCCGAACTGCTTAGAATGTTAACAACCGGTTCTAGTGAATAGGTGAGAACCTGTAGAATCCCATCCCTGGTGCACATTGAAACCTGTGCAGATAGAAGTTGCCAAATTCAGTTGAATGGCTATTGAAATACTAAAAGCTTTATTCAGTTGCAGACAGATAGTGGGATTCTTCATCATCATGACTCACATAGTACATGCATATGGATACCTCATCAATTTCTGAGGCATGGTTATTAGAAATGCCTTTTGGTTTTGATTTCTCTTCAAAAATTTCATGAAAAAATGTCATTTGCACCTCCATTCTCAATCATAGTATTATCTTGTAAGTAGATAATCCATATATGCCAAAGTTTTAGTATGATTTTCAAAAAATGGCTGCTCATCATCAATGATGTACAAAAATGTTGTGTATTGATGATCATTTAACTGTTTAGATTGATAAGAGTACATAATAATCAATATGTGACACACATTTCATATTTTATGTATTTTGTTGCAAGTCAGCTAGCATTAATCCCTTTTGGAAAATATACTGAGACTTCCCATCCTTTGGCTTCAGATCATCATTTGCAGAGGGAAAAGCAGACTGACAGGTTGGCCTTGTTAGAAGGGACAGCTTAGAATCTTTGGAGTCCTTGCTGCTCTCTGAGTTTGGTTGTTTGCTTTCAGCCATTTCATTATCTGACCAGGTAACTTCTTCAATGCTAGAAGGGAATGGGGTTTGCTATCTTTTATATACAGTAGCTTGGCTTTTCAGAGTTGATACAGTATTGTTTACCCCTTTGTAGTTCTTTAATTAGGCTATTGTTTATGGCTTGATTGTTTGTCTGAATCTTGCTTTTTTGCTTTCTATTCTACCGCTTCTCTTTCTTACAATCTTTCTGCTGGAATTCTACATCTTCTTCAAGGGTGGAAGAATGGCTTTGAAGTTGCTCTAGGTTCCACTAAATAAAACAAAATAATTTCAATCATTGCTTTTAATGTTATATAATAAATAAGTCCTGTTGCAAAGAAAAATGTTGTATCAGCCAATGCAAATGTCTAACGCAATTACTGGTCTTTTCTGTGATAAGGTTATTATCAGTTTGGGATGTAATTGTGAAATTAATTTGAAATTGATATATAATTATATTTTCATTATTTATTTTATAATAAAATCATTAAAATAATTTAATAATAGTATTTTTCAATTTGACTAATTAGATTTGCCTTTATTCTGTTCATAATACATTTTAAGTTCCTTGTTACAATATTATTTGACTCTTCAAATATTATTCTCTCCCTCTCCATCTCCCCCCTCTTTCTCTCTCTCTCTCTTTCTCTCTCTCTCTCTCACACACACACACAAACAAACAAACAAACCCACACACATTATTCTAGTCCAGTCTAGTCTTGTCTGCTCTACTCTATGCTACTATACTCTACTCTACTCTACTCTACTCTCAATCTTTATTTCTCCTTGCAACCAAACCTTTTACAAAAATAAACAGAGCAATACTGTTCTAACAGAATCCTGACTCCCTTTAGAAAAATGATTTCTAATATTAGGTACTCTAATTATATTGCTAACTTCATCAATTCTTTACAAAAGGTTTTCCATCTTCTTGCTGAGCTGATTCTCAGAAAAGTAAAACTTGCCAAGATTGGCTTGTTATAAAAACATGTCCAAATCTTTACCTTTTTACAGAATATTCTGTATGATATTCATTCCCAAATCAAGGCGTCAAGTGGTAAATATTGTATATTTTTTCCAAGACACTGTTAGACTTGCAGATTTATGTTGTTTTGGTTTAATTTCATGGATCGACCATTCTCTTCCACCTCAATATGCAAGGCACATTATGAATCCAAATGGAAAAATTTCAGAAAAAATAATTAGCAGGTCATCTGCAAATCCTTTATACCCATGTTAGTTGCTTTCTGATCTACAATCCCCATTAATAACTTCTCCTGGCAGGGGGTGGGGGCAGATAGGGAGGACAGATAGCATCCAGCAACATTTTATTTGTCACTTAGTGTCGAACTGAACTGGCATGGCTGCTTGCTATAATTAAGTAATTTATTATCTAACATGCTTTTAAAATGTTGGCTGCTGTATTCTTATCATTAGTGAGGATTAAAGCATGTTGCAGGGTGACTGTAGGGTATGGTAAAAAGATTCAAGTTGGCATCCATGACAGTATGACTGAAATGCCACCTGGTTTTTATAGCATCAGACATTATGGAATACCATTCCTGTAAAGGTATGGATGGCTTCAATCCTCCCTGCCTTTCAGAAAGCTCTTACGATTTGACTTTTTCACCAGGCATGTCTCTCTTTTACTTCTCCATACAGGCCTGGAGAACTGGGGAATAGCTACTTACCAGCAATGACTGATGGAAGCATTAGTCACTGCTGGCCAGTTGCTATTCTCCAGTTTTTTAAATTGGGATAGGTTTGAACAACTAGTAGGCAAAGGCAGAAAACCAGTTTGGATGAACCAGACTTTTGCACTATCCAAAGGAAGATTGCCCTGAAAAACAGTGTCCAGGGAGGAGAGGAAGGGACATGCTTACATTAACATGAAGTATTCAGCAGGAATCAGGATAACTGCTACCCCATGGACCACCAGTGACAGCACGAGTGGTCAGTAAAGCAAGTCAGAAATACACATGGTTAAGATAAGTTGAAGGGGAGTAAGCCTCAGATATAACTGGGGGATAAGATAAAGACAACAGTGTGACAGGGCAGAAAAAACAGAGGTTTTCAAGGTATGTTTATGCAGGTTGGGAAAACCCTAAAAGCAGGGGTGAAAACAATCTGGCTATATAGGGGCAACATAGTACACTTTATAAGTCACTTGTTATGATCTTCCAAGAGGGATGAAAGGAACCTATACACAATCCATTGAATAAAATCTACAAATCTAAGAGAGTTTAATTTTAGGAATTACATTAGCTATTCAGCTCAGATAATTTATCTAGCTTCATACTTTGTTTAATTACAAATTCTGAGAAATCGAAAGAAACTTGTTTTGTTTCATCAACATATTGCAATAATATGTATTCCCTATATTGTGCTTTTTAGAAATCAGTGAGTTGGTATCTGTACCTTTTCTGCCATGTTGTCTGAATCCCTTTGTCAATTTCAACTTCACCGTTATCTATCACTGTAAAGTCACCACAGATATTATGGCGCCAGCTTATCTGTTACTATTTCAGCTGGGGGATTTATATAGAGTGAAGTCTATTTATAAAGCTCTTTGTATGACTGTCCAGTGCCTTCCAATAAATATTTCGTTCTCCTTACTCCTTCATGTGCCCCTAGATATTCTTTTGCTGTTTGTTACACCCAAATGTCTATTGGAAAACAAACACTTGGGTTGTATTCCTAAAAATTCAAAAGTGGACCCAAGGCATTAATCATACAATCTCTGAAACTGGATAAGAGAAACCAAATTCTTAGTAGTTTGATGGACATCCAAGCACATTAAGATACAGGGCAGGAATGAAAAGGGCCTTTGTTCTGATACTTAAATTGGACATTTCAGTTTTACAATTCCATATGCAGTTTTCATTGCACTTCATTTTCTTACTCCCCTACAGGAGGGATGGTAAATTAATTTGTTTAGATTGTTTTAATCTACAACTTTTGGATCAATGCTTGGCTTAAAACAATTTCAAATGATTTCCTTTTTTTAAATTTTGGACCTCTTTTTAGCAGGAATTACATCCCCAAAGTACAAAATGTCAGCTTTGGAAGCCATATTGAGTTTCGCTGCTCCTACGCTGCCACAATTGAGCCTGAGAAAGTGGGAGGGAGGAATTCATTTGAGTATATCTAGTTAGACAAAATAAATTTCTTTTGTTGTTTCAAGCTCACGTAGTGTTGTGCATAGTGAAAAGGAAAGTTTACTTTGGGATGGATGGTGATTGGGCCATGTGATGTGGTGATGGGGACGGGGGATGGATTTGTAGTTTTTTACTTTTGCAAGGAAGCCCGAAACTTTCAGATTCAGGATTCCACAGATGTACCAGTTACTATCCAATTAAAGGAACTTTTGAGAGATGTCTGTCTTGGAGTTATTGGTTGGAATGGAGGTTTGCTGGAACACTGATGATAAATACAAAAAATGGCATATAATAATGATTATAATTAGGAAAAAATATGAAGTGCATGTGGGGAAATTGTCTTTATAAATAAATGTGCATTTTTGTGAAGTTTCCTTTTTAGGAACTAATTGCAAATTGATGTCAAAATGGATTGAATTCATGGCTACACTCATACAGAACAAGCATAGATGGAAGACAGATTGATTTGCCCAATCTAATATCATGGGATCCTTATTTTAAATAATAAAAATTAGACCAAAAATCTCCTTTGACTACTGATTTTCTACATACATTAAAGAATACAAAGTTCACCCATAATAATCCTCTATGATTTTTCAAATCATGCACAAAAATCCAGTCCACCATCTGGAAAGATAGGTACACTGATAAAATCCATGGAGCTAAATAATGCATATGCATTCTGGAAAATAACAAAATTGTCCCAATCTCTGCTAAATCTGTAGGACTGAGTATAAGATATTCTATGATGCCTAGAAGGAACAAGGCAGCTTACTTGTAACAATAGGAGAGTTGCATTTTAAGCGTTCTTATTGTTAAGATTCTTGACCAAGCACATGTACCTGTGTACGCATACATATTTAAAATTATGCACTCTAAAAATTCTAGTCCACTTGCTGAGGTTGTTTTCTTGGCAGTAATTTGTCCTCTATCAGTTTTAAAATCAAGTAATCTTTCCTCTTCTACAGGTGTGCAGGCTTTCTGTTTCCCTGATGAATAGCCAAAACAATTACTGATTCTTGTCAAGGAAAAGACTAGTGCAAAAACCTTCCTGATGTGTTTACATTTTCATTGCACTGAAACCAATGCTATTATAGAAGAGTATTCCCAGCTTACCCAGCATGAGCATAAGTATTTTAGGATAGGAGTATATGACGTTGTCCTCAACCTACCCCTTGCTAACAGCAAACACGCTCATGGCCATTAATTTCACTAGTGGGTGCTGAAAAGCTGATCATTTCCCTTTCTTTTTTTGGCAAGTTAATTAATAGAACAGTGCAGAGATGGATTTAACCTTGGCTTTGGGGCTTTGTTTTTAACCAGTTAAAATTAGGAAGTCTTCAACCACTTTCCTTAAATAGCCCAAGTGACAGAGATGGAAAAGGTAAATCAAAGTTCTTTCTTCTTTATTCTGCTAGCCCATGAAGGGTGAAGAATCAGGGAAATCTGCCAGGCAGGGATCATAAAAATCTTTCTCCATAGCAAGCCATCTTTTGTTCTGTCTATTTTAAATCACATTTAAACTCTGCCACATCTTGCTGGATTAGCTCCAAGACTTATACTTGATCCAGGTTTTGTTTTCATAGATTAGTCAAAGAATCTTCCTCCACCATCTTTTGCAGCTCAGCAGACAGAGACAGAGCTGGAGTTAAGCTAATTGTTGAACATTTAGGTCTAGTTTGCATTCCTATAGCTCATTAAGAACAAAATAATATATAATGAAAAGTTTTATTTACCCAGATCAAAGTCTTTGTCCACACAGTCTGATAATTTGAAGTTTTAAAACACTTTTATCAGGAGAGAGACAAGCACCGACAGCACCTTCTGAAAGCAGAATATCAGACCAGACCACTAAAATGGCCAAAGAGGAAAAGAAAGGGACTGAAATCTGGAAAGGGATTTTTCACAAACAAATTAATAACCACTTAAACTGCCTTCATTTCCTGTTTATTCTTCAGTTTATATAAGCCTGGCAGCTAAAAATTGCTGAATGGAAAAGCTCTGAAAAAGAAAAGAATAAGTTTCCAGCATTAAAGTCTATGCAGTTCTGTTTTTTTCACAAATCCTCCATTTCCCCCAAAAGGATTAAACAAAAATGAATTTATATGCTAGGCATTTGGGATATGTGCTTGTCAGAAAACAGGATTATTTCAGATGCCGAGCATTTTGTTATTTTTTATCTCCTTTTCTCTGTGTCCTTCTGAAATAGGTGGCTACTAACTAGCAAAAAAGGATTATAAGGGGTCAGAACGCTTTTCCCTTCATGCTTTTCCCTTCATCACTATGAACCTTGCACCACAGCATAACAAAGACTGTTGAATTATCCATATGAAACTGTGATATTATACTTACTAGCCTAGAAGAGATATGTAATAAAGAGAATAAATGTGGTTCTCCTCTCCCCACCCCCAAGATTTGAATGTTCCCAAGCCAATTTCCATTTTAAAAAATGTAATCCAGTTGCTTCAGTTTCATCATGACAAATGCAGATACACAAATCTGATCTCTCCACTGATATGTGTGTGCTATTTTTCTTTACCTACTATGAGTGGTGACAGTACAAACAGAATAAACCAAAGTCTTCTGAGCACTGGTGATTCCAGGAGATTGTAAGAGATAGCCTCCAGTGGTGATTACGGTTTTTTGAAATAGCAGTATTTTTATCTCAATTCTTTGGAATAAAACATTTATGATAAATAATATGGAAGCTGCTATGTTCCATCAAAGATCAAAAGATGATAGGTTAAATTAGATAGATAGATAGATAGATAGATAGATAGATAGATAGATAGATAGATAGATAGATAGATAGATAGATAGATAGATACTGGACAGAGAGACAGGGATAAAGATAGTTCATTAGTAAACATAAAGTAATAAGCCAAGACTGTGAGTAATGAAACCACTGTTATTTTCATGAAAGAATTAAAAAAAAAAACTAAAGCACAGCAGGAAAGCAAATTCACCTTCAAATCTGGAAATTGGCCAGATAACTTTTGGCCCATCACCTTCTTTCAACACATCCCACTGACAGGTTGTTGTTATGGGGAAAAAGGAGACAGGCAGAACATTATTTGTTTCACCTTGAGTTGTACTTAATAAAGGCAGGGTATACAATAAATCTAATCATTAATAAATATAGGAATATAAATAAAACCCTTTTTACTTTGCAATTTATATTTACAAGTTACTTTCATGAAAAATTTCCTGTATCTCATGGTCATGAGGTCACGCTGCCATGAATGTATTAGATTTTAAGATATCACATCACTTCTTTTTAATACAAAGGCTACTTATTATTTATTTAGTAAATGTATAGGCTGCCCATCTCATATACATGGCTTTAGGCAGATCACAATTAAAACAGATTAAAAACAGGAAAAAAACAACAACAACCAGAATTTTTAAAAACAAAAATAGCATAAATATAGCAGCTAAGACGACTCACAATGACTATACTGTATACCACATGCTATCTTGATTTCTCAAACACATGAAGGAAATCTAATAGCAAAAGAACCCAAAACTCATTATCACAGCATATTAGTCAGATGTGTAAAAAGCAAATTCTACAATAATTTCCCAGTCTCTTATCCTGAATTTATTTGTTTACAGCAGTGTAAAGATGAGTACTTGCATAAAAGTAACTTGTAAACATAAATTGCAATAATCTTTTCAACAGAAGAACTTTCAAATTGAGATTATTTATTATTATTAATCATCGCATAGTCAGCCAGATGTTCAGACTGGGTTTGGCATTTTTGTCTACCTATTGAATCCTTACCAAGGACCTGGGATAGGCAAATCTGGATGTTTGACAGTGTTATTGGTGCAGGATGGAAACTGTTCCAAGTAAATCTACAATCTACAAGCCTTCTACAATTGACTGATGGCAAATTTGTCAATGCTAATGGTGTTCAAGTGGTGCTCCAGTTGTTTTGGGACTGCACCCTATTTTTATTATTGTTGTTATTATTTGTTGGTTACAGAGTCAGCCAGATGTTTAGACTGGATTTGACATTTTTGTCTACCTATTGAAAGCTTCTCAAGGAAATGGGATAGATAGATGCTGTTTGATTGAGTTACAGGTATTTTGTAGAATGTATGCAATTCCAAGTATGCCTTTTACAATTAAAAAATGATGATTTTGTCAATGATGATGGTGTTCAAATAATGCTCCAGTTGTTTTGGAATTGCAGCCAAGGTGTCCATTACTATTAGTACTATCTTTGCTCTCTTTTAGCACAATCATTCTATTTGCTGGTCTCTGCATTTTGTGATTTTCTTCAATTCACATCTGATACCTGTACAATTAGCACAGCCCCCACCCCCAAGGCTGTGTGCTTTCTCCTCTTTTCCCTATATACCAATGACTGCATCTCAAACGATCCATCTGTTAAAATACTGAGGTTTGCTGATGATACAATAGTGATTGGTCTCATTCGAGACAACAATGAATCCCCATAAAGATAGGAGGTTGTACAACTTGCTTCGTGGTGTGACCGGAACAATCTGGAATTGAACACACTCAAAACTGTAGAAATGGTGGTAGACTGTAGAAGAAATCCTCCCATACTACCACCTCTTACAATACTAGACAACACAGTATCAACAGTAGAGACCTTCAAATTTCTAGGTTCTATCATATCACAAGACCCAAAATGGACACCTAACATCAAAAACATCATCAAAAAAGCACAACAAAGAATGCTCTTTCTACACCAATTCAGAAAGCTCAAACTGCCCAAGAAGCTGCTGATACAGTTCTACAGAGGAATTATTCAGTCTGTCATCTGCACCTCTATAACTGTCTGGTTTGGTTTTGCAACCCAACAAGACAGACACAGACTTCAGAGAGTAATTAGGATTGCAGAAAAAACAATTACTATCAACCTATCTTCAATCAAGGACTTGTATACTACATGAGTCAAAAAGAGGGTTGTGAAAATATTTACAGATCCCTCACATTCTGGACATAAACTGTTTCAACTCCAACCCTCAAAATGATGCTATAGAGCACTGCATACCAGAACAACTAGACACAAGAACAGTTTTTTCCCCAAATGCCATCACTCTGCTAAATAAATAATTCCCTCAACACTGTCCAACTATTTACAAAGTCTGCAATACTATTACTATTAATCTTCTCATCACTCCTTATCACCCATCCCCTCCTACTTGTGACTGTATGACTGTAACTTTTTTGCTTCTATCCTTATGATTTATATTGACTGTTTCCTAGTATGATTTAATTGCTTATTGTATCCTATGACTATTATTAAGTGTTGTACCTTATGATTCTTGACTCTTGACAAATGTATCTTTTCTTTTATTGAGATCACTTGCACCAAGACAAATTCCTTGTGTGTCCAATCACACTTGGCCAATAAAGAATTCTCTTCTATTCTTCTTTCTCTTCTATTCTGCTGCCTCTATGTTTTGTACTGTGAACTATCGAGACTGTTTTGTCTTTCTTATCAACAATTGTTAAGTCTGGGATGTTATGCAGCAAGCGCTTGTCTGATTAATTCTAAAGTCCCAGAACACTTTAGCTTCTTCATTATCTATTACTTTGTCTATTTTCTAATCTTGCTTACAGGCAAGTGATATATCTTGCAGATATTCCAGAGCACCATTATTACTAATCTGTCATGCCATTATTTGAAGTCAGTCTAGGAACTTTCTTGCAGCAACTAACTAGGTGGTCCACTGTTTCTTCAGCTTCTTTGCATAGGTGGCATTTGTTGTCTGTTGCTATTTTCTCAGTTCTGGCTTTGTATGCATTTATTGTTAAGTCTAGCCAGAATTAGCCCTTTTCTTTTTCTTTTTTCCTTTTACTGTTCTTAGCCATTGCCAGATCATGCTATCTGCTCTGCCTGCTGTTTTTTATATACTGGTCATGTAATTATTTCCCTTGCCATGTTTCTTTTCTATATCTCATTTTGTTTTTCTTGTAGGCCAGTTTGGTCTCTCTAGTATTCAGTAAACTTTCCTAGGATGCTGCATCTTTTTCAATGTTCTTCAGATATTCACCTAGTGACCGTTTTTCTTCTTTTTCTTCTTCTTCAACTGTCTAGTATATTGTCCAGTATTGCAGGCTAATTCTGCTGAATGCTGACTGCCACATTTCGGCAGTTTGGGTCTCACTGGCTCAAGGTTGATCAGCCTTCCATCCTTCCAAGATCGGTAAAAAGAGGACCCAGATTGTTGGGGGCAATATGTTGACCCCGTAAAACAGCTTAGAGAGGGCTGTAAAACACTGTGAAGTGGTATATAGGTCTAAGTGTTAGTGTTATGTATTGCGTTCTGAGATTGTTCCCACTCAGAATGGGCTGCTCTGAGGTTGTTTGACCGCGTTTAAAGGCTGTCAAACGCTCGGTGCTTGCGTGCCCTTTAGCTCACGGCAGCCACGGCAACCCTTTATTGTTAAATAAAGTTATTGCTGAAGTTACTCTGCATTACCTCTGTTCTTCCCACCGCCTATTTTTTATTATTGCTATTGCTACTTTTATCAAACTGTCATAGTGCCTTCCTATTTCCCTTGGTAAGTAGAGTAATACCCCCAACAGAATCAAAATTCCAAGGCAGACATTTTCCTTGAAGCTTGAATTTATTGCAGATGTCATATTGGCACATCTGGGAAAACTGGAATCTGAAAGTCTCTGGGTTTTCCCCACCCAAAGTAAAGTTCTTTCACCTGCACCAACAAGGGCATCACACGGTCCAATCAAGTCACTGTCCCAACTGTAGTTGAGGTGCAGGCTGAATGTCCTTGACTCCCAAGGGAAAAAGTGTTGTTATAGCTATACATCCCACATTGTCTCCATCCACCCCCTCCCATTCCCACAGCTTGCCCATCCACTGCTTGTGGCAGCCCCGAAGATCCAAATGTAAAGATGACCTCCAGGGCTGACGTAGAGTCTGTCAATATCACTATGTAGATGAAAAGTATGATTTATTGTCATTATTTTTCTCAACTTCTTATCTCATGCTTTTAATTCTGCTTGAGTCCAGTCCATTGTTCCAGCTATGTATCTAATTGCTCAGGTATTAATTGCCTTGATGGAATTTCCCTCACTGAATTTGGACTTTAAGATTTTCTTCATTCTCATGATATATTCACTTGTAACCTTGTTATAATTCAATACCATTTGTGATTTAATTTGCATTTTGAAGCAGTGAGCATCACTGGTGCCAAAAAATAGTATTTTAAAAAAATTAAAAAGCCCATAAAATCACCAAAGCATGTTAGATTTTAGCAATCAAATGATCTCACTTGAAGTTTCATAAGGATAGTGGTATCTTGTATTATCTTGATGAGATTGTGAGGTTTTAACTATATTTTTCAGGGGAAAAAATATAGGAACCTAGAGGAGTATGGTATCCTAGTAATGAAGAAACACATCTCCCGCTTGGAAGGTTGAGAATTCAGTCCTAGGCAGCAGCATATTTCCTAGGTCGCAAATAAAAAATATTTGCTGCAAATTCCACATAGGCGTCGGGAAGGATATCCTTCCAGTAAATGCTCAGCTCCATCTAGTCGCCCCAATTCTACCCTAAATAAGAGACTACAAGGTCATAAAAGGGAGTTTTATTGCTATATACGGAGCTATCCAGGAATTCTCAGAGTTAAACTCTACAGCATAGAAGATTGGTTCTATTTTAGAAGCAACTCTCTTCTGCCTCCTGATACTTTCTGTGGGACATTTCTTTGAAGTAAGAGACAGTAAGAAACCAGTGCTCAAAACTTTCAAATTCAAAACATTTAATAAAAGACCTTTTCTGACTATCATCACTTTTTCTATCCTAGAACGAAGCCATAATAGTGTCTTTCCTTCATTTCTTTTTCGCCCCAGAAAAGGCTTTAATAATTTATTTTATTTTATTTTAAATGTGCTACTGAAAGCAAACTATTTTTCTTAAGCTACAAAACATAAATCAATATCTTTTATTGTCCAGGCCCACATCCAGGCCCCAGTACTTCTTAACAGCTGCAGGGCTTTTCCTCATTTTGGCCTTTTCAATCCCCATCTTGCAGTCACCTAAGACTCCCCCCCTTCTTGGCCTTCAGACAAGGAGTAGCAGGCTTTTTCAACCCACCAAGACTCACAGAGCTCCAGCCGTTCTCTTTTATGTCCTCCTCTTTTCAAGCAGCTTCCATTACTGCTGCAACCTCAGCCCACATGATTATTTCATTATGAAACTTTTGCCTCTATTCCCTTATGAAGCAAGACAAAAGAGATCAGCACCGAAGAAGTAACTATAAATAATGGATTTTGCCTGCCTCTCCTGCCCAGTCAATAAGAGACTGTGAGGCAAATGGCAAACGTGAGAGACTTTCAAAATGTCCACCATGAAAGAGGGATGGCATTGTTGGGAAGCTTTCAAACCAGGGAAAGGGTAGCTGGTGGATCACATTATATTTCAGTTCTCTAAAGAGCCAATCAAAAACAACTGTAGCTTGTTCTGCATCTCTCTTCTCAGCTTAGGGCTTCAGGTATCAAGAGAACATTTGACAAGCTGCATGCTGTTGCTTTTTAAAACCAAACTCACTGAACATTTTTTTTTATGATGGAGACACATAACATCGCAGCAGAGTTACCCTTTCTATACAAGCATGTCAGGTGTTTTAGAACTGAAAGCAGAAAGAAAACTGTTGACTTCTTTTGAACTTCAGCTTTTCCAACATAGGTAATATTTACTAGCCCTGTTTCCTTGCTAGGCTTCCTTTCAGAAGGTCTGTTAGGACTGATCACTACTGCCAGATTTTGCCCACTAACATCACCAGCACCAGAAGATAATTGTTCAGGTAATAGGACCTCTGATGATGAATAGGAGACAAATAAGGAAAGTTGGGGGTTTTTCAGGGATTCTAAGCCCTCTCTGCTTGCCATAATACACTCAAACTGGGAAAAACATTATATAATTTGTGAAGTGCAACAGGAAGGATGCCTTTCAAGATAAGGTAGCAAGTGACAAAGACAATTGTTTGTCAGAGTACTGTTGCATTAGAACCAAAGGATCTTTCTGTGTAAATATTATTATTTTTTTAAATTAAACCATGTAATAAATTGTGTTGGAAGGTATATAATATACTTGAAATAAATATATTTTAAATCTGTCTGTATCAAAGCAATTCTATGCCCGGCCCTTAGAAATAAATCCTCATATAAAACAACTTATATTTTGGAGGAGAAAAGCAAAATGAAAATGCTTCATATTTAAATTCGAAGTATATAATTTTTCAGTAAGTGTCCATATAACTGTAAAACACAGGTGTCAAACTTGGTGTCACATTGCTGTCATGTGATGTACCATGACATTTTCCTCCTTTGCAGAGCTGGGATGGGTGTGGCCTGCCTATGACATATCCAGCACAGTTTGACACCCTTGCTGTAGAACATAAAAAGACTTCTCAAGTCTACCTAACGTAGATAGTGGCTATCAATCAAATTTCCATACTAGACGTTTTGTAAGTACATATTAATTGAGTAAAAAAAAGCCCACACAACTTGGGGAACACTGAGCTCTTGCCCATTTTCTTCACCAATTGCCCCAGCAGCAGTGCGACCATGTTCTTTCAGAACTGGGGCTGTATTTCCATTTGCAAGGATGGTGACTGGTACAGAGAAGCACTGGAGAACAACAAACAGAGAACAGTGGGAACCTTTATGCTTTTTTGTTACATATAGTGAAGTTATTTAGAGCAAGTATTTATTACAGGAATATACCCACCAGTTCTGACTTTTACCTGGCATAAGGTTTCTTCCTAAATCTCCTTACCAACAACTATTTTCTTCCAGCAATTCTGCTAACTGCTTGACTTCATCCCTCTTTACTCTGCCTTCTTCCTCTGTTTCTGGGTTTATCAGAGAGAGTGAATAGAAAGGTAAGTGCTGGATGTATTGCTTATGTGTGCAGCATAATCCTTCTCCTGGATTAGCAGATTGACTTCACTGACCAACTTCTCCTCCACCTGAAGGAATAAACTTTTTCAAGGTCTCCTATCCAGTCCTTCCACAGAGATAAGAGCTTCACCAACAACAGACAATTCCCTTTTGTGTTGGGATTTGGATGTTGTTATCACCTCTTCAGGACTTCCACTCCTTTCCTCCTTTCCTCCTTTCCTCTAGTCTCTTTCTCTCTCTGATCATGAACTGTCAACTGCTTCACACACTCACATAATTTTACTCTCCAACTTTTCCCTCCATTCACTCTGTTTTCCATTCTGTTCTCTTCTCCCTCTCTGTCTCTCCAAATTTTAGTCAGACTAGAAGAATGTCACCAGCAGATGAGGAGTTTCGTGTCCTGCCAGGCTTTTATTCTCCAATCTCAATATACCAGATTAGACCAATAGGACTGCTGTCTCTATGTCTGCCCCAATGGTAGGATTCAAATAATTTTACTACTGCTTCTGGCGGCATGGCTTGCAGGGCATGACATGGCTTGGTGGGTGTGGCTTCCATTCCCAACCCACTCCTGGGGGAAGATTACTTCAAAATCCCATTTCCTCCCCACCCCACTAACCTGATTTCCAGCTCCATTCTCCTGTGCAGGGCAACAATAGAAGACACAGCCGATCAACTGGGAGTCAGAATGCAGAGAATAGATGTGGACAGGGGTAGTCAGAATATTCAAAATTTCTGCTACCTGTTCTCCAGAAGACCTTCACCAACAACAGACAATTCCCTTTTGTGTTGTGATTTGGGACTACCCTGTCAAGATTGGGATGAAAATAACAAAACAATTGCTGCCACTCATATTATATATTGCCTAAGAAGGAGATAAATAGCATAAGGCAACTTTATGATTACTGATAAGATCTGAAAGCAAGAAATACATGAAATTTATTAGTCTGAGAAATATAATTCTACTATTTTTGATCAATCAGTATTTACTGCAGCCTTTCCCAATCTAGACATCTAGATAAATGGACGTCAATTTCCAGAATTCTCAGAAATGGCCATATTGGCTACTTAATTCCATCATCTGAAGTTTACACATGAAGTTTACACTTGTTCAAAGTGTTTTAAATAATATTGCAGAATAAAATTTGATAAAATTAAGTAAAATAAATTAGATTAGTAGTTGAAATAAGATTTTTCCAGGATTAAAATAACATCTTTCAGATATTAAAGGAGAGAAAGAAAATGGGAAGATGAGGAAAGATCAAATAGGTTTTATTATTTCTAAAGCAAATATCTACAATACCTAAATCAATAAATGTACTGCTCCCAGTCTGGTTTCAATATCACAACTATACAGTCATGTCCTTCTTTAACTTACTAACTCCTACAATTGTTATGTTACAACCAGGAAATGTAATGTAAACATTACTCTTCCTTTTAGTTGATAGTTCTTTTGTAATCTCCAGAAAGGTAGCCAAATTTTGCTCAATCACTATTGCTATTCTTTGAAATTACTTTATTGATGTTTTATTCAGGTACATCTCCTGTGGCACCTGAATTTAATTCAATCTATTTATCTGTCTCTATGTGTCATATTCACTTATTCATTCTTAATTCATTCTTAATTTTTTGCCTGAAAATACAATTTTTATTTTTATTTATTTATTTAAATGGTTTGCATAGCCATCTCTCTCACAGAATCAACAGTGATTCTTTGAACAAAAAGGGGGAGAAATTTTAGCAGAAATAAACCAAATAAACCAATTACCCATTTAGGGGTACCCATTTACCCATTACCCATTTACCCATTCAAATGATTATTGTGTCTAAGCACTAACAGGTAAAATTGAACATACATTCATATATACATATCTAATACTTGGAAAATGGGAATGAGTGACTTTGTAAATATAAAATGCAAATTAGGTTGGTTTCCATTAATATCAAATAAGCAATGTTTCACCCTTTCCTATTTGCAGGCAATTAGGAAAGAAGGAAAAGAAAAGAAGTCAGAAAGATGAAAGGTCAAATCCATTCTCTCATGACTTCAGAATAAGTAAGAGTCTTATTCATTATTTATATTGTTACCTGTCCATCATGACATGATTATGGATCAGTTCCATAAGTCTCCTTTCAAGCTAGTAAAAACAAACAGAGTCTACATAGATTTCTGTTACTACTTTATAAAACGTATTTTGATATATGAGCTCATTGTTATGCACTTATTGTGCCTCTCAAATACAAAGAGCAAAATCCAAGGAGATATTTCCTAGCTAATAACTTCTGGTAGGCCAAGTGTCTGGCTCATTTAGAGAAGATATTTTTTGGATGCAAACTTTTTTTTTCCTAACTCCAAATACAGTGAAATAAAAAGCTTCTCTATCTCTGGTTTCCCCCACAGTAATAACACACAAACTACAAGATGTTTGTAACAGGCCCCTGTGGGGCTCATGGATTTTGAAACTGTGCTTTGAAGATGAATCCCAGTTTTAGAAAGACTGAAATCCAACAGAAATGTTGCATTACTTTATTCTACATTTTAACTTGTTCCGTTTTTGGTAAACCTCCACAATGTTAAGTTTGCAAGAGGTAAATGTTGCCAAGATAGAGATGATATTTATTTCACTCTAGTTAGAATTAAGAAAAAATGTTTGCATCCAAAAAATTTCTTCCATAAATGAGACAGACACTATTGCTCCAACTGCCAGCTCCCTATAGCAATACAAAGCATGAGGTAACAGTCATTAAAGGCCTCCGTTGGGGACAATCCTAATTGCCAGATTTACATTTTGTAGGCAGTGCATACTTAGACTAATAATTCTACTTTGAGGTGCTTTGCTAGCCAGAAAAGAAAAGAGCATATTCTATTATCCTCAGGCCTTCAAGTGGTGACGAGAGCAGGCCCAGAAGAGATCCTAAGGAAAGTCAAGCTTTCATATAATTGGCATCTATCCCACGCAAAGACTTGATGTTTGATTCTATCAGTTCCCAAGAAGGCAATAGGATTCCCAAAGGATTCCTCAGCCTTTTATCCTTCTTCTGTCTTAGCAACCAACCACTCATCTCATCATTAGAACAATCGTCCCTTTGCTGATTGAAGTGGGACTGGGAAATTCTAGCTTTCAGTTCCAAGTCTTATTACAGTGAAATATAAAAAGCCATAGTACTTTAAAAAAAAAACTTATCCATGATCATTGTGTCTATCTTTATCGCTTTCTCTATCTCTTTCTACAGTATTTCTATTATCGATTGATCAATCCATCTTCCTTCCTTCTTTCTTTCTTTTTCTTTCTTTCTTTCTTTTTTCCTTTCTTCTTATCTCTATCACTCTATCCCCTTGCTCTAGACCTCTATCTATAGTAGTGCCAGTTAATTACTCCATTCCACAATAGAAATAAGTTCACAAAGCAGCAGTGTAACATGGGACACCCTAAGGGCCCCAAGAACTGCCCTTATAGCTGCATTCTGCACAATCTGAAGCTTGCAGATAATCTTCAATGGTAGCCCTATATAGAGCCCATTGCAGTAGTCCATGCAGGAGCAAGATTTAAGTGACTGAATCCAGGAAATAGTGCAATTGGCACACAATATGAAGTTGTGAAAAAATTCTCCCAGCCACAATTGCCCTGTGCTCACTGAGCAAGAGTCACGAGTCCAGGAGAAACCCTGGATTGCACACTGTGTCTGTCTGGAATAGTGCAAGATGTTAAAGTCCTGTAGCTGGAAGCACCATCTACCCAAAGCCACTCAGCTTTAAAGGGTTCAGCTGAAGTCTGTTGTCTCCTATCCAGATCCCAGCATCTTCCAGGCACTCTGAAAGTGCAGCAACAGCATTTGGGTCACCCAGAATGAAGCTGTATTGGCTTGTTTCCAATTCTGGCATATTTTTTTCCTGGAAGATTGAGTTTATTGTGCTTTGTAAAGACTGTAAATGTCCATCCTCCAGACATTTGTAATAAGAACTTGATAATTCAACTGGTCAAGATACCTTTCCTTATTTGTTTGTTTATTTATTTATTTATCAAATTTATGGGGCCTCCCATCTCACAAACAAGCAACTCTAAGAAGGACCAGGGGAGACATGATAGCAGTCTTGCAATATTTGAAGGGCTGCCACAGGGAGGAAGGGGTCAAGCTATTTTCTAAAGTGCCTGTAGGCCAGACAAGGAATAATGGATGGAAACTGAACAAGGAGAGATTTAACCTGGAAATAAGGAGAAACTTTCTGACAGTGAGAACCATCAACCAATGGAACAGCTTGCCCTCGGAAGTTGTGGGAGCACCATCACTTGAGACTTTCAAGGAGAGATTGGACTGCCATTTGTCAGAAATGGTATAGGGTCTCCCACTTGGGCAGGGGATTGGACTAGATGACCTATAAGGTCCCTTCCAACTCTGATTATCTGTTATCTGTTATCTGTTAGGTGGCATACAACAAGGCTAAAAAACTGCACTTAATGAATAGCAAACAATTAGGACTGGTGTTAAAAAAATATAATTGTAAAATACCAATCTAAATTAGAAAAAAATATTAGGTGAAGAGATGTTAATAATAGTGTAGCTACCTTAATAATTCATTGGTCATGCGAGTCCCCGATCTGATTGCACAACCAAGTTAATTATCTGATGCTTCACCATTTGTCTTAAATGATTTTAAAGCAGTTGATATACTAGGAAAATAAGAGGCACAAAAGATCTTTTCCCCCTTTTGTTTCTTCTGGATGAATGTGCAGTAACAATGCCTTACCAAGTGATGGATTCTTCTGCAGTCTAATGCACACATGGCCCCCAAGTCAGGCATGATAGAATTTCATAGAACAAGCCCACTGAAAACCAAGGATGCACACTATGTTTCTTTCTGTGATTTGCCCTTGCCCACAGCACAAACACCTATTATGTGTTTATGCTATATATCCCAACTGGAGTTAGCTGAAACAATTCCATCTGCTTGTAATGAGCCCCTTTTGTTTGTAGGCTGATATGGGATTACTTTGTCTCAGCAATAATTAACTGAGCCTGGGATTGAATAAATAGAATCCATTTGGATCCAAAGCTTTCCTGGAAGTGCATTGTTTGCTAAGTTAGACAAATATATTTTCTTAAGTGGTATTGTCAGTGTTTAAAAATCTAAAACTGAATGGAGGACACAATAGTAAAATGCACATTTTTAGACCTTTTTTCCCCTCAATGTTATTATTTTTATAAATAACTCAAGGCAGTGGACGTACCTAATCCTCCTTCTTCCTCCTATTTTGCCACAACAAACCTTGTGAAGGGAGTTGAACTGAGAGAGGTAACTAGCCTGAGGTCACCCAGCTGCCTTTCATGCCTCAAGTGGGACTAGAATGCACAGTCTCCTAGTTTCTAGTCTGGTGTCTTAATCACTAGGCCAAAATGTTCATTTTCCAAGCAGGGCGCCTCTAGTTCAATCCCATCCCCCTACACCTATTTCACAATGTAATGCTTTATAAAGCATGGGTAGGCCACCACTCATTCTTAAGCTACAAACAACAGCCTCTACAAACCTTCAAGATTGCATTATTAGCATTAAAGGGCAAAGTTGGTTATATTAGTTTCAAGAAAAAAGGATAATATTAGAGTGAGAATGATGTTTTGAGGCAAAATCTTCCATCAATACCCATCAACTTTCCTCAAAGTCCTCCAAATCAAATTTTAACCAGCCTTTAGTTTCTCCAATAGTCCTATGTGGACGTAATGTTGCCAGTATCTCCTGCAGTTTTCTAACAGTGCTGGCCCCTGAGCCTGGCCAGGGCAGATGTTTGTTATGCAAAACTTACAAAAGAGACAGCTGGAGAAAAGGAATAATGGGGCTATCAAAGTCATCCAAGAAGACAAGCTGCATCAGATCTTCTTTCAGGAGAATTTCAAATCTATCATTAACCTGCTGAATGTGTGTAGATAATTTTGAAATCCTTCAGTGCTCTTGAGAATTTTAAATCTGTGTACCAAGCTAAAAAGGGGAGGTGGGGGGGTGGGGGGGGTGCTGATCAATAGAAATGGTTTTTCTGCCTCTTATTGCAATGCACTTAAAGGGAGAGTTTTAGGTAGCTATGGCATTTGCAAAGGGTTTCCCAGAAAAGTCAGCCTATGAAATCTTACAGAGCATTGGAGGCAGAGTATTCTCCTTCCAAGTGATTGAAAGACATATGCTGTCATATCTCTCATACGAACAAAAGACGCGAGGCAGTGACTTGGTTCAGCTCTTTATTCGGGGTAAAACACAAGTGGGGTGAGTGGGGAAGAAGCGCGGCTTAAAGCATTTTCCGCCGAGTGCTGCGGCAATCGGGTCGTTTGAATCGCCCGCGATCGGCTCAGCCAATCACGGTCGATTCCAAGCGACCAATCAGTGCGCGCACTCAGCCAATCCGGTGGCCGTGCGCTTTAGCCAATCCGGGCTGCGGATTTTAGTATGCAAATGTCTGTACAGAACACCCCTCCTCTTGGTTTGGTCTCACGTGACGTAGTCCCGTAAGTAGGCGGGGCTCCGTATTTTCCGACTGGACTTGCGCTGGTCAGTTGTTTCCTGGCTGTCGGCCGGTTCGGGTGGGACTCCTGTCGCTCTCCGCCTCGTTGATGGAACCGCCTGGAAGGGTGAGTCAGGCCTCTCGCCGCGGCTCCCTCCTGGTTTCCCGGGTTGAGTCGAGGCCGCTGGCTTCGCTGCTCCCGCCGGACTTCCCGGGCTGGTTGAGCTGTCTAGGCTGCTCCGCTCGGGCTTCCCGGTCCGGTTGAGCTGGCTTGGCTGCTTCTTCCAGGTGAGGCTTGAGTGGGTCGCTCTCCGGTTCTTCAGGTGGTGAGTACTGCTGGTTTCTTTTTGGGTTAAAGGTGGGTTTGTCCTTCTTGCTCTTTGGGGCCTTCCCTCCCCTCTTGGTTGGTGTCTTGCCGGTTCTCCTCTGTGTCTGCTGTTTGCGTGTCGTTTGTATTTCCCGCGGTGGTTCTTGATCTCAGTTGGTCGATGTGAGCGTTTCCACGCTCGTCCGTCGGTTGTTTGAAGGCGGCAGAGTGTGGGCCCGTTCTGGGTTATTGTTGCCGGCACCCAGAGGGGGTCCCCAGTAAGGTTTTTTGTAGACCCTGTCTCCTGGTGCGAATGTTCTGCATTTGCTGGTGGAGTCAGGGGGCTTCTCTGGAGTTGTATGTGGGGTGCAGGCGGTCGAGCGGTGATCGCAGTTTCCTCCCCATCAGTAGCTCCGCTGGGCTCCTGTTTGTTGTCGTGTTCGGGGTTATGTGCTGGATCAGTAGCATCCGGTTTATCTTGTCTTGTATGTCCCGGCTTCGATCTTTTGAATGGTCTTCTTCGTGAATTGGACCATTTTCTCCGCCCTTCCGTTCGCCGCCGGGTGCGCTGGCGCCGTTAACGCGTGCCGGATCCCTCGTTCCGCCAAGAATTTTTCGAATGGCAGCGCGGTGAACTGGGGCCCGTTGTCTGAGACGATGACATCGGGAAGGCCGTGGGATGCGAAGAGCTTGCTGAGTTCTCTGATGACGGCATCTGTGGTGGTTGTCTTCATGTTGCTTACCTCCAGCCAGTTGGAGTAAGCGTCTCACGGTTACCAGGAAAGTGTGTCCTCTGGTTGGTCCCGCGAAATCTATGTGGATCCGGGACCATGGTCCCCTGGGGTTTCCCATTCTAGAACCGGGCGGCGGGGGTTTGGTCTTGATTCTTGGCACTGCTTGCAGGAGGCCACCCAGGCTTCGATCTTTGTCCATCCCTGGCCACCAGGTGTGACTTCTGGCCAGGGCTTTTGTCCTAACGATGCCAGGGTGCCCTTCGTGCAGCATGCTCAGGACTTTTTCTGCAGTCTCTCTGGGATTATGACTCTGTCCCCCACAGTAAACAGCCTTTTGTGTGGATAGTTCTGTTTGTCGGCTCCGGAAGGATCTGAATTCGCCCTCCACGTCCTTTTCTGGCCACCCTTTTCCCACCCACCTTAGAACCTGCGCCAGACGTCTGTCTTTATTGGTTGCTAGGGCAATGTCTGACGCGGTTAGGGGTAGGTTGGGTAAGGTCTCGATGCTAAGGGTGGATGTGGTGGGTGCTGGGTCAGCGTCCAGGGTCGGTAATGGCGTGCGGCTGAGGGCGTCCGCGTGTGGAATTGACTTACCGGGTTGGTGGATTAGCCGGTATTGTAGGCGGCGAGGAATTCGGACCACCTTGTCATCCTTGGGAGAGGATGATTGGGGTGGCCCGGTCCCCGCCAGTATTCCCAGCAACGGTTTGTGATCCGTGATTATGGAAGACCCTGCCATAAAGGTATTCGTGGAATTTCTTTACGGCTGCGACAATTGCTAGAGCCTCTTTGTCCAATTGGCTGTAGTTTCTTTCGGGTTTTGAGAGAGTCCTTGAGAAAAAGGCGATGGGGGCTTCTTTTCCGTCGGCGAGGGTGTGGCTGAGGATGGCTCCTACGCCCAAAGGTGATGCGTCGCAAGTTACCGTGATGGGGAGTGTCTCGCTGTACTGGATGAGGACAGCGTCTGATGTGAGAAGGTCCTTGGTTTTGTTGAACGCATCCTCTTCTCGCCTTCCCCACGCCCAGGTGGCTGCCTTGTCGAGCAGCCTATGCAACGGTTCCGCCACGGTTGCCTTTTGGGGCAGGAAAACATTATAGAAATTAATCAACCCCAGGAACGCTTGTAACTCAGTTTTGTTTCTGGGTCTCGGGCTTCCTTGACGGCTTTGATTTTGCTCTCAGTGGGGTGGATTCCGTGCTGGTCTAGGAGGTATCCTAGGAATTCAACTCTTGCCGTGTGCAGTTGGCATTTCTCCTCTTAACTTTTAACCCTGCACTTTGGAATCTTTGCAGTACCTCCCTTAGGCGGCCTTCCAATTGTTTCTGGTCGGTCATGGCTACCAGCACATCGTCAAAATAGGGTACTACCCCCTTATGCCCGGGTAGCCTCTCCATTAGGCTTTGAAACACCCTGGGCTACGCTGACTCGAACTGGAGTCTCTTGCAACGGAATGCCCTCGGTGTGTGACTATGGTCTGTGCTTCGCCTGGTTTCTCGTCGACCGGCAGTTGCTGGTAGGCTTGGGCCAGGTCGAGTTTGGCAAAACACTGCCCCCCCAGTGAGTGTAGGAGGTGCTGCACTACTGGGACGGGGTAGGTGCTTTGTTGGAGCGCGCGGTTCAGGGTGGCCTTATAGTCCCGCAGATTCTCACCGACCCATCTGGTTTTATCGGGGGTGACTATAGGGGTCTCCCACCGGGCATGGTCCGTTGGCTTGAGGACTCCCTGCTCGATGAGCTTATTTAATTGCTCATCGATTTTGGGACGGAGGGCAAAAGGCACTCACCGGGGTTTGAGGCGGATGGGGGCAATGGTGGGGTCAAGGCTGAAGGTTATTGGGGCCCTCGGTACTTGCCTAGGTTTCCGTCGAAGACCTCTTGGAATTTGGCGACGAGCTGTTCCTCCCAGTCTGCCTCGGCACGTGGTTGGTGCGGTCACTTCTATTCCCAGCGGCGCGAACCATTGGAGTCCCAGGAGGCTGGGGCGGTCTCGCTCGGACGATGGTCAGGGGAGTATTTCGGTGCGTCCCTTAAATGCGACCTTGAAATGCCCGGTTCCTACCACGGGGATGCGGTTCCCTTGGTAGTCCTTGAGGATGAGCTTCTGGCTCTCCAGCTCGCGCTGTTCATGGAGGGTACCAGCCGCTTGATCTCCCGCCACACGACCATGGATAGGTAGGACCCGGAGTCCACTTCCATCTTGCATGGGCGGTCTTCGATGGCGACCTCCACGTGGACCTTCCGGCCATCCCAGTTGGAGGAATGGCCAACGATGATCGTCTGGTGCGTTTCCGCGCTGGCGGTTTTTCGCTGAAACGGCGGCTCCTTGCTTCCTGCTCCACCGGCTCTCAAGATCTCGGTCACGGTTCCTCGGGGTGTTGTCGCGCCTGGCGTTGTCGCGTCTCCTTGGGCTGCCGCCTCGGTGTCGGGGCTGTGGTTTCGTCTGAAAGCGGCAGACCTTGGCGATGTGGCCCGCTTGTCGCAATGCCGGCATATCGCATCGAAGAACCGGCATTCCGACCGCTGGTGCTCGCCGCCGCAGCCAGCGCACTGGAACTTTGATTTTTCGGTTCCGTGGTTCGCGCGTCGCGCTCCGTCTGCAGCCGGTGGATGTCTTCCTCGCCGTCTTCCGAGTCGGAGGGGGATTCAAGGTCGCCGTGGTGCGTGGATGCGGCCGCTCAGTGGTTGATTCGGACCGATTCTCGGGGTCACAGTCGTCGGCCATGGCGGGCCGCTCCGCGGTGCTGGCTTGCCGCAATTGGGCCGCTGATTTCGGGTCGCCTCTGCTGCGGTGGCTTCGCAAGGCGTCGGCGAGGAGATGTCGCCCTTTGCCATGATCCGACTCTGTGGGGACGGGTCCCTGAGGCCGAGGACGACGCGGTCCGCAAGGCTTCATGAGATCGGTGAACCCGCACAGGCCCCGAGGTCCCTGAGGTCAGCCACAAAGTTGCTGACACTCTCGCCTTGCTTCTGGTCGCGGCGGTAGAACCGTGCCGGCGGATGAGGTGGGCATGGCGGGCGCGTGAGTGGCTTCTCAGCAGCGGTTCGAGATCGGCCCAGTCCATGGCTTTCACGTTGAGAGGTTTGGCGAGGGCTTTTGCCATTTTAAACACTGCGGGCCCGCAGTGCGTGAGGAAGACGGCTCGTTTTCTCTGCCCGTTCGCGTCCTTGAGGTTGCTACTCTCCAAGAACATGAGGAATCTGTCTATGTCACGATTCCCAGTCCTCCGTAGCTTGGTTGAAGGGAGGCGGGTGGCACGTTGCCGCTGGCCATGTTGCCGATTGCGGTTCCGTGAGCCACGTGCGGTGTGGGACTTGTTTTAAAATCCCACCTTCGCGTGCCAGTGTCGTATCTCTCATACGAACAAAGACGCGAGGCAGTGACTTAGTTCAGCTCTTTATTCGGGTAAAACACAAGTGGGGTGAGTGGGAAGAAGCGCGACTTAAAGCATTTTCCGCTGAGTGCTGCGGCCATCGGGTCGTTTGAATCGCCCGCGATCGGCTCAGCCAATCGCGGTCGATTCAACGACCAATCAGTGCCGCGCACTCAGCCAATCCGGTGGCCGTGCGCTTTAGCCAATCCGGGCTGCCAGATTTCGAGTATGCAAATGTCTGTACAGAACATATGATGCAATATTAAGTGTCTGAGGGTGCAGATAACTAACAATCTGAACTGGTCTCTCCACACGTCATCCTTAGTGAAGTGTGCAAACCAGTGTCTGCATTTCCCACATCAGATGAGGAGAGCACATCTTTCTCCTTCTATCCTGGCCACTTTTTACAGAGACAAGATTGAGAGTGTTTTAATAAACTGCATCACTGTTTTGTTTGGTGGCTACAGTGCCTCAGAGAGAAAGTCCTTATAGAGGGTGGTGAGAACAGCTGAGAAGATTATAGGAAGTGAGCTTCCTGTTATTCAGGATACTGCTTATAAGTGCTATGTGCTTAGAGCTTGAAGCATTGTTAGAGACCCCACACACCCACTTCATGGTCTGTTTCTGTTGCACCCCTCTGAGAAAGTTTCAAAGTATTTCTAGCAGGACTACCAGATTCTGTAACAGCTTTGTTCCCCATGCCATCCGTCTGGTAAACTTCCAATATTCGTTTTTCTTGCCATGTACATGTATACATCTGAACTGGATTGTGTTGTTTCTCCATGTCATATAATATATGTGGATATATGCATAATTTTGTATTTATTAGTTTATTTTGTCATATTTATATAGTTTATTGAGGTAGAGACCCTTTGAGAGCTGTATGCAACAAAATTTCATTTTAATATATGCCAGTTAGTGTACTTCCAAAGTGACAATAAAGGTATTCTAAGCCATTTACAGTTTCTGAAAGTGCACCATTACAACAACCTTTTAAAACTTTTTCCTTCTTCACTTCAGGTCTCTGATGACTGGCTATACTTCCCTTTTATAGACTTTTCAAATGGAACAGTTCCTTACACCTTTCATAGTCCGGGCAGGTGGCAAGTTTCTTTGTCCTTGGATTCTGCCCCTGCCTCTGCTTGTCAAGGCCTAGATTTGGTTGTTAAGCTCTGTGAAAATTCACAGAAAAAAGATCAGTGGCTGGAAAGTCCCATTCCTCACACAATGAGTTTAATAATGTGAGAACAGCAAAGTCTGAACCATGTAAATAAGATTTAAATGTTGGGGATCTAGTCATTTAATATACAATAGACCTCATAGTTAGCCAGGCTCATTAGGAAGCTGATGATTATTTGTAGCACCTCAGATATTGTAATGTATTCATACATTTTTTGTTTTACTATTTACCCCATTTTGAGTTTTGATAAATATAATTTTCCTACAGTCCATCATAAATCAGGTAAATGAAGACATTAAAAACAAAGAGGCTTTCAAATCAAGCTCAACATCTGGCACGGGCATCCATGTAATTTAAACAACATGCCTATTCCTTCTTCTGTTTGTATGTTATGGCTGGAGAAGAAAATCATTTGGCTTACATTTGAATACAAATGTAGCTGATTTTGCATTTTGACTGAAACCCAAACTAAAACTCTATTGTTCCTTGAAATCTACGCTTATCAAATATCACTAAGCTGCTTTTTATGCATCACCAGTCCAATGGGACTCTAGACTGTTCCCATTCAGCTGTCTTCATTTGAGTCTTTTAAGGAGATTTCGTATGAGTTAATTTTATGGGCTAATAATCAAAAGAATGTTTATTGAACTAAAATAATAGCATCACCTTGGCCCTTCTGCTGGAGAGTGACATTTAATAGCATTATAGCATTTAAGGTCTATTCTCACACTAAAGAAGGATCTTCCAACATCACACCATCTCTTTTAAAAACTGAAGATACTGCTAATAATTGTCCTTGAAATTCCCTTTCACTTTTACCAAGACAACAGGTAATATATCTCTTCTTCCTAAAGTCATCCTAATAATTCTGTAGATAGCAGGATACTTATATGTGGTAAATTTATCTTTTTCCAATAGAAGACAATAGCTGTAGCTTTCAGTTGAACAATGGATTTTTTGTTTGTTTGCATGGAGGTGTTTCATTACCTAACTAGGTAACATCATCAGTGTAAGTGCTCCTTGGTGAAGGTTTATTTGCATGCAAATTTCTCCTATTTGAATCATTTCTGAAGTGTCTAACACCCATTTATAGTTATAATAGAAGAGAATATCTGTAGCTCAGGGTTGAACTATGGAGTTCTTAATATTCTTGAACTTGTTTGGTTGGTTGCTTGCAGATGTTTCATTAACCACCTAGGTAATATTATCAGTGCAAAGATATTACCTAGTTGGGTAATGAAATATCTGCAAGCAAACAACTAAGTTCAGAGAACATCTATTTTTAACTGAATGTATTCTTTGTCTCTCCATTGATATAAATTCTGGAAGCAGTTACAGCAATGAATACAGAATATAAAGCTAATGATAAAGCTTATTAAATTAAAATTAGAAGCAAATTTTAAAATATCAAATATATGTACAGTTATTTAAAATTTGTCTTGTGCTAAGAGACTTCCTTGGCCTTTTTAAAATTTATTTAAGTTTTTATTGGTTTTTAAAAACAAACATAAACAAACAAAACATAAAAACATCAAGCCATCTTCCATATGTATACATACAGTGTGCCGGTTGGTTTACAGATTGTTTTGTGCTTCCATTTTGTAGTCTTCAATTACAATTACATTGCATATAATCTTGTATTTTCAATCAAAATCAATCATTTGACTATACTTTTATTCATTCATGTTTTACAAGATAATCATAATTTACTTAGTTTGTTTTATAACAGTTCATATTATCATCCCAAATCTATCCTAAAATCATTTTGTAGATATAATAAGAAAGAAGTACACCTTTATATATTTATCATTTTCTAAAAGTCTACATATTTCATTACTGTATTTTATTGTCTAACCATTGATAGAATAGATCCCAAATTTTATAAAATTGTTTATCCTCTTGTTCTCTAATTTCAAATGTCAATCTACTCATTTCAGCACATTCCAAGATTTTCTTAATGATTTCCTCCTGTGATGGTGTTTTCTCATTTTCCCAGTTTTTGGCAAATACAATCCTAGCCACTGTTAATACATTTACAATCAGATATTTCAAGTCTTTACTATATATTTCAGGTAAAATTCCCAATAAAAATAACTCTGGTTTCAAGTCTATATGTTTTTTTTTGTCATTTTTTCCGACCACATGTGGATTTTAGTCTAGTATTTTTTAGCATCCGCACAAGTCCACCACATATGGTAATATGAGCCAGGTGTCTGATGACATTTTCAACATTTTTCGGATTTATTCTTGAACATCCTTGCTATTCTTGTCGGGGGGAAATGCCACCTGTAAAACATCTTACACAAATTTTCTTTATATGCTGTTGACATTGTCATTTTATAATTTTGAGACCACAATTTTTGCCATTTCTCTAAATCAATTCCATATCCAAAATTCTTCCCCCAAGCAATCATTGTTGCTTTAACTTGTTGTTCTTCTAATTTAATTTCTAATAAATATCCGTACAATTGTTTAAGCACCTTTTCATCAGTACTTGTCAAAATCTTATCTCAATCAGACAATTTATCAAAGAAACCTTCCATTTTAGAATCTTTATCATACCTTAAATGTATTTGCCCATATGAAAACCAATTCATCTTTATACCTTGTTCCTCTAGTTTTTGTATAGATTTGAGTTCACCCTTTTCATTCAATATTTCACCATATCTAACTGTTTGTTCCTTTTTGTTATATTATAGGCTAAGAAAATGCTTAAATTTTCGATAGCCAGATAGTCGATAGCCAGACTGGAATTTTCAAATAACATTGTCTTTTAATCTTCTCCCAGTTTAGCCACAGAGACTCCCGTATATAATGTCTTCTAAAATACCCCGGTGTTTTAGTTCCTTTATACCATAAAAAAGAATGCCACCCCAACAACAAATCATGTCCTTCTAATGTCAACAATCTAGTATTTCTTAGTGTTATCCATTCCTTAACCCACATCAGATTTGTAGCTTGATAATACAACTCCCAATTAGGCAAACCAAATCCTCCTCTAATTCTAGCATCTTGCAAAAGTTTTAACTTTATTCTCACTTTCTTACCTTGCCATATATATTTCAACACAATTTTATTTAAATCTTCACAGTAATCTTTTCCAAGCCTAATTGGAATTGTTTGAAACAAATATAAAATTCTGGGTAATATATTCATCTTGATTGTTGAAATTCTCCCTATTAGTGATAGTTGTAATTTTTCCCATTTCGCCAGATCTAGCGCTATCTGCTGTTTAAGTTTGATATAATTATTCTCTTTTAGTGTACTACATCTTGCTGTCAAATATATCCCCAAGTATTCTTATTCGTGACCTGAATTTTCAATAGGTCTGCCAGTTCTTCCTTTTGTTTTAATCGCATATTCTTTGTCAAGATCTTTGTCTTATATTTATTTATTTTCAAACCAGCCACCTTTCCATATGTCTCTATCTTTTCTGTCAATTTTGGTGCTGTTTCTAGAGGGTCTTCTAAGATGAAAACCAGATCATCTGCAAATGCTTGCAGCTTAAATTCTTCCTTTTTGATTTTTATTCCTTTTACATTATTTTCATCTCTAATATTTCTGTTTAGCACTTCCAAAGTTAACACAAACAACAAAGGTGATAGTGGGCACCCTTGTCTTGTTTCTTTTCTTATATTGATAGAGTCTGTCAGTTCTCCCTCTATCATTACCTTTGCTGTTTGCTTATAGTATATAGCTTCTATTGCTTGAATAAATTTTCTAGCAAAGCCATCTGTTCCAGCAGTAATAACATGAATCGCCAATTCACATTATCAAGTGCCTTCTGTGCATCTAGAAATATCAGAGCCATTTGTTTTTCAGGATGTGCCTCGTAGTATTCCAAGGTGTCCAAGATTACTCTCATATTGTCTTTAATTTGTCTCTTTGGCAGAAATCCATTTTGATCAGGATGAATAAAATTATTTAGATATTTTTTAAGTCTCTGCCAATATTGAAGCAAAGATTTTATAATCTGCATTTAGTAGAGAAATAAGTCTATAGTTCTTAATTTGTAATGGACCGGCCTCCTCTTTTGGAATAAGTGTATTATAGGCTTCTGACCATGATTTAGGTATCTTCATCTTTAACATAACTTCATTCATAACTTCTAGCAATGGAAGATTCAATGATTCTTGTAATGTTTTATAAAATTCTACCGGAAGTCCATCTGGGCCTGGTGCCTTTCCATTATTTTGCTTCTTGAGTGCTTCAGTTAACTCCATCATCGTTATATTGCTTTCTAACATTGTTTCAATCTCTTTAGGTATCTCAGGTAAATTAGCATTCTGTAAATACTGTTTAATTCTTTCCTCATCAATATTCTCTTGAATTCCCATAGAAGTCTCGAATGATTTCCTTCTTCTCTTTACTACCATAGCAAACTTGGCCTTGGTCATCTGTTAATTGCAATATTTTCCTTGATTCTTTCTCCTTTTTCAATTTGTATGCTAACCATCTATCTGGTTTGTTCGCGTCTTCAAAGTAGTTCTGTTTAGCACCTCTAATTTTCTGTGCTAATTCTTCTTTTTCTATTTGACCCATTTTATTTTAACTATATCCATTTTTAGCTTGATGTCCTTTTCTGTATTTTCTTTGGCTCTTTTTCAAGTCTTTTGTACTCATCCTCTAGGGCCTTAGAGGCTAATCTTTTCATAGTATTTCTTTTCCTTGTATAGTCTATTAACAGGCCTCTAACATATCCCTTCATTGTATCCCATACATTCTGAATTGATATATCTTCTTTTTTGTTTTCTCTAAAGAAAAAAGGCGATTTTTCTCCATCCACTGTGTGAAGTCTTTTTCCTTTAAAATAGTATTATTTAACGTCCATCGAAATCTTCTTCTTTGTCCTTTCCATTTAATTGTCATTGGATTGTGATCTGCCCAAGTACTTGTTTCAATATTTATTTCTTGAATATTAGTTATTAATCCTGTTGACATCCATATCATATATATTCTGGACCATGATGAGTGTCTATTTGAATAGAAGGTATATTGTTTAGTTTTAGCATTTCTTTGTCTCCATGTATCTTTTAAGTTTATTTCATCTACCATTTTAAAAAAAGATTTAGGGAGAGTCTTTCTGTTTTGCTTTATTGTTTTCTGTGCTGTATAGTCCAATTTATTGTCTACAATTCTATTAAAATCTCCCATCATAACTATATTAGCATAGTCCAGTTCAATTATTTTCTTATGTAATTTTTTGTAGAATTCTTCTTGTTTGTCATTCAGGGCATAGATTGCAATCAGGAGTATTCTTCTGTCATCATCGATATAAATCAATTTTGCTGGGATGGTCTCTTTAATATATAAAACCACTCCTCTTTTCTTACATTGTGTCAAGGAAGTAAATATTTTCCCTAGTTTTGGCTGCATCAACAATTGTTCATATTGTTTTTTAATATGTACTTCTTGTAGACAAATTATATCAAATTTTAATTTCTCTAATTTATGAAAGGTTTTCCTTCTTTTAATGGCTGAGTTAAGTCCATTTATATTAATTGTAGTCAGTTTTTTCTCTTCCATGGTTATATTTTGTAGTTAGGCTTAGCAGCTCTTGTAGATCTTGCTTCATGTTGTTCTTTGGCTTCCACCTTTCCACCTACTGCACCTTCTTCTTTTTCAATTGCCATTTGGCAGTCCTCTTGGAATCCAATTAGTGAGATTTCGTTTTCTGCTTCTTCCTCTTTCCCTCCAAAAAATTCTGTATAAAATAATTCCGCTTTCTCAATTGAGTCAATTCTATGTCTCTGTTCTTGCCATGTGAACATTAAACCTTCTGGAATCAGCCGTCTATAATTCACCTCTTTTTTAAGTAGCATTTTAGACAGGAATTGGTATTGTCTTCTCATCTCTCTCACTCTTCTGGGTATTTGTTTCAAGACCACAATCTCCTTGTCTTTGTATTTCAATGTTTTCTCTTTTGCCACTTGCAATATTTGTGTTTTAATGGCTTTCTTTGTAAATCTAATGTGAACTTCTCTTGGTAAGCTATTTCTCATTGCATATCTTGTGAAAACTCAATAAACCTCATCTATTCCACCCATCATCTTCTCTTGAGTTATTTCCAAAGCTTCAGCCAGTATTTCTATCATTATCTCAGCTAAGTTTTGTCCTTTTTCTTCCTCTACATTTTGGAATCTAAGATAGAATTTTGTTCTATCCATCTCCCATCTCAACATACCACTTTTATCTTGTTCAGCCACCATTAATCTATTATCAATATCTCCAATCTTCTTGTCTCTTTGTTTATCTTCTTCAATTTTTTGGAAACTCTCATCATACTTCAACATCATTTGTTGGATGTTCTCCACTTTTTCATCAGTTTTCCCTGTTCTTTGTTCAATGTTCTCTATTCTCTTTTCAATATTCTCTGATCTTGCTTGAATATTTTGAAGTCCTTGCATAATCATCTGCAGAGTCACTTTTTCTTGTTCTTTTTCTTGCTTTAACATTGTCTGTATTGAACGTTGTCCTCCAGATGGTGGAGAGGAGGAAGTAGAAGTTGAAGAACCAGGAGCTGTTAGTTTCCTACTCATTTTAAGCAATTCAAAATCTTCAGGTTCTTCTAAACCTTAATCGAATTGTGAAATAACCAATTGTAGTTCGAAATAAAAATAGTAGAAAAAAGAAGCCAAATAGTAATGATAAAAAAGAAGAAAAAAAGGGGGGGAGGACAAAATTTCTTCAGGTTCTTGTATACCTTAATCCAATCGGTGGTTAGATGAAGAAAAAGGCTTGGAAAAAAAAAAGAAAAGGAAAAATTCTTCAGGTTCTTCAACACCTTAATCCAATTGTGAGGTCTCAAATAGAAAAGAGTGCATAAAAATAAACCAGAAAGGTAGATGAAAAAACAAAAATACCAGGAAAGAAGAAAAAAAGGTTATTCCCTTAAAAAAAAAAAAAAGGAAACATTAATACTAAAGCTTTCCCTTTAAAATAAAAAGCAAGCTTAGAGATTGGACTTCCAAAGAAAAACAAAGAAAAACAAAGACAAGCTCCAACAAAGCCAAAGATCCAAATAGCTATTGCAAAAAAATAAAATAAAATGAAATAAAATAAAGCTGGTGAGGAGGGATAGCACAACTTAGAAAAAGTAAAAAGAGCACACTGCACTTTGTTTAATTATCCAAGGCTCTTATTATAACTCTCTTCTCCAAAAACTTATCACCTTTTTTTCCCCCTAGGTTTCAACACCAGACTCCAGCTGTTGATAGAAACCCAGAAGAGCACCTGCAATAATATTCTTCCATGCTCTTCCCTCTATCTTATCAAATAGGCAGTGTCCTTGAAAAAAAGTCTCAATTCTTTCTCAGCTTTGTCTGGTCAAAGGAAAAGTAGAGTATTTCCAAGCCTCTAGTTGGCAGTGTTACAAAGTTTATTTAGCTTTCACTTTCCCCCTCCTTTTCCGGCAGAGTATAATAAGAATTAGTTAAAAAAGGAAGAAAATATTTTTTAAAAAAAAGACTAAAAGGGAGTCTCTGACTTAATATATTATAAAATCAAAAAGGGGAAAGAAAAGAGTAGATTAAAAAAAGGAAAACACCAGTCCAGTTTCGAAATATAGGATCATCATCAATAAGAAAAAAAAAAAAATTACTTTGATATTCCTGTTTAAAATCGCCGCTTATTCACTTCTGTCAAAAAACTTTTACAGATTCTTTCTTTCCCTTATCCTCTCAAATCTTTAAATAAAGAAAAGTTCTCACCAAACGGGCACACTCTCTCTTTCCGTTCTCTTTCGTTTCGGAGCTGTCCCAACTTCAGCAGCTTTAATGGCTGCCTCTTTGCCGCTGGCAAAAAGACTTCTCCTGGATCTACCAGGGACTTTGCAATATCCCTGGGATCGACAGGATGCGGTCTTTATATTCACTGTCTCTTCGGGACGGTTTAGATCCACTTGGACTGTCCAGGAGCAAAGATATAGGCAGCAATCTCAGAACTCCAAGATCGCATGCCATATCGTCGCGACGCCAGCTCCTCCCCGAGACTTCCTTGGCCTTTTAATGTCATGCTTGGGGGCCACACTCAGAAAAAAAAACAAGTAAAGCCAGGAATAACATAAAGCTGAAATTGATTCATTTTAAAGTAATTTAAATTAATTTGATTTATTATAATTAATCTTTATACATTTTGTATTTATTCCAGTACTCATGCTAATCTTCAGTGGATAATCTTAGTGACAAACAACTTGTATCTGAGCACTTGACATTGGCTGGAAATTTAGTAGCGCGATGGCCAAATCACACATTGAATCAAAAGATGTGTTTTTATGCTTTAATCACATCTCCACATAAAAATTCACTCTCCTGGCTGTATATAAATATATATTTATTTATTTTTGGAAAATACTATTCACATTTATTTTTATGATGATTGAGAGTCTCTAGTGGAGAACAAATTGATTTCTGAAGTATTTGCTACAATAAAAGATGAATAATACTAACAAAGAGAAACTGGGAAAGAAACATTTCCATTCCACAGCAAATAGAAGGAATCAGTTCTCTGGGATTCCTGTTTTTCCTTCTGCTATCAGACATAAGTCATTCTGCATATTTTTCTCTTGTGGCGGCTAACTCTTGCATGCATTTTCTATTTAAAATATACTTGATTTTTTTTCCTTTGTAAAGATAGGCCTATAAAACAATTAAAGCCAGGGTAGGCAAGCAGTGACTTTTCAGCCATTTTTTTAAGGTTCCTTAAAGCAAAATTGCATCCAGTTTTGGAGGCCACAGTATCAAAATATGTTTAGGCTCTAGAGAGAATGCAGAGAAAAGTAACAAAGGGGATTAGGGGATTGGAAGCTAAACCATGAGAAGAATGGTTGCAGGAATTGGGTACATCTACTCTAGTTTAAAGAAAAGAAGGACTGGGGTGACATGATAGCAATGTTCCAATGTCTAAAGAGCTGCCTCTAAGAAGAGGTGGGTCAATCTATTCTCCAATCACCTGAAGGCAGAACAAGAAGCAATGGGTGGAAACTTATTTCTAAGAACTTATTTCTAGAAATAAGGAGAAATTTACTGACAGTTAGAAAAATTAATCAGTGGAATGGCTTGCCTTCCAAAGTTGTGGGTGTTCCAACATTGGAGGTTTTTAAAAAGAGATTGGACAACCATTTGTGTGATGTGGTATATGTTTCCTGCTTAATCAGGGGTTTGGATTCCAAAATCCCCTCCAATTCTGTTATTCTGAAGACACACATATATTTAAAAGGAAAACATTTTGGCTCTGCCCTCATCATAATGCTACTATTCATATTTAACTTTTGGGAGCTGAAAGAATGAAACCGAATTACAATCTTTTCTTCCCTAAAGCAATGCCATACCATTTACAGACTGAGCAGAAAAAACAATACTGGCATGTTTATCTTCAAAGCAGCTTTCCAAAATCTAGTGATCTCCATATATGTTAATGCTTTACAGATAGTCAATATCATGTATGGGTTGGAATTCTGGAAGCTATCATTCAAATACTTAGAAGACCTCATTTGGGAAATGTACTAAAGCAACCTTCATAGAAATATGTCCCAATGATTAAGGTAGTTTTATACTTGTATCTATAATTGAGTCTAATATTTGGACCTGCTTTTTCATGTTTCAGGAAAATTTTTAGTGCTCAATGGGAGTAGAATTCATCAGGATTGTTTCTGTTCTTAAACTTTCTCCCCTATAATAGTTTGAAAAAAGGCCAAAATTGTGTTACAATTTTCAGCACAAATATGGCTAAATATTTTGGAAATCCAGACAAAAAACAATCAGAAATAGAAATCTATCTCAAAAATAAATAGCAATATACTGGAATTTCAATAATCCACAAATTCCTAATAATAATTGTTTTTGTCCTTTATTATCAAATGGGAATCTTTGTTTAGCAGAATTCTGGCTATTTGTCTTTGGGACTTTATTACTGGCTGACTGAAGCATATGTTTAAGATGTCTACCCAGAATTTCAGTAACCTTGCTGTCCTATTTGCTTGATTACTTTCCTTTGAAAGGCCATAACAAACACATCATAATGTTTTTATATCTTCTACGTGACCTATTGGAGCCTTTTAAGCTTCTAGAAAAGGTGCTTCTTTGATTTACAACTCTGATGTCTCTCAGTTTAAGTGAATGTAAATCTCACTAAAGGTGACTTTCTCCCAAGTTCAAATTATGAAATTGAGGCATATAAAGAATAGCTGTTCCAGAAAAAATTACCAAACTAATTTATACACAGTGATATAATTTCTCTTCTTCTCCAATAATTATATTATCAGTACTGTGATTGATCTCTGAACTCTTAATTTCTTACTACCATGTAGTATTCCTACTATGCTATTCGAATGTTGTTTGTTCATGACACATTTTGCCAAAAGAGGGAGGAAGTTTAGACAAAAGGACTTAATTAGAAGCTACTAAATGAATTCAATTTGCACCTTTCAATTATCTGAAGCTTTTGTATACAGCATCAAATGAATAGGTCGCTATTTTAATTCATATCTCTATTTAAGTCTGTCAAGATAGAAGTATGGGTCTTCAAAGCAACCTTTCCAACCTGAGGCCATCCAGATATAATAAATCACAACTCTTTAGAATTTTAATGATTATGCTTGCTGGGAATTTTGGAATATGTTGTTCAACAGCTTTGATCTACAATGGATTGAGGAAGGATGTTTTTACATACCAGGAACGGTCAAGAAATAGTACCAGGGAGTCTTAAGAATGCATTGAGACAGAGCTGAGGTGGATCCATGAAAGTTGACCAAAAGATGCTAGCACAGAGTATTGTACTTCACTACTTTCCAGAAATGACAAACTTGCCAAAACTCTAGAGTGCCAGGCACTAGCGGAAATAAAATATCCACAGAAACTATGGTAAAATATGACACAGGACAGAAATGGCTTTATATGTACAGGAGAAAAACAGTGATGAATATCTTAGAACAAACAAAAAAAAAACTCCAAAAGGGGCTAAAAGCAGCTAATGGCAACTAACCTTCTGTACCCAGATAGTTGGAAGGAGAACAAACCAGAGAAGTGACTTGAAGATAAGGGAATAATAAATTTTAAAAGAGGGATGATAGCAGTAGAGACAATGGTTTAGTTAATATAAGGAAATAGATGGGTGATGATGGAAGGGTTAAAGTTAAGTTCTCATTGTTTAGATAGAGAAAGATACTGATAAATATAAAGAATAGAAATAAAGTTATAATAATAGAGAAATTCAAAGGTGGTAGTGAAATACAATATAGAAGAATACAATAATGCATAGTATGATAATTTAAGGAGAAATTATTAATAATATTAAGAGTATTAATTATAATTTTTATTTAAAATAATGCATAGATAGAAACAGAAGACATACATTACAACTCAGAATAAGACAATAGATGAAATTCATTGCAAGAAACTTCTATAGTGCTGAGGAATGTTTGATGATTCAGCAAAGATAATTAATTTCATAATGTGAAACATGCATTTTATTTTACTTAAATGATTCCTAAAGTTGTCCTTCTCAACTTTATGAATCTTTGTCATTTGTGATTCTGAGCTGCATACAAAACAGGATATTAATAATCATCAATATCTAATTGAAAAAAATAGGCACATATGTCTCAGAACATGCTCATTTATTATCCCAACCCTTTTCTTAAAAACATCCTGTGATGAAGCACCTACAACTTCTGAAGTCAAGTTGTTCCACTGGTTAATTGTTCCCACTGTTAGGATGTTTCTCCTTAATCCCAAATTGCTTCTCTCCTTGATTATTTTCCATCCATCGTCTTTTGTCTTGTTCTGGTGCTTTGGAAAATAATTTTACCTCCTCTTCTTTGTGGCAGCCTCTCAAATACTGGAATACTGCTATCATGTCACCCCTAGTCCTTTTCTCTAGACTAGCCATACCCAATTCCTGCAGGAAGCATTTTTACAAAGACAGAACTTGAAGCATGGTCATGGAAGATGTAGCAGTTACCAAAGGAATGGTAGTCTTGCAAGTAATGCAATACTATACCATGAAAGGCTTTATATGTGTCATTTTCCTAAGATGTCCTGGAATGGTATTGTACCAGGAATTTTGGGCATTGTGAGAAATCCCAATTTGAGCTGCTCATCATTTTCAGAGTGCTGCTACTGCAGTTCATGTCATTTGTCACCAAAGCCCTTAAGGACACTTTGCTCAGGTTTTCTAGCTTAGAAGAAGTAAGATCTGACATATAAATGGATTCTGAAAAGTTTTTAAAGTTTATCTATTCACAGTTACTGCTCCCTTCACTTCAAAAGATGGATTCACTTCTCATGCACAAAGAAGTCTGTGCATGGAGGAGAGTGGGGGTAACATGGTAGCAGTGGTCCAATATCTAAGGGCTACCATGAAGAAGAGAGGGTCAACCAATTCTCCAAAGAACCTGAAGACAGATCAAGAAGCAATGAACAGAAATTAATGAAGGAGAAAAGAACTAAAGAGAAATTTACTGACAGTTATAACAACTAATCAGTGGAGCAACTTGCCTCCAGAAGTTGTGGCTGCTCCACCACTGGAGGTTTTTAAGGGGAAAAAAAGTGAATAACCATTGGTCTGAGATGATATAGAGCTTCCTGCTTGAACAGGGAGTTGGAGTAGAAGATCTCCAAGGTATTTCTGATTCTTTTATTGTGTTATTCTAGATACATATCTGAAATTAGTCTCCAAATATTATTTAGTATTAGAAAGTCAATTTAGTTCAATAGAAGCTCCAAGTGATATTCTTCTCCCCCGCTCCTCTTACCAATGTGAGAAGGCAACAATAACCATGAAAAATTAGTCAAGTTTATTCTTCCCTTCCCTGTAATTTCTGCAAAATAAATAAGTAAACAAACAAATGCCATCCAAATACATCAGTTCTGTTATTCCATATAAAGACTTGGGATCTAATTATAGGACTAATCAATATATCAGTGGGAAGCAGATCCTTAAGCACCCTCCAAGCAGTCATAGATTTAGGGCAACTGAAAAGAACATAGTCAGCAACAGCACAAAAGGGTACAGAAGCAAATGAGCCTCATAAAAAAAGGATGAATGATTCTGGCAATGCAAGATGCTCTGAAATAATCTAGATTTCTTCCCTTCCTTCCCTTCCTTATCCTCTCACTTTTTAGCTTCCTTCCCAGCAAAGCAAATTAGAAAAACACAAAGCCAACATTGTTGCAAGTTATTTAGATCTGATTACCCAGGTAAATATTATACATCTTCATTTATGTCCTTGCTTCTTTCCTGTAAAAGTGAAACTAACTTCACCATATCGAGGCACAATAAAATATTGTGTTTGAGTGAATTGTGCACCTGTCAGGTTGCATAATTTCAATGTTGCCAAAGCAAACACTCCTCTCCAACCCCCCCGCCCAATTGAACACGGAGTACCAGCTGTGCTAACAACAACTTCAACACATGGCCGACATGCTTGAAGGCATGATATACCCAAGATAGAGTGGCTCATTTTGTTTTCATTTATTTGCTCATTTATTTAAAATAAATATCTCCTAAGTTTCTTCTTGCAAATTTTCAAGGCAGTGTACAAAAACCAGCATTATTCTTTGGGACTGGAAGAATCATTGTTGTTATCCAAGCCTTTTGAAACTCAAAATCTTTTATTATTGCAAATAATTTTTATGTAATGTTGAAAAATTAAGACTTATTATTGAACTTCCACAGGCAATAGAAGCCTGTGATCATTACAACTTCAGAATGCTTGCTGCATCTAACCCATGAGAATTGGGAGAGGTTCTCTTCCTCTCTATGAGCATCAATAGAAGAAAATTACTTTGATTGAATTCTGCTTTGGCATAAATCTTTTCTATGCTTCTATGGAGAAGAAAGAGAAAAGTTTAGAATACAGATTTTTTAAGGAACATAAGCCTACTTGGGAATTCAAATTATTCAATGCCAATTTCTGGAGAGGCAAAATATGAAGATGAATGTTTACCTTTTACTCTGCTAGTAGATTTTCAAGAAATATTGGCTAGTCATCAAAGGAAAGATATGTATTTATTATACATATTATACATACCTCTTTACTGCTTCACTCATGAATCTTTCAGTGGTTTGCAACAAGAGCTAGAATACTACAGGTATTATAATAATTCCAAATCATCAAATATGTCCCATAACAATAATAAATACCAACAACATAAATTCAAAATAATCATAACAGCGAAAACCTTAACTTTTTATAAACCTAAGCATCCAGACTCAAATATATTCAATCCTTCTATTAATCAGGACATGAGAGAGGGGGAGAGAGAAGGAGGAAGGGAGGGAGAGAGAGAGGGAGGAAGGCGGGGAGAGGGAGGGAGAGAGAGAGAGAGAATATTAAATAAAGCCTGTCTGTGAAAGTGTAATCTACCATTCAGGGAACAAAATATGGGTCATTCAAGTGAGGCGTAAAAGAGATATCAAGGTGTCACAGAGGCATTGACCTGGATCTGAGGATCTGACATTTGGTTCACAAATTTCCAATTAGGTTTAAATCCAAACACAGCTCCTCAAATTTCTAATTAATGACCCATCTAAGCAGACAGCATTTAGAAGACAAGGCATTGCAGTATTTTACACAGGAAACTGCAAGGAGAAAAAGAAAATGGAGGAAATTGTCCAAAAGGGAAACCTTCACTGGGGAAAGGAGAAGGAATTTATTTTATTATTAACAGTTTATTCAATTTTCACTTCATTGTTTTATTCACTAACCTTTCCCCAATTCTATCATTTATGGTCATATTCTGTGCCCTTTTAAGTTTCCCTGCTCACTCATTTTTACTGAATAAAATAATATGCATGTATAATAAGTAAGCCACTTGGAAAAAAAATAATTAGGGTAAAGTGTCTCCATAGCATAAAATGTATCCTTTTCTTCCTGTACTGACTATATAGCAAAAGTACCCAACCTGTGGGCTGCAGACTGGTATCGGTCCACAGCTTGTTGGGAACAGCGCTGTGCATGCAGGGGATGAGCGTGCAAAGCTTCATCTGTTCATGTACACAAAACCATCCCGCCCACTACTGTCAGTCTATGCAGCCAGAAAGATTGTGGATCACTACTCTATAGCAAATCACATTTCTCAAAACGTAATGTAGGAACAAAGCAAGTATGAATATATGTG
Source organism: Pseudonaja textilis (assembly GCF_049901715.1). Lineage (NCBI taxonomy): Eukaryota > Metazoa > Chordata > Lepidosauria > Squamata > Elapidae > Pseudonaja > Pseudonaja textilis. The sequence continues at coordinate 300,973,106 of NC_141990.1, read as the reverse complement.
TATATCTCACTATACACAGAAACTAATCAAAATAGGATATTATGCATCATTCAATGGATGGCTATCACATCAAATCTTGAACCAACTAGTCATATATGTTTCAAATTTTATTTGCTTCCCAGTTTTATTTAGCCAAGCCTAAATCACTTTTAGAAAAGAAAGCAAGGATCACACTTTAAACACAGGATTATTTTTTTTAATCATTAATAGTAGTAAAAATGTTCTTTTTTTTTCCTTTTTAAAGTAATGTTCATGCTAAATACTGTCAGTTATATAAATAGGCACTGGTTTCATAATCCTGTTACTTTGAGAGGTAATGAATCATTTCCCTTTAATTCCCTTCTTTTAAACCAGTTGCCTGCTTGGTTTAGGTAGCCAAATTGTTAAGCACTTGCTTTAAGACTACTTACTGTTAGTAAAGGCCAGAATGTGTAGAATAAAATCTTATGAGCCTATGAGACAGTGACGGATAAATATGAATACTCGGTGTTTATTACTGAGACCTGATTTAACAGTAACAGGATTGTTGTAACTCTCTTAGAAATCTATCCTTCCAGGTTTTAAGTCACCAGCAGTCTATGACACCAAGGACAGAACATGTGGGGTTCATAGCCATGGTCATGCATGAAAGTCTCACAATGACAAGAATATTGCCACAGAGATTAATATACTGTATATGGAAATTGGCCATGCAACCACTGCTGCTGTTGTATAGATTCCTAGCTGCCTTCACAAGCGCCTAGATATTTTTGCTCCTAGATATTATTTCAGGGCTAGGAAATCTTCAAAACTATTGGCCTTTAGTCTGGTGTTATTCAGGAGTTCGTGGCTACTATGGCAACCAAAGTTTTCTCACAAATAATTAGAAACTTGTCACATGTAGACAGACACAGTCTGGATGTGGTCTTCAAAACAATTGAGATGTGATCTGAAGATAGAGGACATTAATATCTGTCTTTCCAGTCAAATTGTGGATCATCTAAGTTTTGGGCTCCTGCAAGAATGGAAATCAATTAAAATGGACTTCTCATGAATTCATAAATTTTCCAGAGATCCCTTGGGGATTTTTTCAGCAATTTCATGGGTAGTTCAATGATTAAGCGAGGCATTTATTAGCAAATACTGCATTTGCTAACAAATCCCTTGCTTAATCATCGCTTATCTGGTGGGACCTGGAACATGATGCCCTTGTCCAATCTTTTATAAAGGTATTGGGATTGTCATCTGCTCTTTGGAATAATATCCACTACCTGAGATAGATAGGTGCCACATGATTTGGTGTTCTTCCCTATATTATTTAACATCAGTGCACTGATGACATTGAATTATATATTTCTTCCCATCTTATGAATGTCATCATGCAGTGTGCTCAGTTAATAAAATATGTAGAAATATGTCCATGTCACAGATGAAGATTTTTCCAGAAAGAAGGTCACTAAGAAAGATAAGAATTATTAGGTATTATTTATTTTTTTGCTTCATGTGGGAAAACAGAGAAACAAGAAAAAACAAAGTGAAAATGGGGAGGGGAGCATTAAAATTCATTATCTTTGAAAATGAGGGGGACCTGGGGACCTATCCACTCACCAATTGCTTCAGCCTATCTGTCACCACTATGCAATGCAGTGCAGTGCAATCACTCCTGCACTAGATTACTCATTGCAACATTTAAAAGAAGTGTGATTTCTTGCTCCACTTAATGAGCTGAACTTGCAACTATATTTTGTTAACATGGCACCTGCTCTCTAGAATGTTATTCCCTCCAAGTCCTTAAAAGTTGTCTCTGGTCAGAGTGGCAGATGGACTCCTTATGTGATATTTTGGTCTTCAAATGCTATAGGTTCTTGCTTTCTGGACTTTCTAACCACTATTTGAGTCTTAAATAATACAGCAAGACACAGGGTTATCATTTTTGTTAGTAAGCATCACTCAGAGACAACCTACCCAATTGGGGATAACACAATGCATAAAATTATATTAGCTAATTCTATCTAGCTAATCAAATTTGTTTACATGATTATGACATTTAAGATAAGGGAAAGCAATTAAGACATTTAAGACATTTACCTGAATAAGGGATTTTTTTAATGTAGTCCACAAGGCACTAACTAATGGGAAGACCTTGTTTTGTTTTGTGTTTGAGATGTTGTCTCCTAATATAATATTTATAGATAATTTTTATGTTTTAATTGTACATCACCCAAGGTCATTCTGTGAGTGACATGGGTGATTTCTAAACCTGATAAACAAACAAATAAACAAAACCTTTCAGTAGTTTCTTATCAGCCCTGCTTGTCTGATCTATGATTATCATGGCAACAATTAGTACTAACTATTTATTAAAAATATAAGCATTATCCACACTTATAATAAGTTTGTATTCTACCCTTAAGGTTTTTTTTATAAAAATTATTTATAATAGAATTCTTTATTGGCCAAGTGTGAATGAACACACAAGGAATTTGTCTTGGTGCAAATGCTCTCAATGTACATAAAATAAAATATACATTCATCAAGAGTCAAGAATCATAAGGTATAACACTTAATAATAGCCATAGGGTACAATAAGCAATCAAATCATACTAAGAAACAGTCAATATAAATCGTAAGGATACAAGTGACAAAGTTACAGTCATACCGTCACAAGGGGGAGAGGATGGGTGATAAGGAGTGATGAGAAGATTAATAGTAATAAATAAGAAATATTTATGTCTTTAACTAGTCTGTACCATGGAGTTCAGTTCATGTGAAAAATAATAGCAAGCACCATTGGTATAAAGAAGGCATGTGTTTTCTTCACTTAAAGATGCAGGATCCAAATCAAAATGCAATAAAACTCTTTTCCTTCTAATAGAGGATATAATTGGGCAGAATCTCCAAGGAATTTGTTTGCTCCTTCTACATAAAACCCTATTACTGGCTGAGCCCAGAACAAAGATTCATTTCTAGTGATCTCCTACCCTTAATCCGCCCAGCTTTCTCCCTAGTGGGTACACAGGTGCTCAGACAAGTTAAGAACCTCTTTCTTTGCAAGGAAGCTGTAAAAAGACTTAGGCACGCTGTAGAAATGGAAATTCATCAGTGAGGCAGGAAAATGATCCTGTTCTATAGGGAGACAAAGAGGAGCTTTATGACCCAAACAATAGCAGAAAGTGGGGGAAATGGGTGGGAAGGAATGGGACTCCATAATGGCAAAAAGGAATTTGAATTTTATCTGAATTTTACCTTAGAAGACACTGTTGTTTCTGTTATTTTACAAGGATTTGGCACTAATGAAGTACAAAGTGCACTTGGTGCTACAAAAGCACACAAGTCAGAAAGCTCAACAAGCAGTCTCCTACATTCTTTACTGCTTGTCAACATGAAGATATCCATTCAGACCCAAAAGGGAGCTAGAATGTCTCCTTCGGTTCTCATTGTGCAGAGTTTTTGTATGTGGAGGAACAATGGGTCTTATGTCAATGCTATCTGTTGTCTGAAGTTTACCAGGTTAGACACTGCTTTAAATATTCAACCAATATTGATTAAAATTGTGATCAGGTGGTAAATACATTACATCCAAGATTGGTCTAAAGCAGTGTTTTTTCAAACTTTAAGAGGTGTAGATTTTAACTTGCAGAATTCCCCAGCCATCACAGGGTTCTGGAAGTTGATGCTTCCAATGCTGGTTGGGGGATTCTGGAAGTTGAAGTCCACACATTTTAAAGTTTCCAAAATTGGAAAAAAAAAACATTTCTGCTGGTGGGGTCCAGGACTTTTTTTTGCTGTGGTCCCTGCCCTTTTGAACCTTGTGCCCTCCCCCCCAGATGAGATCCCCATTCAACCTTCTGATCTTCCAAAAGGGCTTGAAGATCCACCAGTTGGTCTGGGGCCCTAACAGAGATTCACTGGAGGTGGTTAACACATTAAGACAAGAACCCATCTTACCCTATGTGCATCTTGTTCCCTTCCTCCCCATCTTTTAATTATAATTTATTAATAAACATAATTTTAATGTTTTAGTAGCTTTTATTGTTTGTAAAGGGGACATGGTGGCTCTGTGTCATACTGTCCCAGACACATGGTTGTCCACTTTTTTCTTGAAATCTTTCAGCAATGGAGCACCTACAACTCTGAGATGCAAGCTATTCCACTGATTAATTGTTATCACTATCAGGAAGTTGCTTGGTTCTCTCTTTGACATACTTCCACCCACTGCTTTTTCTCCTGCTCTGAGGTGCTTTAGAGAATAAGACAACCTCCTCTGTGCCAACCCTAAAGTACCAGAAGAAAAACTTCTCTTTGTTAAACTAGACATACCTAGTTCACTTAATTGTTCATGGTATGATTCAGCTTCCAGACCTCTTATCATTTTTGTTGCTTTTTCTGCAGTCTTTCTAGGGAAATGGAACAACTTGCCACAGCCAACTTGCTGCAGCCAACTCATCATGACCGATTCATCACGGCCAACTCATTGCATCAACTCATCCTGGCCAACTTATTGTGTGACAACTCGCTATGGCCAACTCGCCACAGGACAACTCACTGCAGGACAATGTAACAATTCTATTTAATTATTTAAAATAAATAAAAAAATATTTTAATTTTTGCCATTCACATTTTATTCTGTCCCTCCTTTTGTGTCCTTTCTTTAATGATTCTACTCCACCATTTCTTTGATATTTGTGTAATGCTCATGCCGCAGCGAGTTGTCCTGTAGTGAGATGGCTGTGATGAGTTGTTCTGCAGCAAGTTGGCCATGACAAGTTGGCTGTGGAGAGTTAGCTATGAGGTTAGGTGAGTGAAGGAAGAAAGGAAGGGAAGGGAAGGGAAGGGAAAGAAGGAAGGAAGGAAGAAGGATGGAAGGAAGGAAGGAAGGAAGGAAGGAAGGAAGGAAGGAAGGAAGGAAGGAAGGAAGGAAGGAAGGAAGGAAGAAAGAAAGAATCCATTCAAAGATCATCAAGAGAACAGCCAAGTATCCACTGATTGAAAAATGGAGGCTTTGACTTCATATGGTGCAGCTGGTAAATCTTTGCCATGCAAATAGATATATCTACTTTTCCATAAAGAGACAAAACTAACTAGTTCATGTCTGAAAGCCTTCCTGAATAACAGATCAGTATCTAGAAAACCAAAATTTATAGCCTGATGTCAAAGGGTAAAACAGATTAGATTTGCACACTGCAGTGTTTTATTCAGATTCTATTTAGTGGAACATAGCAAGTACGTTAATATTTATTCCATAGTTTTATATAATGTTGTCATTATTTTTGTAACCTGATTACAAATATCAGATACATAAGTCATACACTGATTAAAATCCTCTAAATAAAATAACAATATGAAGTTTCAGGACCATTTTTTTACTCCGCACCTTTGAGGAAACTCATTTCCTAAATTTCATAATATAATTATCAAAAATATCCTTCTCTTTTTTTGAGCCAGAAACTTAAAAAAAGACTCTAAAGTAAAAACTCTCTGAATTATGCCTCCTGGCTGAAAAGATTTAATTTGCCATGCAATCTAAGAGAGATTTGCCAGATGAATGACAGCAACTGCTGATAAAGATATTCAGAAAAAAATGGAAGAAACGTGAAGAGGGGGATGGGCATGATGTCTCTGAACTAATGTGGTGTTTTATGACTCTCTAGCGATGATGAAATCCAATCAGCATCACTCTGTTATTTTTCTTTAAAGCCCTCTGAGGATTTCAAAGAGTTTTATAGCCCTAACACCTTTAATTGGAAGTAAGTTGCATTGATTTCTAAGGAACTTTGTTCCTTCCAAATAAGTGTCTGTTAGGATCTCAGCCTTAATGTGATTAACTCCCCATTAACAGTCCCCACATGTGTCTGATAGCTACTTGGTGCTTTTTTCTGAGCAGAATCAAGATTTTTTTTTAAAAAAAATCATTTCATAATATACAGGATCTGCAGCGTCTCTGTAATCTGTTTTCTTTGCTATTATTCCTTGTCCCACATAAATGGAGGAACGGCCACCTAGGGACAAAGCGGGTATTGCAGAAACTAAATAGAGAACAAGTAGAGGTAAGGGGTCTGCTTACTAATTACTTATTATGAAAATGTACCTGGCCACCAAAATCATTCATGGTGACTCTGGGTGAATGACAGAAATAAAATCCAAATACAAAACCCAAGAAATCCCCATCCCAGTGCCAACAATCAAATAAACCATTTGTTGGGCTCTGTATCATCCCAGGGTCCCTAGGCCCACTGGCAAAACCATGTCTTCGGGGCCTTTCAAAAGAGTAATCATGGTATCAAGCCTATCTGGGGGTTGATATCCCACAAAGAGGGAGCAATCATGGAAAAGGTCTTCTCCTTGGTCCTACTATATGGCCCTCTTGTAGAGATAGGACCCATAACATACCCTACCTTTTCTCTCTAGTGGATTGGCTGTATGTAACCAGGAAATGATGTCCTTCAAATAACCTAATACCAGGCCATGTAGAGCTTTAAAGGTGATAACCATCACCTTTCAAACCATTGAGTTTCCTAGCAGTTCTTTTTTTAGTTACAGTTATATAAAAGTTATAAATACCATCTACCAGGCAGAGCAATCAATAGATGCATACTATAAGGAAATCAACTATCCTTAACAATGCTACAACAATACCTCCACATGCAGATTTCTTTTCCTTTTTCTCCAGTGTCATGACAATTACTATCAGGTAACTGAAATAAATTATTTCTCTTTTTTTTTCTTTTAAAAGCAATAACAATAGCATTTAGGCTTTTTTACCATTTCATAGTGCTTTACAGCCCTCTCTAAGGAGTTTACAGAGTCAGCATATTGCCTCCAACAATCTGGGTCCTCATTTTACTGACCTCGGAAGGATAGAAAGTTGAGTCAACCTTGAACCAGTGAGAATCGAACTGCTGGCAGTCGCAGAATTAGCTTGCAATACTTCATTCTAACCATTGAGACACCATGGTTCTTAAAATACAAGTCAGTTAATCAGATATGCCCGAAAGTCTTGTTAATAGTTGAAATTCTAATGGATAGAATCCAGTAGTATTCTTGGAAAGTCTGATGGTAAAAGTCTCCTCCTCTGAAAATGTTTTTTGCCTTGATTGGTCTGTCTTTTTTTAATTAAAAAAGAAAAAAAATGTGACATTATGGAGACCCTGGGTTTTATCCTTTAAGCCTAATTCCAAAATGTACAATTCAGTACAGTATTTTTGAGATTTTGAGAATCTCCATTTAATTTGCTTAATTATTTAATACATGTATTTTAAATGTTCTACTAATCCTATTTCCTCAGGCCATGGTAATCAGAGGTGAAGTTGGCTTTAAACTGATGATTTTGGTTTTATAATATTATAAGAGAAGAGCAGGCAGAGCTATGGGTGGGGTGGAGTTAATGACACCATCAGCCTAGAGTCATTAGGTTGCCACAAACAGTCCAGTTCAACCCCTCTTGGATTCTGCTAACTCTTATCTGGCACCAATTTAGTATTGAACTTTTATTGACTAGAGTGTTGTATATAAGTTTGAGCAATAAATCTTTTGAACTTCAATGTAATACCTGGCCCTGCCTCTTTGTGCATGATGACCATTCTATTATCTTGTCTGTTACAGACTCACTTCAGATAAGTTGGATCTCTCAAGCTGATGAGAAAGTATGGGGAACTGTGAATGGAGAATGTGAATGAGAATGGAGAACTGTGAATATGGAAGAGATAATCATATGCTGGGTTCAGTGGTGGGATTCAAAAAAAAATTACTACCAGTTCTGTGGTGGGCTTGGTGGGCTGGCTTGGTGGGTGTGGCAGGGGGAAGGATACTGCAAAATCTCCATTCCCACCCCACTCCAGGGGAAGGTTACTGCAAAATCCCCATTCCCTCCCCACCCCACTAACCTGATTTCCAGCTCCATTCTCCTGTGCAGGGCAACAAAAGAAGACTCAGCCGATCAGTTGGGACTCAGGAGACAGAGAATATATGGGGTGGAGCCAGTCAGAGGTGGTGTTTGCCGGTTCTCCAAGCTACTCAAAATTTCTGCTACCAGTTCTCCAGAACTGGTCAGAACCTGCTGAATACCACCTCTGGTTGAGTTGTTAAGGTGTCTTAATTGAGCAAACTGAGTGTTCCTTGGTTTACCTAAACAAGGGGAATAGAATATAATTACTACATCTAGAGTTGGTAGGAGTTGAACATTAGAGCTATTTTGGTAAATAACTTACTCTACAGAGTTAGGTGTCAACAACCCAGAGGTCTTTAAATTTCCATCTGACTATGCCCTTTACATTACAAGGAGGGCTAAGAAAATCAAGATGGTGGTCATTACCACATGATCAAACTCTGCTCACCCCCTCTTTAAAGCTTTTTTGTATGTGCAACAAATGTAAAAAAGAAGGTGGGTCTTTGTGAAGGACTAGCTTTCATTTGACATTTTAACCCCTCCCCTTGTGGATGCTCCTGAACATAATGGTTCTGAAACAGAAGATGCAACACCATTTTGGGGGAGGGTGTTAGTTACCACCCTACCATTTTCTTTTTCAATATGCTCCTTCTGTTCTTTTGTACTATTCCAAATGGATATTCACAAACAGTTAAACTCAGTGAAAATAAGTAGTGTCCACTGAGTTATACTTGAATGATTTATTGAATGGCTGAAGATTGTCAATAACACAGCTGTCTCAGATGAAAAACTACATACTCATTTGAATGGGCATTGTGTAATCCCGAATTCTCCAGAGAGTAATTCAAATCTATGTGAAATTCCCACCTGAACCTCTGTAATCTTACATTTAGATTTAATTGAAGTAACTTACATGATAGATGGTGGGGAGAGGCAGAGAGGGGGGAAAGCTACATATTTCCTCTCCCTGTCGATTTTTGAAGACACTACAGTTATTTCCAGAACTTTTCTTACATCCACTCTTATATGTTGAACCAACTCATTACAGCTAAACAAAACCAATCACAACCAATCACAATATTTCTTTCTTTGACCAGGTCCCTTGCCCAGAAATAGGAAAAATTGTTGCCTGAAATAGGAAAATTTTAAATGGGACAAGCTCCTTTGAATGTGTACAGTATGTAATTTTAAACATGAAAGGAAATGAAAACAAGAGGTAAAAATTAGTGCATTTTCTTTCTCTTTTCTTCCTTCTCAAAGGAAGGCTATTCTGCCTCAATGGTTCCCACACACAATGGTTCCCCCACACACCAATAACTGATTGCCTTTTATTAAGAGGGAATTGTACATATTTATAGGAACAATTACACATCAACATTTAGAAGCTGGAGCACACATCATTCAGGTGCTACAGGTAGCTTTGCAATTACCCGATATGGTACTTGACAAAACATTGGTGTTCAAACATGCCTACTCCTGCCATTTCTCCTTATTTTCTGGGTCAGCTACTCAACCTTTTGTTTAATAAATTATTTGGACATTTCTCTAAGTGGAATGTTTATCAAATCTGCTCATCATGTGAGTCTAGGAAAAACTAACATTTATAGAAGAGAGGATTGTAATAACATTCAAAATCAGATCAGTGTGCTGAATGTTGGACTAAAACAAACTAGATGAAATCGAAGAGATATGAATGTAAAGGCTTATCATTATTTTAAAAATTATCAAATAAGCAGTATATAGATGCAGGATAGAAAAAATAGACAATAGAGCACATGAAAGGATAAACAAAAGGATTTTCAAATATTAAAAAAAATATTCAGGTGTTTGAAGATAACTTATGTTTGCTTAAGCCACATTTTCACTCTTACCTATTTTGGCTGGATTTTGAAACCCATGACCCACATAGAATCTTCTCTGGATAAAATTATTTGTCAATAGTAGAGAGATGTCATTTATTTCAAAGGTGCTTTTTCCAAGAGGCAACTGGACTTTCTGGTTTTCTTTTGAAGACATTTCGCTTCTAATCCAAAAAACTTCTTCAGCTCTGACTGGATGATGGGGAATGAAAGGATTTATACTCCTTGCAGACAACTGGTAATTTGCATTTTTTAGTGAGTCACTGGGGTCACCTGGAAGTCATTTATTGTTGAATAAATATGGATTTAAAAGAGAATATGGATACACACTGAACATCTGTTTCCAGTCCATATTAATTTGTAATGTCTTGGTCTAAACACCCCCCAAGTTTCATCTTTCTGTTTCAAGATGGACTAACATTTTGTTAATTTACACAAACCTTCATTCATAAATATATTTCTGAAGCATTGCCTGAAAAAACATAAACTTAAATGTAATTTATCCCAAAACATTCACACTTTGAATGTATTTTCTCAGCCAGAAATTGTCATTCATACTGTGCATATTCATATGGAGAATAGATCCCGTCCTGAAGATGTTTAGTTTAGTTTACTTTATTGTCATTGCACCTCGTACAACAAAATCAAACGCCATCTTCAGTGCACATCATGACCATGAAAATAAACACAAACACACATCCTTCACACTCCACACATTGAACCGAAAACCCCCAACACCGCACCAACACTGCACCAACACCGCACTATACAGTAGAATTCAAAAGAGCTACTGCCCTGGGATAGAAGCTGTTTTTCAGCCTATTTGTCCTTGTTTTTATTATTCTGCACCGTCTGTCAAATGGTAATAGTTAAAAAAAAAGGTGCCGAAGATGAGATGGATCTTTGAGAATGTTTTGAACTTTCTTAAGACAGCAGGAGCTATAAAGCTCTTCCAAAGAGGGGAGAGGGCAACCAATGATCTTTTGGGCAATGACATTAACCCTCTGGAGTGCTTTCCTATCTGCCACTGTGCAATTGGCAAAACCATACAGAGATTCAGTAATTTAAGATGCTCTCTATGGTGCAGCAGTTTTTTATTCAGTTGTTGTTTTCTGTTCATATTTGGGGGGAAGGGTGATTGTGTACCTGCTGAACTGGGCAAATGGTGCTTGGTTTGGTTTTATGTTATCTTTGGGCTCCTCGTCGTTTTTTATTTTTCTTTTGTAATTTTTAATTGTAAAATGTTCTGAGTTAATGTGACTTTGGCAGGCAATAAACGCAGGCAATAAACGAATAAATAAATAAATAAATAAATAAATAAATAAATAAATAAAGGTTCTTTGGATTCCTAAATGTGAGTTATTTTTTTCATCCCCATGGCAAATTTTCTCTCTTCTCATTGCTTGTTCTGCATTGTGTACTCTCTACAACCTGAAGGATTTAATTTGCCTTTATTAAGAGCCTTGCATTTTACAAGCTGTGGGCAAATGCTATAGCTCAGAAGGTATAAAAGAGCATAATCAGGGAACATACAGCATAGAGTGTAATATTTAGCAGTCCTCCAATTCAAAGGTAAATTTGGTACCTTTTATCTTAGACTCACATGCATGTCTCAAATACAATGATGACATTCTATAAAATGAAAACTATTCCAATAGAATACACACACACACAACACACCAGGGTTTAAAGTAAAGTTTTATTAATGGAATTCAGGGCAGATCAAGCCATTGCAAAGCACATTTTACCCTAAAGGATGCAGTCATTGGTGAAAGTAGTACTATTTATCACCATGCTAAACTGGATTGGAAAACTAAATTATAAAGAAATCAAGGGTAAAGCCGAAAATACTATCTGAAACTGAATCATAATTCAGCTGTTATCTTTCCATGGGCTGTTCATGGAACAACACAACCAATATTTTTATATATATTACAGTCTCTGCCTCACCCCAACACCCTACATCTCCGATTCAGTGAAAGAGAATACCATTTAAAAAAAACCAACACAAAAATGCCTTTGGGCCTCCTGGTTCTAGGGACCTTCCATCTTTGGTTTTGAATAGGGTACATGTGCAATCTGGGACTCTTTGTTTAATGTATCTTTTTATAAGTCTTAGGGAAAAGGTACAGTAATTTGTAAAGTTCATAGATAAAATGGATTGATTTTTCTGATTTCCTTCCTTTAATTTAAAGGAATGACTAATTAGGCAAGGCCACCAAAGAAGATAATATGTAACAATGTAGTTACAATCTGACAGAGTCTGGAAAGGTTACAATTTCTGTGATATAAACTTAGTGAAGTGGAGCACAATTTATAGATAATGCTCATAATCAGCACTGATAATTTGCTGAAACAGAGTTGGGGGGGATTATACTGCCAAGGGTTCAAGAAGGTTCACTGGGCTGGAATAAATAAGCCTGCATTGAAACTGTTTAATGAAATTTCAGTAGCCCAGGGAGGTGACCTGAATGATGAAAACTAGACATTGAGGATGGAGTTCAGAGACGTTATAGTGATTTATTAACCCCCTCATATTGTTTCTCTGTGCTCTCTTTTGAATCCTCTTTGCATTATCTTCCACTTAAGTAAAACTTTGCAAATTCTGTCATGTGTCCTTTCCCTGATTTGTATCCATGGCTCAATTGTTTTGCATAGTTAGAGAAGGTCTTCATTGGCCATTTTTTTTCATAGAAAATTCACTACAGAAAGAATCCAATAGCCACACTGTTCAGGAATTATCTTGCAAAGCACAAAGATGTTCATATTTGTTTTCATTCATTTTTCTATAATAAATAATAGTATGAATTACACATATAACCAAAATGAAATAAAATCAGGATATGGGTACATTTATCTCTGCTTTCGATAAGTTTTATGTTTTCTGATGCACAAGATTGCTATGATTTATTTTTGTGTTTGCTTTTGAATGTTTGGATAAAAAGAACTGCATAAAAATGAAAGGTCCCATACACATTTCTTTAACTGGATGGAAAGATGAAGTTCTTCAAGTATATAATCATGTCTCACTAAATACATATTCCACACTATAACTATACTCTAATCTATATATTAGTTTACAAAATGTGGACTTGGTTGGATCACTATTAAAATGAGAAGCAAAGAGATTTTTTTCTCCTTGAGTCATGCAAAGGCCTTAATAAGTATAGTGTGTTTAGGGGTAGTTTCTTTACAGATAAATTAAGAAACACAAAAGAATGGTCAACATGTTTTTAGTGTTTGTTTTTTAGTCTTTAACACTAGGAAGTATTCCTGAAATAAGATTATTCTTATTCATTCTTCAACATAGTGACAAAATTAGTAGACTAGCAAAATATTGTGGACATAATATATTTAGATTTCAGCAAGGCATTCGACAAAGTAGACCACAACCTACTTCTTAGGAAGCTAGAAAAAAAGTGGAATAGATAGCACCACCACTAGATGGACTCGCAACTGGCTGACAAACCATACTCAACAAGTAGTCCTAAATGGATCTAAGTCTACATGGAGGGTGCCACAAGGTTCCTTAGGCCCAGTACTCTTCAATATCTTCATTAACGACTTAGATGAGGGAATAGAAGGGGAACTTACCAAATTTGCAGATGATACTAAGCTGGCAGGAATAGCTAACACCCAAGAAGATAGGCTCAAGATCCAGATGGATCTTGACAGACTACAACACTGGGCCATATCTAACAAAATGAAATTCAATGTAGAGAAAAGTAAAGTCTACACTTAGGCAAGAAAAACCAAAAGTACACATATAGACTGGGTGAAACAAGGCTCAATAGCAGTAACTGAGAGAGGGATCTTGGAGCCTTAGTGGACAACCAACTAAATATGAGCCAGCAGTGTGCAGCAGCAACCAAAAAAAGCTAATGCAATCCTAAATTGTATTAACAGAGGGATACAATCAAGATCAAGGGAGGTACTAATACCACTCTATAAAGCCTTAGTAAGACCACACCTAGAGTACTGCATCCAGTTTTGGTCACCACATTATAAAAAAGATGTTGAGACTCTAGAAAAAGTACAGAGAAGAGCAACCAGGATGATTAGGGGACTGGAGGCTAAAACATACAACAAACAGTTGCAGGAACTGGGTTTGGCTAGTCTAGTAAAGAGAAGGACCAGGGGAGACATGATAGCAGTCTTCCAATATTTGAGGAGCTGCCCCAGAGAGGAAGGGCTCAAGCTATTTTCTAAAGCACCAGAAGGCCAGACAAGGAATAATGGATGAACAAGGAGAGATTTAACCTGGAAACAAGGAGAAATTTTCTGACAGTGAGAACAATCAACCAATGGAACACTTTGCCCTTGGAAGTTGTGGGAGCTTCATCACTTCAGACTTTCAAGAAGAGATTGGACTGCCATTTGTCAGAAATGGTGTAGAGTCTCCCGCTTGGGTGGGGGTTGGACTAGATGACCTACAAGGTCCCCTCCAACTCTGATTATTTGTTATCTGTTAAGATTAAACTGCTAGTATTACATCCTCTTCCCTGAAAGTAAACTCACTGAACTCAATGATATGCTGTAACAATTCAGTCCTACAGATGTCTACTAATAAGTCTGAGCTGAGTAATACCTACTTCCAGATAAGTGAATAAGAAATTGCAGACACATGGCTTACCAATTAAGGTTATATATTATGTCTGCACTTTCTACAGATTTAATTTTGACTCTCTGTGGGTAAGGCTGCCTTATCCTGCTTCAGCAATTGGCGGCTCATTTCAGAGCTAAAATATGAACATATCCTTACACACTGTCCTGAAGTGGATTTTTCATGACCAGACATAAAATTTTTATAAATATACTGAGAGAAGAAGAAGAGGAAGAAGAAAAAGAGATCTATTAGATAAGAATCACAGAAAACTGAAACCAATGTAGCAGTGGGTAAATCTCATTCGAGGTGGTGTGGGGAGTAAGCTTAATCGGAGCTGATATTGTTTCTGCAGTCTCTGAACACAAACCTGACTCAAGAAACTATAATGCAGAATCAAATTAAAAATGGAATAATCTAACCCTTGCTGCTAAATATGCCGCTATTGTATGGAGCTGATGCCCCTATAGACATAGTGTCTTCTTATTTCTTTGTGCCCCTGTTGTATGCTATCAAAGCAGGAGTTTTTTATGAATCCAACTTTCTCAATTATCTCTGAAACAAGAAAATATTATTAACAGTTTGAGAACATTGTGAATCTTACATCATCTTCAAATCACAATTAGTATTCAAACTAGTTACAATTCTGATAGTTAGCATTTCAAAATTAATTGGAAACAATCCGACAGGGAGGGAGGAAGGGATTACATAGTGTCAGATCCGTGCATCTGCCATTCTTCAATGGAAGAAGAAGGGGGGGGGGGATTGATACAAGTAATCCTTTTTGATGTAACCTGAATATATTAAACCTTATATTGAATTTGTATAACTGCACATGATATACAACTGGAGGACTGGAGCCAGATGGCTAGAAACTTGTCACCTCTTGGAGAGATAACAAGAGGAGAAGGAACCATAAAAATTCCAGCTCTGGAAAATACTCCCTGGGAAAATCCTCTAAGATACATTCACAGGAAAGGGGAGGCGGGGATTAACATGTTGGTTTTTTGTTTGACTAAATCCACATCTAAATAAGGGGAGGGATTCTAACTCCCTTTATCTATTACTGTATGCCTGGAAGCACTTGAGATTTTGCTTTCACTAATGCTGGATTCACCTCCTTTCAATAAAGGTATATTTGAAAAATACCTGGTTTTCAGAAGTTCATTTTTTTCGGTTGAAGAGGAAAAGTCCATTGTTTACACATAGCAGTAGTAAGTAAAATATATATCCATATTATAGCGTGCTACATAGAGATAGGATTATCAGAAACATTGCAATTCAAAATATTCTATAGATTTATTTACAAATAAATTCTTATATGAGCTGTCTGATTCTACCAGTGGACTATAAGGTGCACAATCTTACCAGAGAAGATTATGCAGTGAGTGGTGTGGCAAACAGATTTAATAAATAAAATAATAAAATAATATAGGTTTGGGCTAGCCTTGTTAAGATTGTAGTTCCCAGTATACTTACTAGGAAATCAATCAGTCAATCAGAATAAGACTCATTTTTTAAATAAAGTAAGATTATGCTTTTTGTTTTATCTTTTAAAACATATGAGTTTTTATTTCCACCTCCAATCTTCTCCCACCAGTCTGGTAGTGGCAGAGAAGAAAGATGTATATATTTCATATTTTCAAATTTTAATATGAAAATATTTTAGTTTCCTTTCTTAATTGTAAAGCACAGGTATAGCTGTTCAGGACTTCCAGTTTGAAAGGCTTCGGTGGCAGCATGAATCAGTGATCGTGCGCGGTTCCTGCTGTGCTCGCTGCTGGCGTGCCCCTGATCCAGCTGGATTTGGGGGTTAATAGTCACCCCGTAGAGGTGACTGAAGATAGAGGAGGCCACAGGGGTCCAGGGGGATCACAACCCCCCTCCTCAGCTGGCTCAACTCCTTTCTCCAAAAGTAGTGGAGCAGCGGTCAGCAATGGCCGCCACAAAGAAACTTTCATCCGGATAAAGACTGTGCAGGAGGAAGCTGAGAAAGTGAAAGTTTTTGGCTGAACCGGGATAACAAGTAACATCTAAATACCCTGGAAATTCAACTTTTTTTTAAAGATACATTGTTCCCTAAGAAGATTGTAAAAAAAGAGGCAGAAGAAAGTTTAAAAGGGAAAGTTTTTTTTTCTCACTCTCCTTCCCTACAGAAATAGCAGAAAGAAATCAGAAAAAACCCATCTTGGCAACAGAAGGTAATTAAATTTGAAAAATAAAACCAAGGGGGTATTAAAGATTTCTGAACACTGGAATCAAAATTTAAAAATACCTTTTTTTTGCTATAAGTGGGAAGGGAGAGATAAAGAACTTATATTAAGACTTTGCTGGAGGAGATTGTTTGGAGCTTATAAGACCAGAGACAAACTGCAATAAGACTTCAAAAAATACATTTTGGAACTTTGCAACTGATTCTACCCCAAGAAGAGAAAGTATAAAAAGGAGAAAGTGCTAAATGAAACAGTTTGTGTTGATTAGGGTTGCTTGGTGACTTTGGGACTTTTGGAAACTATTTTTTGAAAGACTAATAACTTTTGGGTTGTTTAAAAAATTTCACAATGGCATTATCTGTTGAAGAATTGAAAATGGAATTTCAAAAGTTAAGAGAGGAGGAACAAGAAGGGAAGGGCTCTTCTGAATCTGTTTTTCACTTTCTGGAAATGGCGTTTTCTACCTACCAGGAATTACAACAACAAGAAAGTTGGGATGAAGAAGAAGAAGCCATCTTTGATGAACAAGTGACTTTGGCTGAGGAAGAAAGGGGAAAGAGGGGAAAGAGAATGGAAAATTCAAGATTTAAAAAAACAACCAAAAAAGGGGAAAATAAGGTGAAAAATCGATACAATGTCAGAAAGCAACAGAAAAGAGGAATACAACAGAGAGGGGAGATTAAGAGGGTGGAGACTAAGAGATGGGGGAGTAAAAAGGCTAGATTGGACAAGAAAAGTAGGGGAAAGGAAAGAGAAGTCACAAAGGCTTGAAACAAGATGTAAAAAAACAGATCTTTTTCAGAGACAAAGGGTAAAATACAATTAAAAAGAGATTCTGCAAAAGCACACAAGATTGTATTGTAATATTGTTGAAATAGAGTTAGAAAATTGGAATATTATATGATTTAATAAAATATTAAAGGGAATATGTAAAATGTTTAAGATTTAATTATAGAATTCAATTTGCTTTGGATTATTGTTTCAACCATATTATAAACGTATTATTTTATTGGGTTTTTTTATCTGAAACAATGTTAGAAAATTGGATCTTTATAGGATTTAACAAAATACCAAAATGCATAAATGATAAAGTTTAATATACTATGAATTATTGTTTCAATTATATTATAAATTTATTATTTTTCTATCTTAAAATGTAGAAGGTAGTTTTAGAACGTGCTAAGCAGAATCAGAATGAGAATTATATATTATTTTAAGTGTTAAATTTAGGGGAAAGATATAAAGGCATCATACTTCAATTAGTGATTACAGGAGAAATATTGTGTTAGTAAGAAAAGAAAAATGGATGACTACAGAACAGACAAAAGATATCAGTATAATGATCTAAATTGAGATGAAATAAATAAAATAGAATTAAGAGAGTGAAAAGAGGGGAGAAGCCATATAGAAAATATAGAATGGTAAATAAGATATGAAATGGTATATAAAGTGAGCATGAACTTGATTTATGTCTGTACCAAAAGATGTAACCTGAGACTAGGCCGCTTTCCAAAAAGAAGTTTTATGTTTCCATGTTTTGTGTTTTGTTTGTGTAGGTTTGTTTATTGAAAATTAATAAAATTCTTTTTTTAAAAAAGGTATAGCTGTTCAAGGCTCTTACTACTTATCTTGAGTGTGCAAGAAGGAGCTATGAAAAAAGGGTTGGTTGTTAGAGTTGTAACTGGTCTCTTTGCCCCATGGCTAGTCCTGATGCCTGGGCCTTGTCCTTGTGGGTTTTGAGATAAACAAGACAATTTTTCAAAAAATATTTTTAATTTGTCAAAAAGAGAATTAGTTTCATAGCTGGGTAAAAGTTTGAATATGGGTCTAATGCTACTAATCTTTTGTCCTGGCTATTAAACTGGATTTCAGAATAACTTTATGTTGGTTTACTTCTGAAAAGGACAGATTCGCAAACAGCTAATAAAGATTATAAATAGGATAAAGAGCAGGGGTGGGATTCAAAATTTTTAACAACTGGCTCTGTGGGTGTGGCTTAGTTGGTGGGCATGGCTTGGTGGTCATGTGACTGGCTGGGCATGGCCAACTCAACATCACTCACATTGAGGCATGCATCTCCTCACTTGGCCACTCATGATTGTGGGGATGCTGCAACAGTGGTAAGTGTGAAAAACAGTCATAAGTCACTTTTTTCAGTGCCATTGTAACTTTGAATGGTCACTCCACACAAGCAAAGTACCAGCAAAGGAGGGGAAAAAAACCTCCAGAGACGTTCTTGAGACAGGAAGTCTAGTCCTGCCAAGAATGTAATAAAGGTTAACGGAGAGGCAGTTTCTGTAATCAACACCAGAATGTTTCCTTCCTGCCTTCCTTCCAGGATTAGGCCAGTAATTTCTTCTAACAACTGGTTCTCCAAACTACTTAGAATGTTAACAACCGGTTCTAGCAAATAGGTGCGAATCTGTAGAATCCCACCACTGATAAAGAGTGCCTTTGTAATTCTGCCTACAAAACAGTTAAATGTCTCTAGAAAGTTCCACATCTGGCACTGTAAGAACAAAAGCCCTGTTGGCTTCTTGTTTACCCTAGGGCTGTGTTTATCAAGCTAGGCAACTTTAAGGTATTTTGACATCAACTCCTATATTTCTCCAGCCAGAATTCCAGGAGGGATAATGGAGTTTTGATTCATCATCATTTGGAAGCATAATTTAGTTAATATTTCGCAAACAATGCACAGATCAGATTTGTTTATTCTCAGTAAAAATCAAATGACAATTTCAGGTTATCAACATACAAATACTGAAATAACAACACCAGATTGCATGTAAAAATGTAGGTTCTGAAACAAAATGTGTTGTTTAGAATAGTTAAGAAGTCACAAAAAGTTTAGTCTAGAGTAAGAAGCCTGAGCTTCTTATCAGCTTAAGAGCCTGGAGGTTGTATGGAGTGTTGCTGATTAAAGAATGCAAACTCACATAGACTCTGCTTTCATGGCTCTATTTTAATTCTTTATCGGGGCAACAATGAGATGAATGGAGAACCCACTGGTAACTGGTGTCCTGTACCTCTTCACATCAGTTACCAGTGGATTCTCCATTCTTTAGGGCATAAAATGCTCTGTTTCTGTATGTCAAAACAGCTGCTGTCTCTGTAAAGTGAAGAGAGCTAAGCTGCAAGAGGGATTCCTTTTTGTGTTTGCCAAGCTCATAGTGCCATAGACTCTGATGCTGTAATTTATTTATTTTTATTTGTCAATTGCTTACAAGATAATAGGCATAAGTAAAAACATAGTTATGAATACATGGATACATATAAGAAAAAAATATATAAAAGAAACAATAGGACAGGGATGCTAAGCATGTTGCTGCGCTTATGCACGCCCCCTACAGACCTCTTAGGAAAGGGGTGAGGTCAATAATAGACAGTCTAAGGTTAAAGTTTTTTGGGGTTTGGGGAAAAAAACTAGAGAGTCAGGTAGAGTATTCCAGACATTGACCACTCTGTTGCTGAAGTCGTATTTCCTGCAATCAAGTTTGGTGCGATTAACCTTGAGTTTTTTATCTATTGTTTGCTCTTGTGTTGTTATGGTTGAAGCTAAAGTATTCATTGACTGGTAGGACATTGCAATGTATGATTTTATATACTATACTTAGATCGGACCGAAAGCGGCGTAGTTCTAGGTTTTCTAAGTCTAGAATTTCAAGTCTGGTCACATAAGGTATTCTGCAACGAGTAGAGGCATGGAGGACTCTTCTTGTGAAATAATTCTGGACTTTCTCAACTGTGTTAATATCAGATACGTAATGTGGGTTCCAGATTGATGAGCTGTATTCGAGTATTGGTCTAGCAAATGTTTTGTATGCTCTAGTTATTAGTGTAATATTGCCAGAGAAAAAGCTACATAAGATTAGGTTAACAACTTTTAACATCTTTTTGGCTATGTAATGGTGAGAAAGTTTATATAACACAAGCATCCAATGTGTTTCCTACATACCAATACAAACAGCTTCTTCCTATGGTGTCTTTGATACTCTCTGAGTTTGGTTGTTTGCTTGAAGACATTTTATTACCCAACTAGGTCACATCAAGTAAGCATGGGATTTTGCCCCCTATTTATATACAGTAGCTTGCCCTACCAGTTTTGCTGGGGTATGCTTTTCTCCTTGGTACTTCCTTGATTAGGTTATTGTTCTCTGCTTGATTGTTTGTATACTGTTAATCTCCTTTTTACTGTATCTTTTGAGTAGGCAGAAAACTAACAGACCACAGTCATGAACACCAACTAGCTGGTAGAAGACACAATGAAAACTCCTTAATCTCACAACACACGGGCAAGCTCAACCACAGTTTCAAACGGAAAACTGTGAGCATTCCAGATCAAGCTAAATCCAAAAATGCTCATGAATTCATGGAAGTTTGGAATTCAGACAAATCACCATCAATAGACACTTAGAAATAAATCATACTTACACACCATTCAACAGACAATAAAAAGCTATGGAAACAAAAAGATCAGAACACATCTTTTCCAGTGGCCAACACCCAGATAAGCAATGTTTTACTTCCCTGGGTACCACAAACTGAAAAGAATCTCAGATAACTTTTGTGATCTCAAGTGCTATTTGAGATAATATTTTCAATATATAAAGCTGCTTTCCTATGCCATTTATGCTGTAAACCAAAGATCTTCTACACTACAGCATGGATGTCCAACCTTTTGGCTTTCCTGAACAGGCATTGAGTGAAGAGGAACTGTCTTGAGCTGCATATAAAATAAATAATGTAGTTAATGTATATAAACCACATAATAATGTTAGAAGTTTATAAATTTGTGGGATCATATTATTAGCTGTCCAGGACTCCATGCAGCCTGCAGGCTGTTGGTTGGACACACCTGCTCTACAGTATTCTGGATCCATGGTTACATCCTCAGAGAAAAAGGACTCCCATCTAATTTTAGCCTCATCACTTCTAATTTTCCTAAGTGGTATATAAGCTTTTTTCACTTCAAAATACTGGAATGAAGCAGAAACTGAGCAAGGCCAAAAAAAAGCATATTTATTCTTTCAATATTGTGATTTGCTTTTATTTAATGAATATAATACATGTCTTATAAAGAGACCAATTCATCTTAAAAAAATTTATTTTTCTATTCTTTTTTGTTACAATCTCATAGTGATCCCCTATTATATCCAGACACACTCAGGCCCCTGAGACCAGTTTGTCATTTTGCTTGTCTGAATAAAACAATGTGAATTCTTCACATAACTACCTGACATAATAATGTTGTCTTCTTTAAAAACAACAAATTCTGTGCGGGAGAAATCTGAGAAGATGCTCAGTAATATTCCCCTTGTTGGGACAAGTCTCTTGGCCTCCCTTAAAGTATAAAGCCATAAAAAATTCCAACATAAAACCCATTTTTCACAAGATGGGAGTCAGCCACAGGTTGGCATGGTGACAACGTACTATTAAACCAGACCCCTCCCGATTTCTTAGATGGAGATAAGATTTTGTGTATTGCATTCACCATTTTTTTCCATGTACTCAATTTGTTCTGCCTGCTCCCCCTTTTTCCTGCTGAATTCATTTGCTGATGAGAAATATTCTGTTCTTACAGCAAGGTATTATGGTGCATCAGCACTTCTGTCTTGCAAAGGAGTAATGAATGGTGACATTTTAAAAAGGTAAGGAGGAAAAAGCCACACATCTGAATTTCCTTGTGTGCCTAAATATTGTTTCTGTGATACTATTGGAAGACCTCTCTTTTGAACTCAGGCTGAGGAATAAAACGATGGGAAATAGAATTTAGGTAAGGCAGTGTTGGTGTAACTGGATTTATTAGCAAAGATGTTTAATGGGGAAAGCTATACTGTTCTCACTGCTATCCATTAGTAAGGGTGATTCAAAGTAAAGCTTGTGCTGACTTTCAATAGCTGTGGTTGACTCTTAGGACATAGAATAAGGGTTGGAAGGAACCTGGATGTCTTGTAGTCCAATCCCCTGCTCAAGTTGGAGACCCTATACCACTCCAGATAAATGGCAGTCTAGCCTTTTCTTGAAAACTTCCAGTGATAGTTTATCCTCAATTTCTGGAAGTAAGCCATTCCATTGACTAATTGTTCTCACTGTCGGGAATTTTCTCCCTAATTCTAGTTTGGATCTCTCTTTAATGGTTTTCCACCCTTACTTCTTGCCCTGACCTAACCTTCCCAATTATGTACTTAATTATGTGATCTCTCCTATTAACTGGGGGAGTTTGCCTCAAAAGATAATGTTCTGCATTTAATCTAAAGATTCACATAATTTCAGTGCTAGAGAGCAGATTGTGCCAATAATCAAGTGCTGGAACTTTTTTTCTTTGCAAATAAGGGGTGTTAGTTGGTTGTCCTTTCAAAAAAAGCCTGGGAACAGCCACTTGAAGACTCTCCCTCACAAACCTTATTAATTACAAAGGCAGCCATACACAAAATACTGGTTGTAGTATTGAAAATTTGAGATATGGGTTACTTTGGCCAAACCTGTCATGTGCAGGAATAGATATAGTTCTATGCAATGTGGTGGTAGCTACTATCAAAACCCGAACAATGGATTCCAGCAGTATACCTGAATTACATACTTGAGTCTTCAAATGTAATTACATTCAGCAAAGATAGAATTGCTTGTCCTCTGATATGAATCTGTCTTGCCTGGATTTCATTTCAATGTTTTAGCTAACCTTTGCTACTTATGTTCCTAGAATTAATATAAATAATGTAGATCTTTAATTTTGATAATGAGAAAGATTAGTGTTATGACAATGCAGATATTACCAAAACAATTGCCCTGGAGAATTTCTCCCACACTTTTTATATAGATATTAAATAACATGGTGGACAAGAAAGACCTCTGAAGAGTTCCACAGGGCAAGAGACAAGATATTGGACAGAATTGCCCACTGTGAATTGTATTTTTTAGAAGGACTATAGCTTTCAGATAACTGATAATCAGAATTGGAAGGGACCTTGTAGGTCATCTAGTCCAATCCCTCACCCAAGCGGGAGACCCTGCACCATTTCTGACAAATGGCAGTCCAATCTCTTCTTGAAAGTGTTAAGTGATGGTGCTCCCACAACTTCCGAGGGCATTGATTGATTGTGCTCACTGTCAGAAAGTTTCTCCGTATTTCCAGATTAAATCACTTTAGAAAATAGATTGACCCCTTCCTCTCTGTGGCACCCCCTCAAATATTGGAAGACCGCTATCATGTCTCCCCTGGTCCTTCTTTTCACTAGACTAGCCAAGCCCAGTTCCTGTAACCGTTCTTCATATGCCTTAGTCTTCAGTCCCCTAATCATCCTGGTTGCTCTTCTCTGCACTTTTTCTAGAGCCTCAACATCTTTTTTATAATGAGGTGACCAAAACTGGATGCAGTACTCTAGGTGTGCTGTTACTAAGGTTCCATCCCAGTCACATAAGTTCAGGAGGATATTTATTTAGTTGCTTATGTGATTGTTTACTTATAAATGGTATTTATAATTGCCCCCAATTCCAAAGTGCTATGGGTGATATGCAGCATCAAACAAAAAATAAAAAGGCCAACATAAATTTAAAAAACTACCAGTAGAACCAGGAGGTCCCTGAATCAATTTCTGATCCAGAGAATTCTCAAAAGATTCAAAAGTTACCTCATGCATTTCTACAAAAACTAAGCTGAGAGACTTCTTTGTTTTTTTTTTAGAAAAAAATTAACTGGAGGTGAATAGTGAAACTTTATTCCGTATTATACATTCTCAGTCTGTCTTGGTAGTAAAGTATCTATTATAACTGAAAAACAATAGGCCATTGTATCAATTATGGCAGCCAAGGCAGCATGGAGATGTGCAAATTGGTCGTTATAAGTGATAAAGTAACTGACATTTTCTTGTCATGGACCAAAAGGTAATTAGCTTCTATCACCTCCCCCCAAAGCTAAATTAGAGGAACCATTATAGAAAACCTACTAGAGAAAAGTGATTGCTTCACCTTCATCACTTTATAATATGTTTCATTAGCAATAATTGTTTATTTATATTTGGCCATTTTGGATGTGTATTTCTGTTTGCTTTGTTTTGTTGTCTGTGGAGATTCTCAGTCATCCAGGTCATGGTTGCCCCAAAGGTGCTTTTTTTCAGGAGGCAACTGGACTTTCTTGTTTTTTCTTTGAAGGCATTTCGCTTCTCATCCAAGAAGCTTCTTCAACTCTGACAGGATAGTGGGGAATTGAAGGATTTATATTCCTTGCAGACAGCTGGTCATTTACATCCTTTTAGAGAGTCATTGAAGCACTTGGAAGTTTATCTCTGTCCTCATGGTAGCCTGAGTAGTTGCTTTGTTTTGTTGTGTTTCAAGAACATTCTTTTTTGTCTGGAGTTTTACCAATAAAAGACTGAAGGCTGCATAGAATATTTGGAAGGACACAGCATCTCTTGAAGGCTAGATGCAGTTGTTTGAGTCCTGTTTCTGCAATTGTGCATGCATATAAGATACTTCCACAAACTCTACTGGTAAAGTGATACTCCAAACAGTACAAATGCTTTGTATAACTAAAAAGCATTTGTACCACATGTTTCAAAAAGCAGGAGGAATAAAATGCAGTTAATGTGATTATATAATTGTTTCGTGGCACTTTTGAAATGGCATTTTATTGATGTGTGAGAGAGCCTGTGTGCATTGATAGAACACTTAAATTTAAAAAAACCCACATGCTGCAGTAATGTATGTAATGACTTCCAGATTGCTTTACTGCAATGTTTTATCAATACTTATAAGCACATCAGTAATGCAGAGGTGATGAAGGGAACAAATGAATTGAGCAACAAATACCTGACTAAGACTTCATTGAGAGATGGAGCTAGGGCCATAATTTTGAAAAACATTGTTATAAAAATCTGATTTAAATCAAGCTAAACTGTAAATGTCATTATGCGCAGGAGTCAGAAGCAAAGAATCCACAATTACAAGCACATTACAAATACAAGCCAAGAATCTAACAGACTAATAGAAAGACTACATAGTCTTTCTAAGGAACAACAGTCAACCTCGCTAACTATTTTCCTGAATCTAGGGTTCTGGAAACTCACTATTCAAGCTGGTGACATTCACAGAAAGGTCAACAAAAACCAAGTAGCAGTCATGACTACAGATTTGATTCCCTGGCCCTTTAAACATGTATGAGAACAGGGACTTCTATCACAAAGTCCCAACCACCATCTTGAATTTTCTGAAACATGCATGCATACTCCTCATGGATACCTGTGCTACAGAGACAGTGATACAGATCTCTAAATGTTTGCTATTTCTCCAGCAGTTTCTTGAAATTATCTGTCTCTTGAAAAATAAAAAGCCACATTTATTTGGTAAAATAGAATAAATTTAAAGGGAATTTGGAGATTAAATCAGGAAAGAGGTTCTACAAATGATATCTCCCCAAGGATTTCTGCACACCAGAAATGACGGTTGCAAATAATTCTAGATATCTAGAAACAATTTCTTAAACAAAATTTTGATCAAAGATGTCCATAAATAGATGGATGCACAAGTCTAAGGTATTAAAATACCATTCAAGATTTAGAATAAGCCTCATTTTCAGTCATCTTTTACCTTCTGTTTCTAATTAACAATGTTGCAGAGCAAATTCCCAGTTAACAAGAACACAGTAAACATAGATAAACATAGACTTTTTATTGATGATTTTTCTAGACAACTATGTCCTCCGGATATTTGTCAGCAAAATGTATCACAATGAATCACTAAAGTTTAAAGTTTTATCTGAGTCCTCTCCCAGAGGTTTAATGGAATGGGAGATTAAATACGTGGAACTTTTCTCACCAATTTGTCCTCCAACATACATACATACATACATACATACATACATACATATACATACACATGTATTTGTTCATTAATTCATTCATTCATTGAATTATATGTCTGTGGATCTTATAAATACACACAAACACATATATACATACACAAGTACAAAAAAAATGAAAAAAACCAGCAATGGTTACTGAAGGTAAACCAAATCAATTAACAGGTCTCTCAATGGGCCTCCCAACCATCAGGCCCTTAAGCACATTAATGTCTTCAACACTTTGAAAGGACACCAGAGTGATGACCAATCTGATCTTGTGGGGTATGGTATTCTAGAGGGCAGGGAAGTATGAAAGGCACACTTCAAAGTAGCACCATTGAAGTGGGAGAGGTAGATATAACTAGAGGTGTGGTCCCACAAATAACTCAGCACCATGACATGGAGGAGTTTATAGGTGTCAACCAGCACTTATTATTCCTCCTAGAAGCATACTGAGATCCAGTGCAGTTCATAAAGCAAAGATGTAACATGGTACAAAGTATCAGTTGTACTTTTTCCTAGATTGGGGTCCCTTCATACAAACACTCATGTCTTGATCAATTCATAATGAGATAGCTGCAATGCACTCTACATGGAGCTGCCCTTGACAGTTACCTGGAAACTTCAGTTAGTCTACCAGCTGTAGCACCAGAAGTGACGGATATGTTGTGGCCTGCCAGCAGAGCTGGCGGCAGACTTGAACAATGAGGAGGTTGGGGAGGAACATGAGCCAGTCCTGGAGTCTGGGGAAGGCTCTGATGAGTGCTCTGTGTCAGAGGCAGAGATGGGGCCAGGGCTGTCCAACAGTTATCACTGCCTTCAGAATTGGAGATTAGTGGAGCAGAAGAACAGCTGGAGCCCATTGCCAATGTATGCATGCGCAGAGCTGCCAGGAGAAGGGAACAGTTAAGGAGCAGGGTCGACTCGGGAGTAAAGGCACAGGTGGTTGGTGAATGGCCCCTCCCATAGGGAATAAAGAGGAGCAAAAGGGGAGTGGGAGGAGACAATTAGTTCATTTAATTAGTGTGAGGATTTGTTTGTGACTCTCAGAGAATCTTTGCCAAGTATTTTCTTGTACAGCATTGCACTTGGAAGCTATCAGCCTGGTAGCTCTCCAAGCCTGATAAGGTTTATAGTTGTAATTCACCCTTAAAAGACTCTTTGCTGGGATTTTGCTGGATGTGAATGATAGGAAATCACATTAGCCTAATAATGGGACGTGATTCATGATTTTGTGAAGCCTAGTCAGAACAGGATATGCTTTGGTATGCTTTTGTAACACTTCTTGCTTCATAACTGCACTGGTTGCTAGTTTGCTTCTGAGTGCAGTTCAAAATGCTGGTCATTACTTATAAAGTTCCAGGTTACAGCAATTAAAAATGCCATGAATTTGGACCTGAGAAGTGTGGTTTTCTTTTAGCAGTTCCTGGAATTTTAATAGCTCCCTCCTTACAGGTACTTTGAAGGGTCTTCAAAGGTCTTCTCACAGGCCTTTGGATAAGATTGATGCCTCTTTCTTTCTTTCTTTCTTTCTTTCTTTCTTTCTTTCTTTCTTTCTTTCTTTCTTTCTTTCTTTCTTTCTTTTTCTTTCTTTCCTTTGTCTTAACAGAGATGATAGCCCAATATTAGTCCACTTGGATCTGAAGATACAGAAGTCAATTTGCCTTTCAACTTACATTCAAAATTTTGTTATTTTCCAGGATTCATTAGCAGATGAATCAAAAAGTATAGGTGGTCCTCATTTACTGACCACAATTAGGACCAGCACCCGAGCAACTTTGTTGTAAAGTGAAATGAGACCAAGGCCACTTTTATAAGTTCCAACTGCTGTCATTAAGGGAATCACTGCAGTCATTAAGCATAACATCATCTGACCAGAACTTGCAACTTTCTGCCAACTTCCCCATTGACTTTCATAGAATCATAGGGCTGGAAGGGATCTTGGAGGTCTTTTAGTCCAACTCCTTCCCCAAGGCAGGCATCCTTATACTACCCCAGACAAATGGTTGTCCAATCTTTTCTTGAAAACCTCCAGTAATGAAGCACCCACAACTCTGGGAGGCAAGATGTTCCACTGATTAAATCAGAGTGTGGCTTTTTTAGTCGCCTAGAACTTGAGCCCTTATCAGAAACACTTTAAAAAACTAAATACACTTAACTTATCAAATTACGTATTTATTTGTTAAATAAATTTTATTTTATAAATATATTTTAAAATATAATATCTATTATATACCTGTGTGTTATTTATTTGTTTTATCAAATTTAAATTATTAAATTATGAATTTATTTAATATGAAATAAATGACAGAGGGGAGATATAATAGCAATCTACAAATAGCTGAAGGGTTATAACTTACAAGATAGAGTCCTTCTCTACAGAGAAGGCAGGACCAGAAATGGAGGATGAACATTTTAAGGAAATAGGTTCAAGCTAAATGTCAGGTTAAACTTTACAAGCTGCCAGCCAGGGGAACAGATTGCCTCATACACTTCTCTTTTGATGGAAATCCATGCAGTTTTCCTAGCAACATTTTCAGCAAGTAGATTGTCATTACCTTCTTCCTAGGATTGAGTGACTGATCCAAAACACTACCCAGCTGGTTTTATGGGACTAGAAGTCACACTCTTCCAGTTTATAACCTGTTGCATGGTACTACAGGGCTGTCAACCCTCCCACTAGCGGGCCAGATGCATCCCGGACTGGCCACGCCCATACCTGGTTTAGCGAAGGAGAAAAAAGTTCCAATAGGTCACACGACATGCCGTGACAATGTGAGTTTGACACCAATGAACTACCACATCAAACTGGCTCTAGTATATAATATAGTATAGTGCAGTGTAGTGTGGTTTAATGAATATCATAGCATAGCATAACCTAGCATAATATAATTAACACTCTACATTTACTATTTTCCATGTAATTCAACTTTCATGGTTGTGTGAATTTTGTGGTCTAAATATTATGTATGGCAGGTCACCTCATGGAATTTTGAGAAGAGAAAGTGACTGCTAAAATGATTACACAAGGAAAAACAGTATACCTATGTCTTAGTGTCTTTATGGTCAGAAAAAAAAGCATCAATGTATAGGAAAAGATTCGTTTAAATTTAGGGAACTAATACATCATTGTATTCCTTAAGTTGTTTTACATTTAAGAAATACAGAGATCATTTTGATGCTACCTTTTCGGTGTCACACAAATTATTGCTGAATTGGAAATGGAACAAAATTGCAGAGGGCAACATACGTAATTCCCCCTAGGATAATACCTTTGCTTAAAGACTTCCTGGGAGCATTTTTATTGCCATCTTTAAAATTCCCCATTAACATTAATCCTGACAGCAGCCCTGCTGACTGATATAGACAGGATGGCAATTATCTAAGCAAGAACATTGCTTGGAGATTTCTAAAATGGTGTGAGGGAGAAGCAAGGTGTGAGAAAAGTAGTGGGTCAAAATAAATCAGCCCTGTTACATGAGTCTTCCCTCATCCACAGTTCAGGAAGGTAGATTTAGGGCATGAATTGATCTTTGATGAATGTTCTCATACCTTATGCTGTCTCATGGTTCAGAAACACAGTGGGTTGGAAGGAATCTGATTTTCAGTTCAATATTTTGTTACCGTAGTTCTTAAAAAGCAATGGGCATGGAGAACCCATCAAGCTGAGATCAAAGCTCAGAGAAGCTATAGTTTGTCCTTATGAGAAATGGGAAGAGTCCTTCACTTCAAAAGAAAATCCTTCCTTTATGCAACCTACCTGAGTGAGTTGACAGCCATATACATTTTCTTAATAAATTATAAAATCCCTATTGGATCAAGCTGGATTTCTAACATGCTTGGCATTATGTGGCCTTCATGATACTTCTGCAAAGCTCATAAAACATGGGAGATGCTATGTGAATTTCAAAGAACAATTTATCAAGAAGTAAAAGATTAAACAGAGGGATGCAGCCCCTCCCCACAAAAGGGGCTGTCCTGTTGTTGTTGTTGTTGTTGTTGTTCTGGTTTATCACACTGCTTACTCCCTTAAAAGGATCCTAAAAGTTTAACCCTGAGAATGTGGTCCTCAACAGCAAAAAAAGGAATATTTGTATATCTGGTTAACAGCTGCAGATAGGTATCTGCCTCTAAGCATCTGCCTAATTCCCATTCAACCTATCCAACATTTCTAGATGAGGCTTTATTATGCAGTAATCTGCTTCATGCAAAAAATATTATGGGTATGTCAATTACACTGTCTTCCATTTATACCCCCAAATTTCCCCCATCTTTTTGGCTCACTCCTTCCCAATACATTTGGTTTGGTAACACTAGGAGCTGTCTCTCTGGAATAAGGTCCCATATCTTCCATGAATCTGTATTTTCTGTACTGTGTTTTACTGCAGGTTTGAAAAGAAACTACACACCAACAACAGCCAAGCCTCCTACAACTGGACCCAATCCATTGGGTTCACAACCTCTGGTGATCACATAAAAAGAAGTGCAAGATCTATTACACAGACAAAAGCCAGGAAAAGCTCCGGGGCCAGACAAGATAACTCCTTCTTGCTTAAAAGTCTGTGCTGACCAATTGGCCCCCATCTTCACCCGAATCTTCAATAGATCACTAGAGATGTGCTATGTTCCTTCCTGCTTCAAACACTCTACGATCATCCCAGTGCCAAAGAAGCCCTCCATCAAGGAACTGAATGACTAAAGACCAGTTGCTCTAACATCTGTAGTTATGAAAATCTTTGAAAGGATTGTGCTGTCCCACCTGAAAACCATCACAGATCCGCTGTTAGATCCCATGCAGTTTGCATACCAAGCAAATAGATCGACAGATGATACTGTTAACATGGCTCTGCATTACATCCTACAACACCTTGAATCTCCAAATACCTACGCAAGGGTCCTCTTTGTAGACTTCAGTTCAGCATTCAATACCATCATTCCAAACACTCTTCTAAGTAAATTAAACCAACTAGCGGTACTTGAACACACTTGTAAGTGGATCATAAGCTTCCTAACAGACAGGAAACAGCAGGTGAAGCTAGGCAAAATCACATCCAATACCTATACAATCAGCACAGGGGGCCCCCAATGCTGTGTGCTATCTTCATGTCTCTTCTCCCTATATACCAATGACTGCAGCTTAAACGATCCATCTGTTAAAATACTGAAGTTTGCTGATGACACAACAGTGATTGGTCTCATTCGAGACAATGACAAATCTGCATACAGACAAGAGGTTATACAACTTGCCTCATGGTATAACCGGAACAATCTGGAACTGAACACACTCAAAACCGTAGAAATGGTGGTAGACTGTGTTAGTGTTTGGGGACAAACCCCCAAGCAGAGTGCACAGCAGCAGTCAAGCCAGGCAGCCAAATGAGAGAGAGGCTGGGCCCAAGAGTATACACACACTGGAGACAAAAACACTGTTTGTAGTTTTAAATAGTTATTTAATTCATTTAGAGTTTAAGCAGTGTCATTCAGTCCATATGTCATTATCCAATATATCCATCCAGTAACCTAGTCCATTAACTAGTCAGTACAATGTCTTTATCTTCTCCTTCCGATACCTTTCTCTCGAAGACAATGCTGAGTATGCACAGGATATCAGCTCACCAAGTAAACAGTCCTTTTGTTCAGTAGAAACGGTATCCAGCACAGTAGCCAACAAGCATTAACAAACAGATGTCTCAAACAGGAGTAAACAGCAGGCAGCAGACAGTAGAGAGACCAGCGACCAGACCAGAGACCAGGAAGACCAGTAACCAGAGCAGGAACCAGGAAGTGTTACGTTACTCTTACTGCCTTATATTGCTGCTTGCAACCGCACCCTTAATTATCTAATTACATTGCAGTTTGGTGCTTAAAGCTACAAACATTTAAACTTAGGTTTATATATTTAGTCACCCAAACCTAGTTGGTGTATCCATATACCCAACAGACTGTAGAAGAAATCCTCCCATACTATCACCTCTTACAATACTAGACAACACAGTATCAACAGTAGAGACCTTCAAATTTCTAGGTTCTACCATATCACATGACCTAAAATGGACACCTAACATCAAAAACATCATCAAAAAAGCACAACAAAGAATGTTCTTTCTGCACCAACTCAGAAAGCTCAAACTGCCCAAGGAGCTGCTGATACAATTCTACAGAGGAATTATTGAATCTATCATCTGCACCTCTATAACTGTCTGCTTTGGTTCTGCAACCCAACAGGACAGGCACAGACTTCAGAGGATAATTAGGACTACAGAAAAAAGAATTACTGCCCACCTGCCTTCCATTGAGGACCTGTGTACTGCATGAGTCAAAAAGAGGGCTGTGAAAATATTTACAGACCCCTCACATCCCGGACACAAACTGTTTCAACTCCTTCCCTCAAAATGACACTATAGAGCACTGCACACCAGAACTAGACACAAGAACAGTTTTTTTCCTGAAAGCCATCACTCTATTAAACAAATAATTCCCTCAACACTGTTCAACTATTACAAAGTCTGCACTACTCCTGTTAATCTTCTCATCACTCCTTATCACCCATCCCTCCCACTTGTGATTGTAGTACTTTAACTTTGCCGCTTGTATCCTTACGATTTATATTGACTGTTTTCTAGTATGATTTGATTGCTGATTGTACCCTATGACTATCATTAAGTGTTGTACATTATGATTCTTGATTCTTAACGAATGTATCTTTTCTTGTATGTATACTGAGAGTATTTACACCAAGACAAATTCCTTGTGTGTCCAATCACACTTGGCCAACAAAGTATTCTATTCTATTATTCTATTCTTCCATCTCTCCTGCCAATGATGTCTCTCTCTCTCTCTCTGAGAATGGGCCCAGTGGCTGGACTTTTAACAGATGCTGGAACTTAAACCATCAGCTGCTACTCGTTCTTACATTTCAAGTTGCTATTAAAATCACAGTGGCTGAGTAGAACAGAGTTAGCTTATTTTCTCTTGACAAACTGATATGGCTAGCCAACAAATGTTGACTGGAAAAAGTAAGAGCTGCTATTTAAGAGAGTGTAAGGGCTAAATGGATGCTCTAAAAACTATTCTAGGAGTTTACAGGATGTTTTCCAACCTGGACACCTCTAAAGCAATATTTTCCTTAATCAATATTTATTATACAGATGTTATGCTCAAGGCTAGGGATGTGTAGGGATCACACACAAAAAAGAGAATTACTTAGAGTTTAAGCTATATATTTAATTTGTACATTTTGCATAGGTTGTTTTTAACTCTCTGAAAGATCTATCTGTAACTGTCATTCATTTCCTTACAGGCAGATGCACTACTGACCATTTTCTACGATTATGTATATTTCCTCAAGTAAATTTTTCCATTGTATGCTTTAACAAATTCCCCTCATTATGCTTTTTATCATTTGTTTGTTCATTTATTTATTAGATTTCAAGGCCATTAGATTCCACAGTATCTCTGGGTAGCTTGGATTTCTCCCATATAGGCTTTTAAATACTTGTAAATACTTTAATGTGAATATCCCTAGTATATGTGATTTTGCACAGAACCACCTACTCTGTGTTTGTTGTATGTGTGTGTGTGTATGTGTGTGTGAAGTAATCATTGCAATGAAGATTATTGAAAAAAAATGAAGGCTACTAGAAGATTCTGTTGGTTGATCCCATCTGCTCACTAGAGTCAATTTTGGAAAAACAAGCCAATTCCATCCCAACTGAATCAGTGCCTTTCACAAGTATTTCAAGTGCCATTTGCAGCCAGGCACAGGCAAAAAGTCCCTTTTAATGTATATTAGTTTTAGATTGCCTGCAGTTTACCTGGATCAACTTTGCTCTTTTTTCTCTTCAGAGGCAGCTTTGAGATTCAAACCTTTTGAATTAGTTTGCTACAATAAACCTCAGATTTAGTCTTTGATGTTTCCTGAACTTCTAGTCTGACCGGGTTGGCATATCTCTTCACAAATCTGCCATGGCCCTCATTCAAGTAGAGTTCATATACTTTGCAAAGTCTTCTGTAGCCCTCATGCAGGTAGATGTTTTAGCCTTGTTTAATCCCTGGGACTTTCCCAGCTCTTCTATAATTTAATGTATTTGTTTTAATATTCTCACACTTAAAAAAAAAGAAAATAAGTAATTTAGGAAGCTGCTGAAGCAAACAGCTGGTCTTAGACATAATCTTTTTTTTTTCTTTTTCAGTGGACTCTCTATATTTATTTTCTTAGAAAAGAAAAATGTCAGGTAGCAGCTGCGGCTGAGTGTTTTCTCTAGAAATGTGCACACATCTCCAGAATAAAAGTTAGCTGACACTGTGGACAGTTCTGTAAGATTGTTTTTGTCAAAATTTCCAAAATGATTGAGGATTTACACAAAGGATTACATATTTTTTTCATGAGAGTCAAGTGATGTCGCACATATCATCAGGTTTCTGGGCTTGTGATTCAAATACAGACATTTGCAACATTAGCGCATTGATATCATAACAGACAAAGATATGAAAACACACAAGCCACTTAACTATCATATTATTTATTTATTTTATCAAATTTATATAGCTGCCCATCTTACAACTAGTGATCCTTGGCAGCTTACAACAAAGCTGAAGGACAGTTAATTAATAAATACTAAAACAATATTGTAAACATTATTTTTTAAAAAATAAAAAGATCCTCCTAGCCATGATTGATTGGGCATGGGGCCTCTGAGTTGAACCCCACTCAGCACCAAAGATCACATATTCCAACAGGCCCCAAAATCCAGAGCCTCTCAGTCTTGCCAGGGTTCAATTGTAGCCTATTGTTCCCCATCCAGACCCTCAAAGCCTCCAGGAACCAGGATAAATCATCCAGAACATTACCTAATTCACCAGGGGCAAAGATGTATAATTGGCTATCCTTAGCATACTGATGAACCTCCCTCCATAGTGACAAATGAGTTCACTCAACACCCTCATGTAGATGTTGGATATGAGTGGAGAGAGCATTGACCCCTGAGACACCCTACATAGTAGAGGCCAAGGGCAAGATACCTGTTTCCAATCACCACTGATCTGAAAAAGGAGGTGAACCAGCAGAAAACTGTGATGTTCACCACCATGCCTTTAAGTAAATCCAAAAATATACCAAAGTTGATCAAGTGAACCAAGGACGGACACCCTAATCCCATACTACCCATGCCAGAGATCATCCAAAAGTGCAACCAATTTCAAAAATTGACTGAAAATCATGACCATAAAGCTCAAAAACTCACAGAAAAAAAGGACACCTTTTTGAAATTTCTAACAAATCAGAAGATGAGATAAATCATGAGGATTGCCAAAATATGACTTTGCCCGGGCATGTCAAAATGTCTACAACCAGTCCTACTTTGGGTTGGTCATTGACTTGTAACCCAGTCCACATCCCAGGATTGTTATTGTGGGTAGAACAGGGGAAAGGAGCCTTGTGTAAGCTGACCCCAAAATAAAGGTGAGATATAAATCTACTGAAAAGAAAAATAACATATATTGACATCATGGTGGCTTTTATGAGATGCTCTAAATGGCAGATAAATTACAATAGAAGTGAAATCTCCCAGTTCCTGTACAGCCCCTCAAGAGGTAAAGAAAGGTTTCTCAGCCTTGGATGTTCACTTTGCTTATTGTTCTGCCTGAATACAGTCTTCATCTACAATGCTAGAAATGAGTCTATTTTCTCTTCAAGAGGATTCCTCCCTCCCGTTTCCAAACAAAGACCCTGACAAATGCTTTCACTGCAAAAACGCTTCGTGTCGCTATTAATGCTTATGAAAACGATGGAGCATTAGAGCCCAATCATTCCTTGCTCAAACTAGTCAATAAATTATTTAGTTTGCAAAATGTCATTATGTGTGGGGTTTACTTAATTGAATAGAATAATTTATGGTAAAACCTTGAAAAGAGATCAATGCAGATGGCATGTGAAAATGATTGAGTTTCAGCACAGGCAATTTGATTTTTTTTCCTGGTCTCTCATTATAATAATATTAAAGGAGAAGCATCAACTTTTGTAAAAATAAATAAATAACAATAATAAAAAAATCAATATTTGATAAGTGCCCAGGCCATGAATTTTAACTAGAATTTTAGGAGCAAGGTAGAAATAGGAGTAAATAATTAATGCCTTCCCTAGTCTGAACAAATAAGTGTTTTGTTTGGTAAAAGAAAAAGTCCATTATCCAGAGATATTTAAGGCTTGTCAAAAAAAAGAGATGATTTAAGAATCTGGGGAATCTGACCTTTTTCATTTAAAAAAAAGTGTAGTGTGAGACACAAAAAGATGTTAGTGCTGTAGCCTCTTTAGATGCTCCTCAGAAAACTGTAAATGATCATTTTTTAAAAAAATCATCTTTAATCTTGTAGTGAATTGTGTATGTTCTCTTGTTGTAAGCCTACTAAATGGAAGGAAGAGAAATGTTTTCTAATTTTTACACAAGATGGAGCCATGCCAGGCAAAAAGAGAAAGTGTGTATGCTTGTTGAAAGGGGGGAATAGCCAGGATTAGAAAATTATTAATTTAAGAGGAAGAAAATTGAAAGATAAATCTGCCCATGGATTTCTACCAGTTATATGACATAAATGAAAAAAGAATTAACCCTAGTAAAATGTGATTGAGCAGGACAGATTTGTTACATTATAAATATGTAAACGAGACAGGCCATGGACATAAGGACATTTAAGGCTTTGAAGATGTGTAAATTTCAACTCCTGTGTTGGCTAGGGAACTCTGGGAGTTGAAGTCCAGACAACTGCAAGTTGCCAAGGTTGAAAAACACTGCTTTAAACCCTTAAACTACTTGGCTATAGTAGCAACTACAGAAACCCACAGGGATTTCCCCAATCCAAAATGATAAATCTCTTCTTTTCCAGGACACTTATAGGGTAAAATGCATATTAAATTGAATTGAACTTGATTCAAAGCAGCATGTCCATGTTGTTTTCTTGACAACAATTCAGGAAAATGATTTGCTATCGCAGTGGTGGCTAACCTTTTTCGACTCCCGTGCCAAAAATCATATGCCAGCACCCAGAAGGCAATATGCCTTGTCCCCCCCGCCGCACATGCACACACAACACCTCCCCACTGCCTTACCTGCACTGTGCATGCGCGTGCCTCCCAGTTGATTTTTGGCCCATTTGAGGCCTTTTTCAGCCTCCCTGAGGATCAAGGGAAGCCTCTGAAGCCTCGGTAAGGAAAAAAATGGGCCTCACGGACCGGAAATGCTGAAACAGGCCATTTTTCAGCCTCCAAAGGCTGCAGAGGCTTTCCTCAAGCCTCTGGGAGGGCAAAAAAGGCCTCAAACGGGCTGAAAATCAGTTGTGGGGCATGCACATACACAGTGCAGTAAGTTTGGCTGGGGCTCGTGTGCCGGCACAAATGGCTACGCATGCCACCTGTGGCACACATGCCATAGGTTCGTCATCACGGTGCTATCGCCTTCTTTCGGGATATTTCTTTCTTTAATTCCCAATTCTATCATACAATTATCAAGTTTTCCTGTGGTCTCCCATCTAGGCATTATCCATTTGCAGATATTAAATATTGCAGTCATAGTATATCTCCAAGACCATGACTGGTGGAAGTTGTAAGCTAGGAGTTCTTTTTTGTGGTTGTTGTTTACATATAATTGCTTTCTATGGAAGAACACTGAAAATGAGACTTTTCGGGTGAATCTTGAAATGGTGTTGTTGATTTATGTCAGGATTCTACCACTGCATTTTACTTCGCATATAAACTGCAGACTTCTGCAATCATCCTCCCCTCTGCTTCTGATGGAGAAAATCCAAAATCCATTCCCAGGAAATGAAAAAACAAAGAACACCATATTTCAAGTGGTCCTAGTGTGCAAGCTATCACTTAGGGCTCTAAGTGAGCAGAAAACTAAATCTTGTGTATCTGGTTAGCTGTAAATTGTCGACAAACTGTTCCTATTCATTATGTGGATGTATTCTTTGCTTTGATATGGAGAAGGTTGTTTTATAATGGCCAACACTGCTTCACTGCAGCTACTGATATCTTGTACTTTCAGATCCATCCATCTACTATTGGTCAGAATCTGTGCAATGGGAGGAAAAGGAGCAGTATATAAATAAAATGTACATTTTGCTACAATCAGTACATTGAATATAAGGAAAGGGAGTCTTCGCGGATTTTACTCCATAATTGATTATAGGGGACAACACTCATCTCCATTTCAAAGGCAATTGAGCCAGCATTGTCCAAAGATGCTTCAAAGAATAATAATTACTGAATTAATAATAATTAATAATAATTCAGTGTTGCAGTTAGCACATATCTGACTTTTCTTTCATTGTTATCTCCTTAGTCTATGCAAGAACTTGCATACTATGTATCTACATAAAACAGAAAGTCCATATTCATGTGGCATTTTTTTCTATGTATCTATTTTGTATTTTATATAGAAAATAAAGCATAGAATTATTCTGAAAAATTGTTCAATGAGAACCGATACTTTTAACCATAACTACAATTCTTTGACTGTGTCTTCCTAAGCCTTGAACACTATCATTAAATTGTTGGTATCTTTGAAGCAATGTTCAACTTCTTCTAAATACACAAGCTGAACTAGGAAAATGAGTTTGAATTTGCACTAATGGTATCCCAACAAAGCTATTGTTCACAATAAGGTTTTTTGGACAAATGCATATACACCCACACTTCTTATCTGTTTTGGGGATATAGCCAAACGTTCACTAAGCATTGGCTCCCAACATTCTGTCCAGGATCAGTTTTGTTATCTAATTAATTATACAAAACCCAGATTATTTTATCTTGCTGCATGAATATTTTAAAGTTGATTAGGAGGTTCTTCTGTTCCATACTTAGATTCCACAGTTGTCAAAGGGAAATATATTTGGTTTTATGAGCTGGAATAAGTCCACCTTTTTTAGAATATTATGAAAAAAGCCAAATGCTTGAAAAATTATAACTTTCATCTGAGATTGGTATATCTGTCAGATATATTTCAAGCTTTGAACAGGTGGAATGCTTCACGGAAGAAAACCACCATTATTACTCATTATTATGTAATTCAAGAATTTATGGGCACATTCCAGCTATGGATATAGCAAGCTGGTTTTGAAACTTCTCTTCATTTTCTCTACTTGATGAGCTTTCAAGGACAAGATTCTTGAAAAAAAAATCTCAAGGATGAATTGAGGTAATGCTGAAAGCTGAAAATCCCAGTTGAAAACATATGAGTAACACTTTTACCATTTATGTTTAGCCTTAGCTGCAGAATCTCCAAGAACAATTTCAGACTCAGCTTTGATTCAATTGCTAAACCTTACTTCCAATGAATCACTTTAATTTTTTATTGTTCTTAAAATATCTCTTTGTTTACCCTAAAACAAGCAAGCTATTGCAAATGTGATTTCTTAATGGTATTGTCATACCTTTCCAAAACTGATTTTTCTACTCTTCTGGATTTAAACACGCAGCACTCCAGCAAATTTGCATTGTTCTCTTTCTTCCTTTCTGCACAGAATTCAAAAGCAAGGGCAAGCAAGCAGGCCCCATTTTAATATGGATAACAATAGAAGGAAATGTTGTTTGATGTAAGATGGGAGGGAGGAAAGAAATATGGTTTTCTAACTTTACAAATGCTTTGATTTATTCTGAGATTTCTTTCTCTTTGAAAGTTGAATGTAACAGGAAGGTTGAGTGTGAGATTTGCATGTGGCACATGGTATTTATATTTATCAAAAGGGTATTTGTTAGAATAAGGTTGAGAAATGTTGTTCTAGCTCATCTTTTGAATTGCCAAGTCCTTTGAATAATAGACCTATAGGCCATCTTACATTCATCTTAGCAAACGCTGCAATTTTCATATTTCCACCTCATTCCACCTCAAGCTTCCTTGAGGTTAAGTAGATTCTGCTGCTGATAGATTTATGCATTTAAATGTGTGATTAGAAACAGAATTAAACTTATTTAGGTTAAAGGGAAAAAATCAACAATTGAACAACCTAATCAAAGCATTTAAAGAACTGCCGGATTGAATATTATAAATCATAACATAATTAGAACTGAATTGATTTTTCCATTAACATGAAATTAAGACTAATTTCCTCATGCTATATTTACTCTAATATTCCCTAGATGCAAATGCAGAGTCATAAAACGTTTAGTAAAAATGATTTTCTAATTGTTTCCTGAGCTGATCTCTTACATCACCAGCTTGGCTCTTTCTTGAAGGTTCCTGAGTAATCTTTCATCCTTACTTTTTGACAGAAGATACAAAAAGAAATTTTGAATTTAAAAAAAATAGTAAGATGTTAATGAGGAAAAAAAATCCCTTCTGCTTCACTCCCTGGAATTGTTTGTTGACCAGAAATTGGTAATTATAAGTTTATCCATTCAACAATTTATATAACTAATAGACCTTTTGGTTCCCATCAGAACTGAATCAGTGGTGGGATTCAATTTTTTTTTGCTACCAGTTGGTGTGGCTTGGTGGGTGTGGTGTGGCTTGGTGGGCATGGCTTGGTGGACATGGCAGTGGAAGGATACTGCAAAATCCCATTCCGTCCCCACCCCACTAAGCTGCTTTCCAGCTCCATTCTCCTGTGCAGGGCAACAAAAGAAGACCTAGCTGATCAGCTGGGACCTGGGAAACAAAGAATAGATGGGGGTGGGGCCAGTCAGAGGTGGTATTTGCTGGTTCCCTGAACTACTCAAAATTTTCACTACCAGTTCTCCAGAACTGGTCAGAACCTGCTGAATACACCTCTGGAACTGGTGGTCAGGGTTCCTGAGTAGGCCTGGGTTTTGTTTTATCATTCCTGGATCAGTTGGCTTGTCAAACTATGTAAGCAGGGGGAACTCACAATATTTATATCCAGCTGGCCCACTTTGCAGAATCCAAAAATTAAGATTTTAAAATGTGTGAGTGTATATAAATATCTGAAAGATTTAAGGTACCTATTTGTTCAAAAATAAGTAATCCTCCTTCAAACCTCTGAGGAGAAAAAAGAAATTTTATCTGAAGAGGATGAGGATGGCCTCCAAGGGATATGAGGTTGCAAAGCAGGTTGAGGTTGTAGAGGCATCTGCTACCCTTATATCATATTCAAAAATATTCAAACATACTATTCAAATATTCCTACAAGCAGATGGAAACTTGGTTTGAAAAGCTCAGTAAGGTTCAACCGGGCTAGTATTTGAATGGGAATTCACCAGAACATTCCAGGCTTTGGGGCAAGTTGAAAAGTTGGGAAATATTCTAGAAGCAAATCTGTACAGTTGTGGAGCAAATTAGAGGGACTTGTCCATGAAGTGGTTAGAAACCAAGCTCACTTTGAGAAAGACTTTATCTTTGGATGTCCAGCATCTGTGGAGAGAAAACCCAGGAAAACACAATATCCATAATTCCTCTTCCAGCAATGCATGATTGCCATTGGCCTAAAGCTGGGAAGAGTTATGTAAGATTTTAAAGGACCATAGAATTACCATTCCTATATGCATGGATAAGATTTATACTACACTTCCCAAATGAGAGTGGAAGAAGGCATTTCTTCACATTGATATTTATTTTCAAAAAGGAAGAAATAACTCATAAAATTTTTTCATCGCTTTCCTTTTTCTTGTTGATTTTTAGATCTAGAAGTTGGTCAGTCTTATTTACCTTCTCCTTGAGCTCAATCTGTTGAGAGTGAGAAAGATGGAGGTATTAACTTTGGGACAGCAGGGGTGTCTGCAGATGAGAGGTATCAAATCTGCAAGAAGGAGCGTACAGAGTTGCAATCCAACTTCGCCCTTTTATAAATACCTATGACACATCTACAAGAGTGTAGATTATGATTCACAGATCCTGCCATCTTGAAGTTTTTGATCTCTTCCTGCAGGCACTGCTGCATGATAGCTCTCTAAACCAATTTGATGAATCACCATACCAATAACATTGCTCAGCCATCAGAAAAAGACTTTTGAGCATTTCTTGAAGATTCTCACTTCAAAATCTAGCTGGCACTTCAATGAGGTGGACTTGCCAGTTATTTTTAATCACACACTGATGATTTTAAATAATAGCTTGGGGCACATGTAAATTAAAATGGTTTTAAAATCCATTCCACATACAGTTTTATGTATGTATTTTCTTTGTTAGTTTTCTGGGGCTTAATGTAACATACAGAGCAACCTTCCTTCAGTTTTTCTTCGTAACTGTCCT
Source organism: Pseudonaja textilis (assembly GCF_049901715.1). Lineage (NCBI taxonomy): Eukaryota > Metazoa > Chordata > Lepidosauria > Squamata > Elapidae > Pseudonaja > Pseudonaja textilis. The sequence continues at coordinate 300,930,533 of NC_141990.1, read as the reverse complement.
GTTAGGTAGATGGTGATCCATGACAGCCCTGAGTCACTGAGTGTAGTGGAATGTAGACTGGATTTCCAGGAAGAAGCAACTCCATTCCAGAGGACCACAAGAAAGTGACATTTAGGTAGTTTGGTTGGAAGAAAGAGAGTCAAGATGGCTTCCAATCAGAAGTTCTAGAGTATATCTTTAATGATAAAAGTAGTTGCTTTCATTTTTTGTCAATACATGAAAAATAATAGAGGAAACTTAGAATAAGTTTCTTATTCTAAAGAAAACATGTTAGAAGTAACCATTTTTCTTGGCTTTTGAAGCCTGACATCAATCTTGCCAAACTAGAGCAACTATTTGCAACAGTAATGATATACTCTGAGAATATCTAAGGAGGAACTATCTTGTCCTCTTTCTCCCAACCCAATTAAATTTCACTGTCTCTTGGTCCTCTGAATGCAAACTACATTCCACTACACTCAGTGAGTTATTGTGGCTGAGGATGGACTTTAACAAGGTTCTCCCCGAGAGGCTGCCCAGTTCTAATCCTTCAATTTAAACATTGCACGTCACTGACTCGCTTTAATTTCTAGGTACCCGATTGCTGTTCAGAGCATAAGCACAGTCAGGTGACATTAGAAGAAGCTCTCATGATGCCTGGGCAAGAGAGTGTTGAGCACCCCATTGGCTGTACCTGCTTCTAAGAAATGTCAATGAGCAGAGAAAACTTTTACTTTCCCTTCAGATTTTGCTTAGTTTTGAACATGGTAAATTTTAAAAATGATTGACTCCAAAATGATTTATAAAAATGACAGCCTGGATTATCCAAGGACTTTCCTTCCAAAATAAGTAGAAGCTTGTGAGACACATAGAACTGACAGTGAAACTGACAGCTTTCTCCAATGCTCATGAATCTAGAACAGTGTTTCTCAAACTTGACAGCCTGAAGATGTGTTGGACTTCCAGAATTCTTCTATTCTAAATTCCAAATGGGGAATTCTGGGATTTGAAAACTATACATCTTCAAGCTGCCAAGCTTAAAAAATCTCTGATTGGGGCGTGCGTGTGTGCGTGAGTATTTTTTAAAAAATCAGTCTTTTTCATGGAGAAATTCCACCACTCTCTCCCTCACACGTCTTCTTATTTCTCATTCCATGTTAATGTGCACTGCCTTAGGCCCTTCCTTTGCCTTTTTCTGATGTAAAGTTTCTGAATACTTGGAGCATATGGCTGAGAAAATTGGCCACTGAGACACTACCTCATTCAAGCACAGACACAATCAGATTTCTCAGGCTATAATTTCATTTGCTCCAAAGGCTGCCTTAATCACCAAGGCATGTTTTTTAACAAACTAAGACTTTTTCCCTTTTCTTTTGTCAACCTAATATGTTCTTGACCTTGATTCTAATTGGATCTATATGACCAATGACCAATGCCAAAGACCTGTCACATTTTAAAACTACAAGAAGAAACAAAGTAATAGTAAATTTTTGAAACAGCAGAACACCTTGATAGTTGGGAAGGACATGAAAGAATAACAATGGTCCAATTTTCATAGCTATATTTCATTTTAGATCTAGAGATTGACTCTGGGAAAAGTTCTAGAACAGGGGCGTCAAACTCACAGCCCGCAGGCTGGATGCATCACGCATTGGCACACCCACCCTCATTTTAGTGAAGGGGGGGAAGTCACAATATGACAACATGATGACATGTGTTTGACACCCCTGATCTAGAGAAACAACATGCTAGGAACTAGGAATCTACCCCCAAAAAAACCAATTGTGATCAGTCCACTACATCAAATAAATGGAAGTTCAAGCAAAGTTCCATTGGCATTGGAAGGCATTTTTTGTTTCTTCCTATGAAGAAGAACAGTGAATAACTACATAGTCTCTCTTTTCTAAGAAGCCGTAGTGCCATGATTTTGTCATAGGGACAGGAGTTGAAATTCCTCATGGATATTTATTAGCTTTTCTCTTCAGTTGTTTTAGGAAACAACTTCCAGAACTCTAAACTGACATAGAAAAAGACATCTGTGAAAGAAAAGGAGTGAGTTTTTGCAGTTGGAATATGAAACTGTAGCAGCACAGAATTTCCACACGTGTTTAAGTTGGGGAGATGTGCCTTGGGGAAAAATGTTAATGAAACTTCACAGCTTGGCAAAACCTATTATATTCTTTTTCCTCATTCCCTAATTATCCTTCTGGAGTGTTGCAATACATTGTGTTTAGGTTCTGTTTCTGATTGAAAAGCTGCTATTTCAGATGTGAAGCATAGAGATTCATATATAGCAGCTGTATATAGCAGCCTTCATATATAGCAGCCTTTCATAATACACAAAGACATCCCAATGTTTGTCCACATTCACTATTTTAATGGGTTACTATCATTTGGGTACCATCCCAGTTTACTTGGAAGTAGCATCTTCACTGAGTATCTCCAGCTCAATTAGAAATAGCATATTGAGCATGGCAAAGAACCACAATAGAATGCAAATAGCTCAGGAGTATGGAAACATACCTTTTGTGTTGTGTTCCCAATCTTTGGAATAGCATGCACGTACACACACACAAGAGTTTTGGAAAACTCTTAAAACTCAGCTGGGTCTAATATATTAATATTTTGTGGGAGGGAACAAATTATTATTTGTTTTTGTTTTGTTGTTTTTAGATCATTTTAGTCTGGGCCCTTTATGTGTTTTAGATTTAATGGTTATGATGAATTGTTGTTGTTTTTTGTTCTGTATGTTGCCCAGAGTCCATTGGATTTGGGCAGCTATAATTCCCAATCAATAATTGGGTAACTATAATGGCCAGAAATAATTTATCAATAATAATAGTTTTGATAGTGGAAGTGGCAGTATCTGGAGACAGCAAAATTAAAGAGAAAGAACTGGAGAAAACCATAAAATACAGACCTTCAAATAGGAGTAGAATGATTGTGGCAGAAGAAAGCAAAAATAGTACCAATAATGATAGGCACCTTGAGTGCAATCCCAAAACATCTGGAGCACCACTTGAACATGTGCAAATATAATTATTATAGAGATCTTTTTCTTTCATCTGTTCCTACATGAAAAATCATCTGTCCCTTCTCTAGATTCCCAATGTTATAGAACCTTGTGATATGGCTATGGCTTTTGAATGGCAATACATTCATTCATTCATTCTGGAATGTGTTTTCAGGAATATCTTTCTAGGCAAGACTTTTGAAATCTTGCTACATTTCTAAGCAGCTTTAGAGAAGGGATGGAGAAATCTGTGATCACCCAATTACCTAAATTGCAACACACACACACACACACACACACACACATGCCACACACACACCATGTAACCTCTTCCATTATATTCATAACATTTTCTTTGTTTACTTGCCAGCTTCACTGGGTAGACCTGACCAAAAAAAGTGATTCCACAAAATGTTTTAAACTACTTTCTTGCAAGCCTAATTATGTTCCTCCTCCTCCTCGAGTAAATTAGTGAAATGCCTCAGACACTTCCAAATGTTAACTGAACATTCTGGATTTAAAATATGTTTTATTCTTTGTTACCTTGGCAACAAGATAAATAGACCTTTATGCCCTCCTTATGAACATGCAAGAAGTATCTAGCTATTTTTTAGAAACAGAATTCTAGACAAGACCAATTTTTAATCTGATTAAGACCAACAGGGGTAACTCGTCACAGAATTTAAAATGGTGTCATATGGTAACTGAATGTCATCAGACAGAACAGCATTTGAAGACAGAACAATTTCTTTTTTCCCTGCCCTCTTTGTTGTTTCAAATTTGCTCCAGGTTCTCAGGTGACTCACTAACAAATGTTATGGGAGCAAGGGAAATGATACAGGTGAGTAGGAGAAGAAGGGAAAATGTCTGTTATCAGAATGGAGGTCCACTTGTGCAAATATTTGAATAACATTAATTGTTAATAGACATTCCCAACAGAACTTTGTAAGGAAAAAAGTCATTCTTCTGGTTCTTTTAAGGACAAAAACATTGCATATACCACAAGCATTAGCTGAGTTCAAGCCTGGGATTTGTAATGATCCATCTCCGTAAAGTATATATTTTCTATCTATTCAGTTAGTAGTTAGAAATATTAAGCATCTGGCTACAGATGCAGCATTCATTTCTCTCAATCATAGCAGAAAATCCAACACGCTGATTACATTAGTAGAATGCAATTTACATTTAAATTACATTTACCTTCTTTTGCATTTAACAAAGCCAAGTCCTTTAATCTTTTATGTGTTTAAGCAAAAAAAGAAAGATTTTCTAAAGTAGGCAAGAAAGCTTTTTTTTAAAAAAAAGTACTAATCACATTACTGTAGAAAATTCTCTTTATCGTTGCTCTAATTTGTATGTGTCAAGAAAGTTCTAAGAAAATCTGAGTTTAAATATGCATTACAAATCCAGGAACACAAAAAAGAGGGTCCTGGATAAATACGCCATCATTTTATGTAATTCTTTGACTGCACTATTAGTTAATCATATAGTCTCCACCCAATTTCACATCCTGCCTGCACTTCATATACCGCCCACAGCAATTACCAGGCAGATATTATGGAGAATCTCCTCTGCTTTCCCCCCTTCTGAAACATTATCATTAGAAGATAATTTGAATCTAGATTTTTTTTAAAGACAGCCTATTGAAGAAGTTATACTTTGGAGTGTAGATGGACTTTTGTTTGCTTGCTTTATTAACAAGTATTGTAAAAACATGCTAATGTCAGAATACTTCTGATATTTTCAGTAATACTAAATGCAAATGATGAGTGAACCATTTTCCCCACTCATTTATTAGAGGAAGTCCTTTTTTGACATGAAAGGCTGAAGATTTACCAAGACTCAGCTCATTAGCTACACTCATGAAACACAGATTCCTTTCACAGTGTGTGACACATCTAGAGATTTAAGAGCACAACCTGCAATTCCTTTTCCCTCAAAAGGGGCATATCTTAAATATCAGAGAGCAAAAATAGATGTTATCCTAATCTTGCCTGATCAGGCATTATGATTGGCCAACTATTCACTAAAGCTCTGCAGATTCTGTTTCCAGTTCAAACTTAAAAACAAGGAAAGAAGGCTTAAAGATGTAGCAAAAGTACAGACGATCATGTGCCTTCAAGGTTTTTCAGAATTCAGCTCCCACTGACACCCAGTCAGTGTGGCTAATGGCAAGGATGGTGGGGTCTTCTGAAATCTTCTGGAATTTGGCAGCTTGAGGAGTGTACATGTACCTATCAGGAAAATTGAATAAATAAGTAGGACAGTGGTTAATTCAGGAAACAGAAACAAACCAAATTTACGCGCTCAGTGAAAGCAAAGCCATGACCATGGCAAAGAACAAGAAGCTAATGAGTAGACCAGTTCTTTGAAAATTCTCCAGATGGCAGATCCTTATGAAGAGACCACAAGTTTTCTAAAGGTCTGAGCACAGAGAAACAATGGGGTTTAGCCATCCTGCTCACAGCCAATGGTGAGAATAAACAACCAATGGAACCGCTTGCCCTCGGAAGTTGTGGGAGCATCATCACTTGAGACCTTGTAGAAGAGATTGGACTGCCATTTGTCAGAAATGGTGTAGGATCTCCCACTTGGGAGTGGGGTTGGGCTAAATGACCTATAAGGTCCCTTCCAACTCTGATTATTTGTAATCTGTAAACCACTGCAAAGGCTTTTAAATGACGTTAAGTTCACAACTTCACTCACTTTTGGAAATTGGTCATTAATTAAAACTAGATGCTAGAGAAGATTAAAGGTTTTAGGTAGATGAAAATGTTATAGAGAGTTATAATTATAAAAAGGAGATTTTTGAAGAGTAGAACTAGAAAATAGTAGTCCCAATATCAATGTCTGTAATAATATCTATCTATGGATAGACTAAAAGATGTTATTGAAGAAATGACAGATGTAGAACAAATTTTATCTGATGGGAGAAATGGCATTAAAAGTAGTGTCCTACTTTTAGGACCCACCCCTGTCCTAGAGAAATGAAATATTTTAGGATATATTAAAAAGGCAGAATATTTCCCCTAAAAGAGAAGTAGAAACTCAGAGAGGCAGAAACTCAGCCCCCACCATTGCTAATGGGCCTGGGCCAGTCTATTCTACATAACAAAGTTCTACCTCCTTCAGGCAGACCCATAATAGGAACCCCAAAGCCCTTTCATTACATCCAGCAAGGCTCAACCAAACCTGGGACTCAAGACAGCCTACAGAGTTGCTCCTGCATGCCCCCATGGGAATCTGACAACCAATCAGAATACAAGCTCAAATTCAAATCCCAACAGAGGGCATAAAACCCAGCATCTCTTCCCTTTTTCACTCAGGAGCTCCAAGACACGTGATCCTGTCGACCATTAAACCATCTTTCCAAAAAGCCTCCATGTTTCCAGGGTCTTTTTCCCCACTTGGAACTGAACCCAGAAGGGTATTTCTTCCAACAGTAGATTTACAACCAATAAGACAAGAGACTAACTAGAAAAGAATGTTTCACTAGACCTCCAGTAAGTTTTTAAAATTAAATTTAAAAATTTAAAAGAGAATTATAAACAATCAGTGAAGAAAATGGATACTTTTTTTCTACTGGAATTACAAAGGAGGCTTATTAAACCCTTGAAAAACTCTGCAATGGAAGAAAAAAGAAATGAAATCGAATCCTATGGCAACATTTGAATGAACTAGAATAGGGGTCCACAACCCTCAGTCTTTGTACCCACACTAGTCTGTGGCATGCCAGCATCCAGGCCACACAAACAAGCAAAGCCCCATCTGTGGGACATGACAACCGAAAGAAACCACACTCCCTCTGGTCCGTGGAAAAACCTTTCTCCACAAAACCAATCCCTGGTAACCAAAAGTGGGGGTGGGGATGGGGCACTGAACTAGAGATCAAAACTGTTAGAAATAAAACAAAATAATACTTTTAATGGACATTCTGCACCAGGATTGAGAAGATGATGTTTAATGGATTTGTTTATTGATAAGAGATTGGATATGAGATAAAGAGGTATATATATATGTAAGAAGGGTGGAGAGTATTTAAATTTATTCTTGTTATAATGATGGTTGGAAAACACTAATTTTTACATTTCTTTTCTCTTGATTATATTTTTACTTTTCTTTTTCTTCCTTCTCTTTTTTCTTTTGCACTTTCTACTCCATTCCATTCTTTTTTTCTTTAAGTTTAGTTTGCATTAGATTTTAGTATTATAGTGAAAATGTGTGAGTGTGTGTGTGTGTGTGTGTGTGTGTGTATACAGTATATGCATTTTGACTATGATAGTACATTATATGCACTGTAAATGAATATTATAACATATATATGTTTATATATACAATGTGTGTGTGTGTGTGTGTGAGTGTGTGTGTGTGTTTGTGTATATACACATACATACAAACAGTCAGAGGGGGAATAGCTTAGTTTTAAACAAGGCATTGCAGTCACTTGCTGGAACATGGAAATGTTCGTGTGATCAACAAAGCACTACTTTGTTTCCACAGCATCATTAGGCTTCTGCAGCTAATTAATTTCAGACTCAGCTCTGTAGGTTAATGCTGAAGCTGCAAAGTGAAGTGTTTCCCATTGGTGAGAATTCTCGCCTTATCCCATCTCCTCGCTCCTAATTCCATTCATCCTAATAAATTCAAGATGTCATGGTATCTCAACATTATTTCAGATTGCTTTTCAAACTGCATGGTTCTTCCTCCCTGCTGAAGGGAAGGCACCAGGGTGGCTCACCACCACTTTATCATGCTTCTTAAACTGGTTGGATGTTTTCCTCCTTCATGAAAAGGCAAACACAGAAAAGCAACCATAGGGATTGTAGGGGGATGAGCAACTGGGTAGAAGCCTGCTTTTATGCTTCTTCCTTGATCAGCTGAATGTAAAGGTGGCTTGCAGTACTGAGCGTTGCATAGAGAACCATATAACAAGGTGCAAGGTTGTGCTAAAAATGCCTCTGAAAGTTTGGAGAGGAGTAAAACTTGTTGACCTTGTGGAAGTGTCCTTTGTCAGTTTAAAGAGTCCTTTAAAATTAAATACATGGACTGCTCCTGTCATTCTGCAATTCACTAAGCTGAATTGTAAGATCATCAGATGATCCCAGTACTTGTGAGATCCAAGAGATCTCTATCCTTCAGATTTGAAACCTTTATTGTCAGAATACAACATGTGTACAATGAAATTGGCAGAGCCTCCCTTCATGCACCTCCCACCCCACAACACAATACAACTTTCAGCCTGCCAAAGTGCTGTGAAGATCTGGCTTTTCCTTCCAGCACTGGGCTAGTAAGTCTGTTTAGTCTGGTGACTGGGCTGGGGCACTTCCATTTTTATCCGTCTTTCTATGTCTTGTTGTGTGCCTCCAAGAATCATTATAAGAAAGGCAGCCATGTAAGCCTTGTAAATAAATAGCTAGTGCCCTTATTCAGCTTCTGGCGCCATATGACAATTAGAGACATGGATTGCTTTTGTTATTTGATTCCCACAAAGCTGAACTGCAAGATGATCCTCTGATCCCAATAATACAACACTAAAACACAATAGAAAGCCAGATAACAGCTTCTGCTTTGGGCAGAAATGAAGAGGTTGTATCTAGTCACCAATGTTTTCAGACACAATCTCTGGCCCAGCACGATGCTAAACATGTTGCATACTGATGCTCTCCAGTGGCTGCTCTGCCGCATCCTAATTCAAAACTGACTAAGAAAAACAAAAGCTGTTAACTGGTCATTTCATATGAATCAACCGTAAGTGTCGTGATGCACATGTCATCACCTACTTGATTTGAAAAGTTTCATTATACACCAGATGCCATTTGAAAGCATTGGATTACAAAATACATGACAAGGATGGTATCAGAACAGCAGGAATTCTGGGACAACATATTGCATTTTTTTCTTTCTAATATAGTGATAAGGATAAAAAGGAATGCAAAGGCATCTTGCCTCTTTTCAAGAGCATGACTTTCTAATTTTAGTCACAGCACTCTAAGAGTCCTTGTTTATTAGGTAATATTGTGACTTCAAAAATCAAGTTTTAGCAAGTAATCACAATGTACTGAGGGATATTTAATTATATGTACATCCTAATTTTTTTATCAAGGGGATTACAGAAAAATTTCCATTCTCAGGAACTACTGACCAAACTTCCACAATCAGCTTCTGAGAGATTGACTCCATCCAAATGAACAGGAAGGAGTAGAAGAACAGTTTGGGGCACAATGAATTTTGCTGCAACTACTTCATTTCTGTTGCACAATACGTTTCTGAAGTTTCTTGGAGATGACATCTAAATTGGTTCCCGGTTATGATCTGTCTTTTATCCAGACTTCTTAGTGCTCTCATCTCCAATCTTGCTGTTCATCTCATTGCTTTGTAATTGTGATTGGCTTGAGGTGCCTGCCTATCATCCAGGACAGTCATTCATTAAAAAAAAAATGTCCAAAGCTGTTTAGATTCTGTCTTAGAATAAGGGGTCCTTGGTGCTCTCTGAGCTTGCTTGTTTTCTTGCAGACATTTCGTTACCCTAACCAGGTAACATCATCAGTGCTAGTAAGGAGTGCTGTTTGCTGTCAGTTTACATTCTGGTGACTTGCTTGTCTGTGTGGGTGTGGGCAGTCTTAGAGATTCTTTAGTTTGGTTCTTTACTGATGACTCTTAGACAGTTTCTTGATTGGGGTATTGCGTACTTGATTGTTGGTCTGGGGTTAACCTGGAGTTCATCTGAGTGTTCATCGGGGTGCCTGTTACTGGTGGAGAGGTGCTGAAGTCTTTTGTCCTTTTTGGGCTGCTTGATTGTCTCTTTTGCATAGTCTATAGATGTTCTTAATGACTATGTGTCTATTGATGGCTGATTTGTCAGAGTGCCAGGTTTCTAGAAATCCCCTTCTGGACTTGACGTGGTCTAGGACTGTCACATTTTCCCAATTGAAACTATGGATAAATCTGTCTATATGTTGCAAAATTAATGAATTTCCATCATGTCTTCTGACTGCCAGTTGATGTTCATGGATACCTTCTGCCAATCTTCTGCCTGTTTGTCCTACATAGTGGTTGTTGCAGATCTTGCATTGTATGTTGTATGCTGTTTTTTCTTCTGCAGTTGTTGGGTCTTCTGGTTTGCTTAGGATGTTTTGAAGGGCTTTAGTTGGTTTATATGCTATGCTGATTCCATGTGGTTGTCTGTTGGTGATTTTTGAGATATTTTTGATGTGTGGCATGATGTATGTAATTTTTTTAGGGTTTGTGTTGGTTGTGCTGTATTGGGTTAAGTGGTTAGAGACTTTTTGATAAAGTTGCCTGGGTATCCACTTTGTTGAAATGTGTTGTATAGATGTTCCATTTCCTTTTTCTGCTGTTCTTGGTTTCTGTAGTGTGTTTGGGCTCATTTAAATAAAGTCCTTACATAGCTGCTCTTGTGCAAGCTTGGATTGTTGCTTTAGTAGTGGAGCACCTGGTTAGTATGAGTGGTTTTTCTGTAGACTTCCATTTCTAGTTTGTCATTGTGGTCTCTGCTAATCAGGATGTCCAGGAAGAGTAGCAAGTTGTAAACTGGATTCCTTTAAAAATGTTATTGATGGTTCTGTGGGTGTTCTCTAACTGGTCCTTTTTTATTATGGTGAAGATATCATCTACATATCTGATCGATATTTTCAGTTGTATTTGTGGAAGTGCTGTGGGTTCTAGATGAGGTTCATGATGACCTGCCTTAGAATGAATCCATATTCTGTATTTTCAGACCATAATGTGTCTCTAAAGAATTATTTTTAATAAGTTACTAAAAGCTCCATCCTAAAGAAAGTGTACTCAACCTAGACTTCAGCATTATCTATATAAAATTTAAATTTTGTATTGTACCATGCACTAGCCTGGGCTTTAGAAAATATTTGGTTAATCTTAGAAGCTAAGCAGGGTCATCTAGGTTATTACTTGAATGGAAGAGCGCCAAAACTGGGAATAAAAAACACTCAAAACAAAAAAAATGATAAACCACTTCGCATTGCTGCCAACAAAACTGCATGGTATAGTCCCTAGGAGCAGAATGCAGATCAAGGACATCTTTATCTTTTAAAGACACAATTCTTTGCATTTAAGTGTCAAATTTGATTTTCAGAAGATCCCTTTCAAACTCTTCACAATCTTTCTCAGCACAACCTAGGAAGAATATCTAATCCTCTGTTTGTAGCAGTAGTTCTAAGCTGCTTGCTGGTAGCAGACCAACATGGAATAGAAAGGAGCAGTATTGCTGTCTTTTTTTTAAAAAAAAAAATCCTTTTATTTATGCACTGTGGAAGCAAATAAACACAATTCTCAAGCTGCTTTAAATTTGACTAGCGTTTAGAGCAGGAGGAGGGCCAGGGTGATTACACTCCAATAGATTCTCTATCCCAGCTGGCCCTTCTCTTGCCAAATCTCCGTTAACAAGTTTTCTAGATAAGAGATTCCCAACTTCCAAAGGACTCATGTTAAAGAGTTTAATCCTCTCACTCTTCTGCTAGTTCTGATTAAGAACCTATCCCTCTGCTCTCAGGAATTTGGATTAATTACCAGACAGTTAGCTGAGCTTTTGGGATTCATTTACCTCCTGAGAAAGCATTTAGCTAACAATTATGCTGCATTTTAGCAACTTTCCAGAAGAGGCCCAGACACTGGAAAACATAAATATTTCAGCCAACAGGCATCTTTTATTCAATAAGCTTTAATCTCTAAATGAACATTGAACTACAACACAGAAATATACATAGGCAAAAATCAGTTAGCAACATACAAGAAGTTATAATCAATTTTACAAGGAATCATGCCCATAGAAAGAATAATGCAGATTGCCTTTGATATTATTTAAATACATTAAAGAATATGCCTGCCTAATGTCTTATGAATAATCATAGAGGTTATAATCACCTCTTCCCTATTTTTCTTCCAAAAGAAAAAAAAATCAAGGCCACTCAGAGCCTAATTTGCAATCTCATCGGAGCCATGTTGATCAACCTTGACGGACGGTGGTTTTTAGAACAACAAATTTGCTAAGCTTTTTTGTTTTTACAAATGCAGATTAGTTTAGGAAACAATATTTAGTGACATTAGTTTGACTTAGAACACCGTCTTCCTCCATAAGTTTTTATTATCTAAAATTCCCAGTAATTGGGAATATCTAGCCCTATATCTATCTATCTATCTATATATATATATTGTCAACTAAAAATACTTCTTTAGTCGTTTTAGTTGCCAGCAGAAAGGGAGTGGGGAAAGTAGCGCATTCCTTAAATTCTTGAGATAATTGCTAGGCAGCTGAAGCTGTTGCTGTGCAGGATTATTAGTGGAGAGCATGATTGATGACTCTTGGTTATGGATGTATCCCATTGGACAATATACATCCAGGGGGAGGGGGGAAGACCAGGATCAAGGGTGAAATGAATGGCGTGTCTTAAAGTCAGCTGCACCCAGGTAATGCCGACATGGTCACTCCTAATAAATCTTTTTTTTTTTTACTCTGAGAGATGCAGCTAGAGATTCATAATTTGAATGGGGACATATTGTCAGAGCCTTGACATATATATTCCAAGAATGGAAGTCCACAAACTGCATGCAGCGCCAAATCACCCTTTTTATAATCAATACCATCCTGAGAAATTATACATTTTGAATTAAATCCCTGAGAAACAGAAGTGCAACTCCCCATCAGTTCACATGAACAGAAGCTGTGAGTCCAGGAGGATCCCAACCCGCCCCCCTGCCAAAAAAAATTATACAGACTGTTCTAGCATTATTTTTGTATGTATATATTATAAATTTGGAGGTTGGTTTTTCTATTCTATATTGGGTAAGGTTTATGATATTTCACTGTAAATGTCTGTTATTGTTTTTATAAATTGCCAAATGTAGGGATTAATAAAGGACTTCTCAAAAAGTTGTCTCTCTGTAGTCTACCCAAATTGACAGCCACCTAGCCCAATTTTCTGGAAAATTGTAGTTATCACAGATTAAATGTGAAATTTGTTCCTGTGATTCAGTTGGATAGAAAGATTATCAAGCATTATTGGGAATTAGAACTCACTTTGATACAACACAGCAGAAATATCTAACTCTCCAGTGAAATCATGGCCCTGAAAGATGAAATGCCTATATTTTTAAAGAATAATTCCAGGGGTGGGATTCTACCAGTTCACACCTATTCACTAGAACCAGTTGTTAATATTCTAAGCAGTTCGGAGAACCAGTTGTTATAAGAAATTACTGACCTAATCCTGTAAGGAAGACAGGAAGGAAACATTCTGGTTTTGCTTACAGAAACTGCCTCTCCATTAACCCTTATTACGTTCTTGGCAGGACTAGACTTCCTGTGTCAGGAACATCTCTGGAGTTTTTTTTCTGCCTTTGCTGGTACTTTGCTTGTGTGGAGTGACCATTCAAAGTTACAATGGCACTGAAAAAAGTGACTTATGACCATTTTTCACACTTACACACTTACACACTTGCAGCATTCCCACAGTCTGAGAGGCCAAGCGAGGAAATGCGTGCCTCGATGTGAGTGATATTGAGTTGGCCACACCCAGCCAATAACATGACCACCAAGCCACATCCACCCAGTCACATGACTACCAAGCCATGCCCACCAACTAAGCCATGCCCACAGAACCAGTTGTTAAAAAATTTGAATCCTACCCCTGAATAATTCCATCTCTTTCCAAAACAAGAAAGACAGAAAAATATAGTCAAGTGGTAGAGACTAGAGATTAACTTTCTCCCTCACCAGAAAAGCAAAAAAGACAACAATGGTGTTTCTAACATATTTATGTTCATCAACAAAATGTCTCAAAGATGTAAATGCTTTATCAGAACAGAAAACACCACAGTATAGTGGTGTGTTTAAGGTATTTGACTAGGATAAACATAGGTTCAAATCCATACTATGGAAATTAAGCCAATTGTTATACATAAAATTAACCTGCTTCACAAAGTTGCTGTTGTTGACCAGTATTATTTAAAAGAGATCCCCTTTGATGGAGGAAAAGAGGGAGCAGGATATATCCCTATTTATCTTTACATCTCAAGAAAATCGAAGTAATCCAAGCTCCTATGGCAAATGCTGGTAAGCAAGCAAAGAAAGGAAGGTAAACTAGTGATGAAGTAAACCAGGAGTGTCAAACTCATGACTTTTTCCCACTTCTTTGCTAAACCAGGTGGGGGCGGGGCCAGCACATGACAAATGTGGCCCATGGGCCAAGAATTTGACACCCCTGAAGTAAACAATGAGAAATTAAGAAATTAAGAAACTCAGCAAGAAAAGAACATTTTAATTTAGTTGCTACTTTAAAATCCAGGTTGCTACTTTAAAAAATATCATAATCCTTTATTTTTCAGGTCAAGAAGATCCTAAAATAAATTAGGAGAAACTGGTTAGAGTGCCCCTTGTGTAAAATAGATGAGTGTACTTTGCTTTCTGTAATGTTTCCTTTAAAAATTAATTATGTGAGTTCTGCATGCAATTTATTTTATTTGCCTTCCACCCCACCTCCCAGGTTCTGCAAATTTGCATTGAATGACAGGTGCTTTTTATATGAAAATAAATGGGTGGAATAATATAGCTCCTTTCAAGGTATATTGTAGTAAAGTAAGAAAGGAGGAGTTTCATTCCAGAGACCAAACCAAAGCTCCCTTGACATCTATACAATCACTGGGGAAGGGGGGAGTGGTAATGTATTATTATAGACTGGGAAATATAAAACAAAGCAGAAAATCTATAGAGAGTTAAGTAGAAAGGGAATAATCAGTTCAGAACAGAGGAAAAATGCTCCTAAGTAAGCTTTAATCTTCAAAAAAAGAAAAGGCTAGAATGCTAATAACAACCTGGTCTTCACATTCAGACTGCCAGAATGACCCAGGGCTGACAAGAGTATCAAAACCTCAGAGATCTTCCACACTTCTAATGCATCTATTGAAACGAACAAAGCAGTTTCAGTATGAAGTTAGGCTTTGAGGCCAGACTGAAATGAACTGAAATTTAACACTTCACTCATTACTGAGTTAGGCTCAGTGACCTAAATAGCCCCATTCAGCTCTAGGCTTCTATGATGCAAGAGCATCTGGAAATACTGGCCATCACCGAGACTCAATGACTTGCTCCCAGTTAGTTGTAATACAGTATATTTCAACCTCTTCCAACCCTTTCAAGATTTTCTCTGAAAACTTCAAGGGTCCCTTGTTCTTCTTTCTTTGCACATACCTGCTTATTGTCTCCCTTCTTTCAAATAATATTAAACGTAGGAGTGTCAAAAACAATACTGACCAATATTATCAGTTTACATGTGCTGTCTTCAATGTAACAACCTCTAATGCAGAAATTCTGTAAACTATCTTAATATGTTATACATTTACATACTTAGTTGTTATATTTGCATCGCATCATTTTATCAGCACAACAAAAAACAGGTTCAGTTGAGACAGTGATGTCCCAAAATGCCCCAGTGAGCTCCATGCTGGATTTTGGACTTGATCCCAAATCTGTCTAGCCCTGGATCTACTCCAACACAGACCAGATTAGGAAAGGCTACACTGCATACTCAGGTTTTAACAACTGAATTATCCAAATGCAAGGGGCCAAACATTATTCTGAACATTTCTTTTGGCTAATTATCATGGATTTTGCTCAGATGCTAATCCTAACGCAGGTATTATGAATACCATCTAGGAATTTAAATAGCTTCATATAGAGTTCTATAGGTCCATGAATATTCATAATTATGCCATTGCTAGTCAGACTGATGAATATAGGTGTGGCCAGGAATGTGATCTGTCTTAAGGTTGGCTTGTGATAGGGGTAGTGCTCCATCCTGACTCTCCAGGTTCTCTTGTTGGCTTTTGAAAACATAAATCCTGGCATTCTCTTGAACCAGCTCAGGGTTTGGTGCTGAGGGTCTGAGTTCCACAGTGGTTCTTTGTCTTTCTTTGGTGCCAGTTCATGTGAAAGGAAGAGATTGAGCACAAAGGGAGTTATCAGTATACTCAGCATGATCTCCATCCCAGTCTATGCAAGTGATGCCATCTAAGTTCCTATCCAATGCCTACACTGGAGGCAGTGATGGTCTAAATAGGAGTAATAGATTATTATCAATCCTAATAAAATAGAGTGGCCACGGGTTTTATGGTCCCCTGGATCTGGAAACTTTTCTCTAGTTCTGATTGGGTCACTACAATCTGGGGGTTCTCCTTGAGTTCAACTTGAATACTATTTGGCAATCATGTCTAGGAGGACCTTTGCATAAATTTACCTTAACTTACTGCACCTCTGTATGGTTTGCCAACTGCACAGTGACAGATAGGAAAGCACTCCAGAGGGTCAAGCATCATTGCCCAGAAGATCATTGGTTGCCCTCTCCCCTCTTTGGAAGAGTTTTATAGCTCCAGATGCTTTAAGAAAGTTCAAAACATTCTCAAAGATCCATCTCAACCTGGGCACCCTTTTTTTGAACTATTACCATCTTGCTATGGTACAGAATACTAAAAACAAGCACAAATAGGCTGAAAACAGCTTCTAACCCAGGGCAGTAACTCTTTTGAATTCTATTGTATAATGCAGTGTTGGTGCGGTGTTGGAGGTTTTCGGTTCAATGTGTGGAGCGTGAAGGATGTGTGTTTGTGTTTATTTTCATGTTCATGATGTGCACTGAAGATGGTGTTTGATTTCCTTGTATGAGGTGCAATGACAAAGTAAACTAAACTGAACTAAACCTTGTATGATAGCTGTGCTCATTCCTGAAAAAGAAGGAAGGTCTTACTCATTTTCAATTAGATTAATGTAATGGACTCTGTATGTGACTATGCTAGAAAAGCACTTGGAAGCTTCAGTTAGTCCAAAATGCATCAGGTTTCATCCAAGTGATATGACTTCTAGACAAGCTGCCCAAGCTCACAGTAAGCTTCTGGGTGCAATTCAAGGTGCTAGCTATCATCTTTAAAGCATGGCATGGCATGATTATTTGCAGTATTGCCTTCCCAATGATTTCAATCCACTTTATCTGAGAACTGCTCCAGGTCTTCTTTCTGAAGCAAATGCCACCTTCTGGGTCCCAGCAGATGTAGAATTTCTGTCATAGCAGTTGCCCCCTTTAGATCAACCTTCCCCTGAGATCCAACTGGCCCCAAGACTGTGAAGATCCAGTTCTTTCCTTACTCATCAGAACCTGGATATTAATAGAGCTCAATACGTCTGTTAGTTTATGAGTTTTTCTAATATGTCTTAGTTGATTATTCTTATCAATCTTAATTGCATTATTTTTATTACTGTACTTTTTTACATATTGTTTGTTCATTTCTCAGGTGGTGAAGGAACATTTGCTCTTCTTATGATCTTGAAGAACATTTGAAAAAAGGAACTCAGGAATTGTCTGTTCTGAGTATAATTTTTGAAGAACCGAACTTTTCTCTAAATCACACATGGAAACCTCCATTGATGATTGCAGTGTCAAATTGTTCTTCATTTCTCTGTATAAGGATTTAAAATCGAGTAAATTCATCAAGTTTGCTTTGATTCTTGCTGACTGTATAGATAAAGGTTCACCATCCTGACCTGTCTGTAGCTCTTCTAAGAACACTCCAGTAATCTCAGTAATATTTAAACCATACTTTGCATTTTATAGCAGTTAAATCCACTTTGCACTGTCAGACACGGATACAATAGCATCATGGACTTTTGTCCCACGTTTAATTAAATTGGCAGAGATGTACAGGGAATAAGGCCTGGATATGTAATTGGTTTTCTTTTGTTGATTATAAGAAGTGCCTCTTGGAAGGGGATTCATTTTCTCTTTTCCTTTAAAAAAATATCAAAACTACAAGAACACTATGAGAGCTGCTAAATTAAATGTTTTTAGAAAAAACTATTAGGTATATTTATGAAGAACTAACTTACTATTTCTCACAAAAGTTAAATGGAAGCTCTATGTCCAGAGGCAATATATCAGGGAATGCCAGGTTGGGTGAGTAAAAATAGAAGTATATTCCTGCTTTAATATCCATAGGTTCCCAAGAAGTATGAAGTTTTCAATTTCTACTGGAAAGAAGATTGCAAGACTAGATGATCTCTATATCTCATCCAATTTCCCCCAGCCTGATACCCTCCGAACAAGTTGGGATTAAAATAGTTTAAGTGAAAAGCTGCGATGTTCACAATTCTGGATAACATCATACTTAAAAATCTGAACATTGTCAAGTTACAGACATTTGGTCTCATCAAACTAGGATCTTCTCCTGTCCTCCACTGGTCATTTACTTCAGTTGAAACTTACCTAAAAGTAAAATTAAAAACTCTCAGTAGCCTGCTGTCTGTCTCTAATTTTAACTCCATGAAACCAAAATGCTTTAAGGTATTTAAAGCATTATGAACCTCCGTTCAAAAGACTACAGTGGCTTCTTTGTCTTGATTTTGTTTCCACTCAGCACATGTGTTAATCGGGCCTATTTATTAACAGGCCAACTATCCAAGATCAGCTTTTAATGGGAATGATTAAGTACTGTGTAGCACTTAGCAAAATAAACAGAGTACAATTGCATTCTTGTCAGTGGTTTCTGCCCTGAACAAAGGTGGACAAAGGCAATTCTGACATAACATACTGGGCTTCTACACTTTGCAAGAAATTAATGCCATGCCCCTCTAAACAAATCCTGCATTTTTTTCTACAAATTCTCCTTCAGTCTGGTTGAAAGAGAACTGATTAATTTTTCTTTAATAATGTATGATACTTACAAGATAGCCAAGGAATGTGTGTGATTTTAGAGAATAAGGTAAAAATTGGCATTTCTATACCTTCAATTCAAAGGTCAGCTTCTTCTGAATAGTTTTCATTTAGCTCTTACAATTAAGAGTTAACAATTTTTATTTTAAATAAATAGAAAATCAGAGATAATCAGAAACCCTTTGATTGACATTTTTAAGGAAACTGATCTGATGCACATGTCCTGGCTTAAGATGCATTTTGGAACATAAGGACTCTTCAAGTTTTCATATTTTATATTTAAACTATGATGCATATTTTAGGTTAAGAGTAAAAAATCAAGTTTTCTTACAGAATTAGGGTTCATTTTCATGATTTTTTTAAAAAAATGCAAATTAATGCAAAAAGGTCACATAAATCTATGCACATTTGTTGAATTTGACACATGCTAAAATAAACTGATCAATCTGTACTTAAAATATAAAATGCTTCAATGACAGATAATCTGAAATCTTTTAATATTTCGTATTTACATTTCAATAGGAGACCAACAAATATAGACTCTGTGGCAGCAAAATACAAAGAATATTGAAGGCAAGGCATCAGTGCAGTATAGTGAACAGCCTTAGGAAAAAATTCAGTTGAGCTTGCTTCTGAATATATGAAATGAAATGGTAAAGGATTTCCTGCCTGAGCACTAGAAGACCTCCAAGGTTCCTTCCAACTCTGCTATTCTACTGTATTCTATTCTATTCTATTCTATTCTATTCTATTCTATTCTATTCTATTCTATTCTGTTCTCTTCTCTTCTCTTCTATTTAGCATTTCTGTGTTAACAATTTTCTCATGTAAAAATTCTAATAATGAAACCATTACAACTGAAATCACAAATTGCATTCATCTACCATATGTTATAACCAATAATGCTATTCCTAAATTTTGTGGGGGGGGGATCAGAAAGCGTTCAGTTCAGAAATACTTAAGCATAATGACCCACACTAATCCCTTTTTTGATTTGGATTTTTATTGACGTGACTCTATTCTGAGTTGTTTCTTCCCCTTGACTTCTCCCCAAAGCCGATGTTCAGTTACAGCAAACTGAAGTTATACTCATTTTTAAAAATGCAAGGTATATGATCTCTTCCACTAATTCTGATATAAGGGTGTATATGGCTACTGCCTTAATAAACTGCTTTAGTAGAATTATCTGCCCTTAAAAAAAGTATATGAGGATTTCGAAGATATCCAAAACCTCAGCAGAACTTCGAATTTATCATGGCATGTGATAACTTCTTTGGAGTCACATTAACCAAAACTGCATGTATAGTATAGGAATGACAAGGCTATTTGGGTAAAAAATAGCTTCAATGTTACGTCATTGTTCATTGCAATGTGCAGCTACCAATGAGTTAGAGTTTCCTTGTCTGATTGCTCACTTGTGTTCTTGCAATCTGGTGGTTAGCTTCCTCCCCATCTATCCTACATAGTCAGAAGGGCAATCTATGCAGAAGATCTGGTAGATTGCACTCATGTTCAATCTGTAAGCTTCCCATAAAAACCTGGTTGGATACTGTGATAACAGAATATTGGACTAGAATAGACTTTCATCTGATCCAATACAGCTGTACTTAAGATCACTTCATATACAACTCTGCAACTGAAGCCAACTTTGCTCAACCTTTTGTAAGAGGTAAGTACTAGTTAGGAAACCACCTGAATTTTTTTAAAGAGTGGAAGAGGTGATTTGGATCTATTCCCTTGCTTTTAGTAATAGTTTACAGGTAGTCCTCTAATTGCAACCACAATTGGGACCAGAATTTCTGTTGCTATGCAAGATGGCTGTTATGTGGGCCACACCTGATTTTACAACCTTTTTTGCCATGGTTGCTAGCAATGACATAACCTTGAGATTTTGCAACCATTATAAATACAAGCCATCTGCCAAGCACTCAAATTTTTATCATGTGCCATGGGAATGCTGTGAAAATCATAAATGCAAAGATCAGTTAGTTGTAAGTCACATTTTTCAATGCCACTGTCATTTTGAATGGTCACTAAAATAATTAGTGACTTGAACTGTAAGTCAAGGACCTAATCTAGTTTATAAAAAAATCAAGAGATGAAGGATTTTTTTAATAAAAAAATAAGGATTATTATATTAGGCATGTCAAAGACCAGGTCTGGCCTTTGTCTGGAGCTCCAAGAGTCATACTCCAAAAGAGTAAGTGGGACCAGGAAAAAACCTAATTTTGCTTTAACTTAGTTAAATAATGGGTTTATTTGATAATTTCCCCCTTCTGTCTCCTTAAAAACTAGATTGAAGTTGGGAAACAATTTGGAGGTCACTTTCCAAATCTGAGCAGTTGCCTTTGCCCTAGCCATGTCCTACTAGTGATATCCTCTTACATCTGTAAATCCCATATAGCAACAGGAACTGGTTTCAAAGAGGGTGATCTCGCAGTAATCTTATTCATTAAGTCTTTGAATCTTGCTCCCCTAACTCATCAACCTTACCCTTCCCATGCTATCACAAAAGCTTTCACTGTCTACCCAACATCAGCATCTGTCTGTGTCAAAGGCTCTAGGCAGCCGTAATGTTCTACCGCAGCATGGCATTCAACTGTAATCAAAAGACCTGCTGCAACAGAAGCCCTTGCTGGTGATTTCTTCCCAGCTCAAAGTCTTGGCAATGCAGCCTTGGAGCAGGCATATGAACAGCTGTCCTCCTTGTCCTCTTATTGAGCACCGTAGAGCTGGTAAAGAATGACCTTGCTCAAGGAATAGCACAATGCAACACAAGAGCAATAGCTGGCAATACAAGAGTTACACTATGGGGACTGTAGTGTCATTGCTCTCTCTCTCTATCTATCTATCTATCTATCTATCTATCTATCTATCTATCTATCTATCTATCTCCATGTGTGAAGGCACAGAAAGTTCAAGGCACACATAGAAAAAAGAAAATGAAAGATGCACAGTTCCAAATTTGAAGTAAAAAATTCTTCTATTCCCTTTCCATTAGGAAATCTTTACTCTTAAGATATTTGGATGAGGAAGAAAGAGCAGGACATTTCATTTTATTTCATTACATGAACCCACTTCATGTGGTCTACCTAGCCAGGATAATCAAAAGTATAGCACTAACACAGGTCTATTTAGTGGAGATAACATTTATTGTTATAGAGTAGGGATGTCAAACTCAATTTCATTGAGGGCTGCATCAGGGGGGCAGGGGCAGCATGGCCAGGGGGGCAACTTGATGTTACTCATGTTGGGGGGGTGCCTGTGGCCCAAGCACTCTGCCAGTGAAAATGGGCTCCCGAGCTCTGTTTTGGCAACGACTGCCTCCTCTACCAGCAAAAACAGGACCCCTGAGCTCCACTTTTTGCTGATAGAGGGCTGTAGGAGGCCATCACAGACCTCCCAAGCTCCATTTTCACTGGGAGAGGCACCATGGGCCAGGTCTTTGCTGTTTCCAGGGCAGCCCCACAGCACCCTTGAGTTTAACACCCCTTTTATAAAGAAAGAAAACATTAGTATCCATTATGTGATGATTATGATGATTGTTACAATAACAAAAGAATACCACAAAGAATCAAAGGAAAAAGGGGGAAAAACCAGATAGAATGCAATGAATCCCAGAATGTTCCCTCCGATAATTGCCAGGCAATGCTCAAGATCCCTTTTTGAATAAAATTCTAGGAAAAGTACTGAAAGTCAATTAGATTTTCTTGAATAAATCAGTCACTGGAGCATTTTCCAATGTGAATTCAGACCAGCAGCTTTGGTCAAACATGTGATCCATTCATAGAAAACAGACACAGACACACAGACAAAAAAACAAACAAACACAGAGAGGGAGAGAGAGATCGAGAGAGAGAGAGAGAGTTCAGGAGTTGCATTTGTACCTTGAACAACAGAGGCCTACAATTTTGCCTACTTCAGCATCCTCAGAAGACAGCAACAAAGCAACTCCAAATATAGAGAGAAATGTTCATATATACAGAGTATGGCCACCCCACTCAACCAAAAGACTTTTTTTCCAGAAGTTAAGTTCTTGGTAGACATTCTTCATTGGCTGTATCTGATTTCATGGATTACTGATGTGGAGGCCTGTGATGTGTCTTATTTTGTGTTATGGCATGCTTTGCTTCAATCCTTTTGTTTGCTGTTTCTTTCTGATGCGTGAGATCTCAAAAAAAAAGAGGAATTTCCTATCAGATGAATCACTTGAATTGATGGTTATTAACAACATTCTTCTTAACTACTGTGTATCTCCTCTGCAGAATCAGTATACTGATTACACTACATGGTTGGGATGGATGGATTCACTTTCTACACAAGTGTCGGCAGAAGCCCAATTGAGAGCTTCACAAAAGAATAAATGGAGCCAACAATACACCTTTTTGAAAGATGTTTTTCAAATGCTAACAATGAAACAGAATTAGTGATGCATTCTCATTTTTGCAGGCGTTTGTTAGAATCTGAAACTCTGACACTGCTCTGAGTGATTTTCAAAATACCTATACAATCCAATTGGCAGCCTGAGTTGCATATTTGTATTATCTTGGCAGATGTTAAATTTCTAATGAATAATTATTGAGATTCTTATCCTGTCTCCCTTTCTTTAATAGACATGTGCTTGGACTTTCAAATGGCTTTTGACAAAAGCTCCTGAGGAAGCATAGCAATTATGTGATAAGAAGCATTCTTAGTGGACAAGAAACACAGATATATAAAGGGAGAGGTGGACAAAGGCTATATCCCCTTTAGCAATAGAATCTGGAGAAAGCCATGATGATATCAAAATAACACCTGCATGTCATCACACAAAAGGCACCATAATGTAATCATATCACAATCCTTGTTAAATAAGTCAGTATGCCTTTGGCACTGTAGTATCATGACAAACATGTTGAGATTTCTATCTTCTTGCTCCACTCCATAGATATGTCACGTGTGCTCACTAGCAATTTCACATACAGTATCATCCAGCTGTTACCAAAGAGATTTAAAGCCTGAACTCATTATTGTTCTTTTGGCACAAAAGCAATTGGATGACTCTAAAGACACTGTTGGCTGCTAATTTTTACATGATCTATGTGGGATCCTAATAAAACTGTATTGGGACTAAGAATATTTAACTAGTTTGCAGACGACATAAAAGATAAAAAAAGAGAAAATGCTAATGGATGGAAAATAATGGTTAAAACTAATAACAGAACAGTAAAAGTAAAAACATTTTAGAGGTGTTTGGCCAACACAGAATCCCAGCTACTTGGTTGTGCCTTTCTGCAACAGTCTGCACTTTGGATCCTATCTATTGTGGTAAGTAAAATTATAGAATTATGTTCTGAAAAGAAATGTGCAATAAAACAGCTGAGGCAGGTAGGCCAGCCATCTAAATCTTAAAATGAGAAAACAGTATAGTAAAATACAGAGACACCAATTAAAGACCTTCCCTGGAATGTGGTATGATTTTTATGGTGTAAGCTTCTTCCACACTCAAAAGTGGAGGAAGTGCAGAAAGAAACTATGATGATGACACAAAATTGCATCTTTTGTAGCTTTAACTACAATTTGGGTGTAAAAAAGAAATCTTAGCAAGGACATTTTCTGATATGTGCAGTTCTGTCATAAAATATGTTTATCCAGCTTGGATAGCTCACTGGTTTGTCAAAGGTCAGTCAGTCCAAGATGGAAATGTGACTATCCCTTGAGATGATCATTTGCGATAAGATGGACTCTGTTACATGAGATGCAATCTAATCATAAATTTAAAGTTCTGCCACAGTGGGGTTCGTTTACAACTAAAGGTGCAGATTTCAAAACACAAGACTACCCTTGTCCTTGGACAAATAATTCTCTGATACATTATGCTCTGGATTTGTTGAAGTACATAAAAATGATTACTTCTCCTCTACGCGCTTTGGCAATTGGGGTCATGAGGGCAGCACTGTCTGGATTCCTTTTTTTCCTAGTTTGGAGAAATTGAACTCTTTGCAATTCAACATGTCTGCATGTTTGCTTAGCCATTTAGTGAGAAGTTTCAAATTTCCTCACAACCCAGTGCTGTGAATGAAATTTTCTTTCCTTCTTTAATTTATTTTGACTTATATACCCATTCAACTCAGGTTATGACTCTGCTGGCTGACAAACAAATTGTAAAATCATCATAAAAGGAATATGTATCAAATACAGACAAATCAAATACTAATTTATATAGTATAATATCCCTTAGAGATGGACTCATTCAATCTTCTGGCCCTGTGCCCATGAAAACAGCCAGGTCTTCAGTGTTTTACAAAAGGTACTTGAGGTCACTCTAAATATTAAAACTCTAATTCATTTCATCTAAAAATTGCCTTTGGATACATTGAGTAGTATATGCAGTGGATACATACTCAGAAGTCATTTTAGTTTGCAGTTGTGTTGAGAGGTGCTTTTTATGCCTGGTTTAGTTCTGATGGGGATGTTTCAGAAGAGTGCAGGATGTGGGTGTTTTAGCAGGTGTGGATGGCAGCTTACCTGTCTAGATCTGGATCTGTGCTGCTGCTGAATGCTTGAGTAAAAGCAAGTCTAGGTTTCGGATGAGCTCTATGGACTGGTTTACACCTGTAAGTTAAATAGAGGGGGACTTTGGACCTGGCAGGAAGGTGGTGTGGTGATGATGGTGGGGGTTGGTTTGTTCAGGTAATATGGAGCAGCCAGTAACAAGATAGTGGTGATGGGCAGAGGGAGTTATGGTGGAACACAGGAAGGCATACTCAGAGCTTTTTACTGACTCTTCCTTTCAGTGGGCTCAATCCCAATTCCCAGTCACTAGATCAAGAGTGGCCATGGCCTTATCATAGATAAGACAGTATGTGTAACTGAGATCTGAGTGAGGGTCCCATATCAGAAATGTACCTACCTGGCTTTTGAGTGAGGACCAGTTACAACTTCAACAAAGGGACAGAGGAATGGCTTTGTTCATCCAGGAGACTCTGGTGACCTTCATAGACATTTCTTCACAGATAATGAAATGTGAAGCTCTGTTTGAGAAATCGGGCTCCAGTGAACAGATGGGATTACTATCTCTGTACTGATCTCCCTGCTGCCCAGAAGCTTCCCTGCCTGAACTCTCCATACTGTACTGAATTGGCTTTGATTTCCCCAGACTTATGGTTCTGGGAAATGTCAATATGCCTTTGCTGGACTTGGAGTCTGAAGTTACTGAGGAAATCAGGGTCATCCTGGCAATCATAAACCTATCCCAAATCACTAAGGGCCAGATAGAATTCACATATTGGATCAGTTTTAGTCTCAGGTTGATATCAGTGTGATTTGGAGATGGGGAATATCACTTTTTATTGCTCTGGAATTCTTGAGTTTTACTGGATTTCTTAAGGACATTCATATGAATCTGATTTTCTTCTCCTGTCTCTTTCTATACATGTGCACCTTCCACTCAGTGTTAATTCCTGATGACTGTCTAGACTGATCCCTGCAAATTTATTGGCAAGATTTCAGTTGTGGTTTGGCATGTCTGTTTCCTAGGACTGAGAGAGACACAAAACTTATCACTGGATCTTCCGGAGTTGAATGATCCCTGACCTTTTTCTGATCTTCCCTTTTGGGAAAGGTTTTGAAAAGGTAGTTGGTCAGCAGCTTCAGAGAGGATAGATATTGTTATTAGATGTTATCTGATACCTTTCAGTCAAATTTCATATCTGTATCAAAGTAACATTTATTTATTTATTTAGTTTCACATTTTTGGACCACCCTTCTGTCTCAGAGAGGGTGGGGTACATTAACATACAGCAAATATACAGCATATAAAAATTTTAAAAAATTAGAAAGGTCTTAAATTAAACAGTTAGAAAGGATCTGTTAAAGCCTTGTTAAAATTAGTTTAAAAAGTAAAGGGAGGCCTCTTAGAGTACCAGTCAGTGATATGGCAATGTGCATCTCTGGGCTTCTTACATGAGGCCTCAGAGCCATGTTTTAATTTTTCTTCAGAATTCCAGGAACCTGGGGTCCTGCTCCACCTCTGGGGGTGGGTGGGTGGAGAATATCACAGGGTGGAGGAAATGGGGATATTGATAACATCTGTAGATGACCTATAGTGGAACTGGACTGGAGATGGTGCCTTCCTCTGATCCTTTTTGATATCCTGATGACCTTCAGTATCACTGATCTTCTGTATGGTTTCAGGAGGTTGTGAGTGGGAAGCACATCATTATGTTTCTCTTTTTTCCAGGTCACTTCCAACTGGTATTAGTGAGATTTCGGGGAGGCCCTTTAGTTTAGTTTATTTTATTGTCATTGCAGCTCATACAACGAAATCAAATACCATCTTCAGTGCACATCATGACCATGAGCATGAAAATAAACACAAACACACATCCTTCACCCTTCACACATTGAACTGGAAACCCCCGACACCACACCAACACTGCACTATACAGCAGAACTCAAAAGAGCTACTGGGATAGAAGTGGTTTTTCAGCCTATTTGTCCTTGTTTTTATTATTCTGTACTATCTGCCAGATGGTAATAGTTCAAAAAAAGAGTTCCCAGGATGAGAAGGATCTTTGGGAATGTTTTGAACTTTCTTAAGGCAGCAAGAGCTATAAAGCTCTTCCAAAAAGGGGAGAGGGCAACCAATGATCTTCTGGGCAATGACATTAACCCTCTGGAGTGCTTTCCTATCTGTCACTGTGCAATTGGCAAACCATACAGAGGTGCAATATGTCAAAATGCTTTCTATGGTGCAGTGGTAGAAGGTCACCAGCAGTTTCTCATTCAGTTATTGTTTTCTGAGAAGCCTCAGAAGCCCCCTTTGACTCATGCTTTGTGGGGTACCTCAGGCCTATCCTTGTTTCTGTTTAACATATTCATGAAGCTATGAAGACAAGCTAATTCCACTGGAGCAAGGCTGATAAAGCCACATTATACATGTCAATGAGATCTATTATACAAGTCAATCAGGTCTATTTATTATAAAAAATTGAATAATATACTAAAATAAATTTAACACCAATTCTTTTTTAGTGTTAATAATGCTTCGGCTATTTTTACTTAACATTTTATTTTTATTTTTGAAAAATTCAGTATAGAGTAGCTCCTGAGATTCCATACACTGACAAGGTTAAAAGTGTATAATCAAATAATAAAAATATAATAAAAAGCTATTTGATCCAGCAGGAATCCTGAACATCATAAAATCATATGGCAATTTTCAGAATCAGGCACCAAATGCTTGTTAAAATAGCATTATCTTAACAATTTTGAAGAATACAAACAAAGGATATCAGGCATATTTCTAAGGATAAGATGTTCAACAAAATGGCTACTATAGAGAAAGACTGCCTTTGGGTCTATGTCCCTTTGAATTCTTAGAGAGGCAGGACTCTGAGCATCCCTTCTCTGCATCCATATACAAGCTGAGCTGATTCTATTTGACAGAGATGGTCCCTAAGGCACCCTGGAACCAAGTAAAATGGGACTTTATAGGTCAAAAACAGTGCTTGAAATCTGACTCAGAAACCTTTTGGTCATTAGTGCAGTGACCAGAGAATTGATGTAACATGACAGTAGTACCTCTTTTCCACTAACATTCTAGCCACTACATTTTGTACCAAGGTCATTTTCAAAGGCAGCCCCATCATGTGGAGTGGGGGGAGGGGTTGATGAGGACATGTATGTGTCACAGCACCGAGCCTGATTTTTTCCCCTCCCCCACAAGGAATTTTGTCCCTAAACAGAATCTCTAAGCAAGAAACTGTGGATACCATAAGCACAGAGAAATAAGCTTGCTTCAATATATTTCACATAATATAATATTGAATACGTGCTATTGATCATAGTTACTCTTTGTTTTCACCACTATTACTCCAGGTATTACTTCATGCTCCACATTTTATTTTATTTTTATTATTTATTGTCTTTATTATTTTATAAGTAATACAAAGCAGCAAATATATCTAATATTATTTCCTCCTTCTTCTACTACTATTATTCTCCTGTGAGGTATGTTGGCCTGAGAGAGAATGACTGGCTCTAAGATTTAGCCTAGTGCCTTAACCATTAATCCAATGGCTCTTATACATGTTATTCAAACCTAATCGATTGATAGTTTCATATTAATTCTGTAGGCAGAAAACAGATTCAGAAACAAAGATTTATTTATGGAGCTCTATTTAATACAGAGGACTGGGTATGTTTTGGATATCCCCTCAGCAATCACTTTTGAGAGATAGCAATAGGCATCCATGTATTTGATCTTAATGTTGCAAAGAAAGGAAGATTTTATACACAACCTCTGATGTCTTCTTGTTCAGTGGGAGTGCTACCCATCTTCACAAATATCAGAAATACTGTAAAAAACTGGGGCTTCTACTTTGAATTGAAAAAGAAACCAACTATGATGTAGATTCTCTCCAATCAAGATTATTACTATTATTACTATTTTCATGCTTGATGTGGAAATGCATCTCCAAATTGTAATCAAAACAACAAGGACTGCTTGTTAGTGAATCACATCATCACTCCATCTAGTTTATTTTTGCTGATTAGAAGCAGCTCTCCAAGCTATCAGTCGGAATGTTTTCTATCTTCTCTGAAAATGCCAAGGATTGGACCTGTATCTTCTTCAAATCATGTGGCCCAACCACTATTATAGGATCCTGACTCTGATTTTTGGGGGGTGGCTCAGTAATGTTGTAAGAGCTCAGGCCATTTCAGTTAAACACAATGAAGTAAAGCATGGGTTAGCACATTGCACAAAGTCCAATTGATTTCTGATTGCTTATCAAGCGTTGTAATCCAGCTTGTCCAATGTTCTGTGTGAGCACCACAAGGAAGTGAGAACTAAAAAAGAAACAAAATAAAGCATTTGGACTCAATGTCAGGCGAATCTCCTGCATGGCTTTTCCGTTTAATGCTTGCTTGTTCTCGGCTGCCATAGTAATGGGAGGGGAGGCATGGTATGTGGGTTTGGAAGTGAGTTGAGGTGATGAAGGTCCATGTGAACTAAAATGGAGGTTTGCTCCCAAATATTATTGCACTGCTGAATGGTGTTTTTTTATGCCCAGTCAAGGCCAACCGTCCTAGAATTCCAGATGGACAAAAACACCTGAAGATGTGCTCCACATGACACTATGCAGAACGTGGATTGGACATTCAGCCTGGGTTCCTAGGGGGGAGGGATTTGGGGAAGCTTTCAATATGTAATTTTCACTCCTTTTGGATCAGGTTTTGTTTTTCTTTCGCTGCTATCATTTCAAACTCAGTAAAAGTACCTCTTCTCTACTTCAATGAAGTTGGGGGTTTTCTTTCTTGGGTTTTGAATGGATGCAAGACTGACACTCACTTAGTATCCATCATCACACTTTTTAAAAACAACATTTGCAAACTTTATCAGTTAATAAACTAGTAGTTCCCTTTACTGTCACAAAGTAGATTTTAACTGGGCTTTTAGTCTTATTTGGTTATAGTCATTCCTCTAATGACACCTTAGTCCATAAATGTTCTTCCCTACAGGACAGCCACATCTGAAAGGCTGAGGACACAAGTGAGACAAAAAAGCACCTGAGTAAAGACTTCTGGGTTGCCGGGCTTTGGTGACAGCAGGGATTCGCGTCTCTCCACAATCCCTGCTGTGCTAGCCGTCTTGGTGCCTCCGATCCTGACGGATCTGGAGGATAAGGCTGCCCTGTAGAGGCAACCGAAGATAGGGAGGATCTGGGAAGGGGTTTGGAAGTGTCGCAGACCCCCTCCTCACCCAGCTTAACCTCCTTTTCTCAAGGTGGTGGAGCGGCGGTCAGCAATGGTGCCACAAAGAAGCCAGCAGCTGGAAAAGATTGTGCTGGAGGAAGAAGGAGAAAGAAGATTCAGAAGTGAAAGTGTTGGCTGAGCCGGGAAAATAACAACCTTTAAAAACCTGGAATGGAATAGCTTATTGCCTTAAAGATACATTGTACCCCTAAGAAGAGAAAAGCGGTGGAGAAAGCTGTCAAGGGAAAACTTTTTTTTATTATTCACTCTCCCACCCCATTGAAATAGCAGACGTAGAACTGGAAAATATATTTGGGCACCGAAGGTATTTTAACTTGAAAGTTATGAGAGAAAGGATTTTGGACTTTGGATTTAACAACTTCAGAAATTGGAAAACCCGTATTTGAGGTATGGATTTCTGAGCGTTTAAAGGGAAATTGCTGTTGTAAGTGGGGGGAGAGGAAAAAAAATTCTTTGGAGCAGAGCTTGAAAAAGGAGATTGCCTAGAACTTCAAAGAAAGATACATTTTGATGGGAACTTTTTGATTAATCAGTAACCCCAGAAAGAGAAAGAGAAGAAGGAAAAAAAAAGTATTGAAAGAAATAGTTTATTTGGATTTTTTAGTGACTTTGGAATTTTTTTGGAATTATTCTTGATTAAAAATACTTGGGTGGTTGTTTTTGAAGAAGTTTTTCTCTTCATGATGGCATTGCTTTTGGATGAACTAAAAACTCAATATCAAAAATATAAGAAAGAAGAGCAAGAGGGAAAAGATACTTTGGGCACTCTTTTTCAATTTTTAGAAATGGCGGTATGTACTTATGAAAAATTGACTACGCAGCAGGATGACTGGAATAAAGAAGAAGAAGAAGCCATCTTGGATGAACAATGGGTTCTCTTTGGGGAGGAGGAGGAAGAGGAAAAGAAAAAGGGGATTTTAAGGTCTGAGAAAACAATCCAAAAAGAGAAAAATGAGATGAAAGGTGGATATAAGGTTTGAAAACAACAGAAAGGGGGTAAGAAGAAGAAGAAAAGGGAGGAGGAGAGACAATGGGGTAAAAAAGGCAAGGAGAAAAATAAACAAGAGAGAAAGGAGGGGATGAAAAACCTTAATGGTGAGAAGCAAGACTTAAAGAAACAAAATCTATTTAGAGACAATGGGTAAACTTAATTGAAAAAGGGATTCTGGAAGGTACATAAAAGTGTGTTTTTCTATGTGTATTTAGAGCAAAATGTGTATTAGTATACATGATTAGCTTTTTAATGGTATCTATGGTGGGTTATATGCTTTTATTTTGTAATCGTAGTGTACTTGCTTTTTTCATAAAGTTTATTGTGTAATTTTAGAACGTACTAACCAGAATCCCAATATAATGTAAGTGTTATATTAAGCATTATTAAGTTAGGGAAAAGAGTCAAAGGTGTTACTCCAATTACTGTACAGTAGAAGTATATTTAAAGAGAAAAGATGAATGGATAACTGGAAAAGAACAGACAAAGAATGATAAGTATTATGAATTGTATTGAGATAAGATAAACGAAATAAAACTAAGAAAGATAAAAGAGGGAAGCTATATAGAAAACTGAAAATGGTAATAAGATATGGAATGATATATAAAGTAAATATGATTTTTGAATTTGTGTCTGTGAGAAGAGTTTTAACCCGGGATTAAGCAGCTTTCATAAATGATGTTTTTTATGTTTTATGTCATGTATGTTTGTGTATTGTTTTTTGAAAGGCAAAAATTTTGATTAGTAAGAAATATAATCTGGACAATAGAATGAAAAGGAGAAATTGGGATAAGATATGAACTTGAGCAGATAACGTAAATATATATATTACATTTGGTATGTCCTACTGGTTTTTCCAGAAAGATCTTTTATGTTATTATGCCTTGATTGTCTGTATGTTCTGTAAAGTTAATAAAATTTGTTTTTTTAAAAAAAGCACCTGAGTAAAGAAGAGCATGGTTCAGATAAAATCACATTGTTCTTCAACCTGATTCACCCCATCTTCTCCAAAAAATTTCAAACACACATATACACAAAACTGGGGGAGAGGTACCTGAGCATTCATATATTCTTTGTTGTTCTATGTAAATAATAAATCTAAAGTGTTGTAGTCTTTGTAGATCCTATACCCTACACTGGTTCTATAATGTAGGTGGAAAATAATTCTGTTATTTTTAGTCACTGAAGTTACAGGGTCCAAAGGAGAAAATATCACTGACATGCCAAATAAAAGTATATCTGCCCTCTTTCTTGAAAAAGAGGTTGCTTCCAACAGGGGATGGCAATGAACTTTCCACAGAGTTACGTTTGATTTATAAGAAAGCTTGGATAGGGTTTCA
Organism: Pseudonaja textilis; assembly: GCF_049901715.1. NCBI lineage: Eukaryota > Metazoa > Chordata > Lepidosauria > Squamata > Elapidae > Pseudonaja > Pseudonaja textilis. The sequence continues at coordinate 300,897,719 of NC_141990.1, read as the reverse complement.
GATGTTTTCAAATGATTAACCACGAAACAGAGGCACTGGATATTCAGGGGGCTCCATGCATTTTAAACACCAGAGAGGCTATTATTGATTCCCCCCGCCCCACTTCTCCTAGTATTTTGCCCTTCCCATTTGAGCAGATTAACAATTTGAACAATGTGTTATTATTTCATTTATAATCACAGTGCGCATTATTCTAATGCCACTGGACAATTTTTATTATGTGATTTACAGCACACTCCTGTACACTCAGTTGCATGTGTGCATAGTATAACAATCCCGACTATACAGAAACCTCTCAATTGTTTTTCACTGGAAAAAGGACTGGATTTTTTCTTTGTCCTTTATAAAAGTGCTCTTCCAATAGAGCTCCACTTATTGCTAGGTCAAGAGTATCATGAAAGTAGGAAAATGCTAGCTGGCACAAATATTGCAGCTCATTTTCAATGCCTACAAAGTAACAACCAATCACAGCAACAACTTGAGGCAGAAAGCAAGAGAAAAGGCTATTTCCTCTGCTACAAGTGAGCCACAGCTCCAAAAAACTTTTCTTTCCTCCAGAGGAATGATAGAAATAATCTTAGCTCCTGGGCATGAAGATTATACTCTCCCTTTTTTAAGTGGTAACTTGGATAATAGAGGAACCATTTAACCTACATTTTGTGAAACTAGTCATGGCAGCCACAACCCAGTGTGCAATTTTTGCACTGTAAAAGGAGACCACGTACAGTGGGGAAGAGTGCCAGTTGCAAGAAAAAGAAGAAAAAGAAAGGAATTGCAAATTAGAAATAAGATAGAGGAGAAGCAATATCAGGAAAACGTATTTGCTGGTTTCGCACACAAACACTTGGTTGCCAAGACCAATGGGTAAAGAGCCTATACCTCAAACCATCCTTCATGTAATTATATTTAATAAATTTTTAATATTAAAAATGATTTTTGGTGGAGCACACTAAATGGAAATGTACATAAGTATGCCTTATATACGAGCAGCAAATCTGATAATCACTGCTGGACTGTGAATTTGTCCAGCCCTTTTTCATCTGCTTTGCAATCACTTCCTAAATGATGAGAATCACTGCTATGATTTTTTTTTCTTGACAACAACAGAACTTGTGCTAGACATTTCCCAACTCAGAGTTATATTTCATTTTTGAATACTGTTGATCTAGGAGTTACAGATAACAGAAAATCAGAGTTGGAAGGGACCTTATAGGTCATCTAGTCCAATCCCCGACCCAAGCGGGAGACCCTACACCATTTCTGACAAATGGCAATCCAATCTCTTCTTGAAAGTCTCAAGTGATGGCGCTTCCACAACTTCCAAGGACAAGCTGTTCCATTGGTTGATTGTTCTATATAGAGTTGCTTTAAATATCATGGGAAGCTTGAAAATGGGAGACTCATATTAATATGAAGAGTGACATTAGAAAGCTCCTGTCCAAATGTTGGCACTGAATATATAATGGTATGTGAGAAAGCCCTTGAGGAAGGGCAAAGAAGTATTGTTTAGACAGGGAATGGTCAGATAAGAGAGAGGGCGAGAGCAGGGCCTGTCACTGCATAATGGGCAAAGAGACTCAGAAGAAACTCTCTTTAGCTTCTTATAGAGATGGCAGGAGAGTTGTAATTTCAGATTTGCAAGATTAAAGTGACTTCTTTAATGTAAATCTACATTAAGTTAATCTAGATTTAATCTATCACATCTTCTGATAATATTTTATTGCTGCTTACTTTAAGATAGCTGGATAACCACTGCCTGCATCAGAAAAGTCTGACCTGGTATCTTACAGCCAAACTGACTGTAATGAAAGCATATAGCATTTCATCTAACCATAATAGTACCAAAATAACAACAAAAAAAGATCAGGTTATATACTATTTCAGTGATGGGTGACTGAGGCTGTGAAGATATTGTGAAACAGCACTTCAGAGAGGTCACAATGGAACCTCATGACCAAAAGTTATAAAGTTGAAGAATTGTTCTGCTCTGTAGTTCTTTTGTAAACCTAGGAAACAATTCAGGGAGTTGTTGTTGTTGTTTTTTTGTAAAGACAACAGATAAAATTAGTATCAGAAAAGAGAAACCAGAGCATCAACTTTGGGCTCAAGTATTGGGAAATGGATCAAAGTAATTAATGCTATTAATCATCATGGTTATTTGTGTGATTTACATTTGAATGGGAACTCTGCTCATGCTTTCTAAAGTCTGAAGTTATCAATTGTCTCATCTCTTTCTTTTAGCAAAATAGGACATATTGTGTGAAAACACAGCATCCAGTTCATTATGAGTTACAGGGTCTTTTCATCAGTAACATTGCAAAATGCAATTGCCATTGACTGGTGCCTAACGAACAGCAATAGACAGTTTCCTTTACTTCCATTATTTCTCTTTTGAGGATAGGTGAATATTCAACAAATGAGCTGGCACAACAATTCCTTGTGCTGTCAACATAACAGATGACCTGGACCTTTAAAAAAAGGAGCTACATTCTGTAGCAGAACATAAACTTTACATGCAGAAGCACCCCAGTTCCATCTTCTTCATGCACCAATAAAAGAGAACTCAAGCTGTAGCATTCATTGGAATACTTCTGTCAGCCAGAATAGTCAATACTTGATGGAACAATAGTCTAATAGCACTATTGGATCAGTGAACTGATGGAGTGTAAGTCAGCTTTTAATGTTTTACCATTTATTTGAAGCTGGAACATCACTTTGATTTCTGGCTTGAAAAGAGAACATTCCTTCTTTCATGATTCTACTGGAAGGAAGAAATGGTTTATACCAGTTAGGAATTGATAGTCACCTAACACAAGTCCTCACTGGTTATCAACTGAACCAAACTTGCTATATCATGGACTAAAGACATAAATCCACAGATAAAATCATGCTTGGTAAAATGTATTGAACTGGGGAAGCAGCAGAGAAGACTGAACCTTAACTCACTGTCAGATGAGTTTTGGGCAACCCTGGGCAAACCTCTTCAAACGTCCTCAATAAGCCTAAAGGTTCATATCTAAAGATACATTCTCTAAGCCAGCATGGGCAAAAGTCATTTAAGGCTTTCAAGATAATAATCAATAGTTTATACAGTATTTCATCCAGAAACAGATAGCTATCAGTGCAGTGTCTTAATCACAGATATAAATGGTCCCTTTGCATTCTTCCCAATCCAAATGAAGTGCATTACTATAGTCAAGCCTGCACATTACCAGCAAATGAGCCGTAGTTTCTCAGTCACTTTTCCTGGAAGAGATATAGTTGTTAATCAGCCAGAGCATTTAAAATAACAAACTTTCTGGTCAGAACTTGAGCTTGGGAAGCCAGAAAGAGATTTAGACCCAGAAGGATCTACAGACCATATATCTGCTCTTTTTGAGAGACTATATGCCAGTTTGGTCCAGTAGTTAAGGCACCAGGATAGAAACCTGGAAATTGTATATTCTAGTCCCATTTTAGGCATTAAAGTCAGCTGGGTGAGTCTGGGCGAGTCACTTTCTTTCAGTCCAACTCACCTCACAGAGTTGTTGTGGGAAGAATAAGAGGAAGGAGTATTAGGTATGTTTGTCACTTTGAGTTATTTATAAAAATAATAAAGGCAGGATTTAACCAATCTTTAAACAATAATCTTATTCAGAACAGTTAGATCTATCACTTCTCTAGAATTATGGAACCTAACAATAAACACCTCTCTCTTACCTATATTCAGTTTTAATTTATTATCCCTGATTCACCCCATACCTGACTATAAGCAGGCATTCAGGGGAGAGTTCCTGAAGATGTCACAAAAAAAAAAATCTAGTAACATCAGCCTAACAATAACACCAAGATTTAAATCTGATTATCTTCTTTAGTAATCTTGTGTGGGTATTAAAAAACTAAAAGTGAAATGTAGAAAGAGCCATGGTGGCACAGAGATTGGAATGCAGTATTACAGGCTAAATCTGCTGACTGCCAGCAGATAACAGATAACAGATAATCAGAGTTGGAAGGGACCTTGTAAGTCATCTAGTCTAACCCGCCCCCCACCCAAGCAGGAGACCCTACACCATTTCTGACAAATGGCAGTCCAATCTCTTCTTGAAAGTCTCAAGTGATGGCACTCCCACAACTTCTGAGGGCAAGCTGTTCCATTGGTTGATTGTTCTCACTGTCAGAAAGTTTCTCCTTATTTCCAGGTTAAATCTCTCCTTGTTCAGTTTCCATCCATTATTCCTCGTCTGGCCTTCTGGTGCTTTAGAAAATAGCTAGACCCCTTCCTCTCTGTGGCAGCCCCTCAAATATTGGAAGACTGCTATCATGTCTCCCCTGGTCCTTCTCTTTACTAGACTAGCCAAGCCCAGCTCCTGCAACTGTTCGTTGTACGTTTTAGCCTCCAGTCCCCTAATCATCCTGGTTGCTCTTCTCTGAACTTTTTCTAGAGTCTCAACATCTTTTTTGTAATGTGGTGAACAAAACTGGTTGCAATACTCTAGATGTGGTCTTACTAAGGCTTTATAGAGTGGTATTAGTACCTCCCTTGATCTTGATTGTATCCCTCTGTTAATACAATTTAGGATTGCATTAGCTTTTTTGGCTGCTGCTGCACACTACTGGCTCATATTTAGTTGGTTGTCCACTAAGACTCCAAGATCCCTCTCATAGTTACTGCTGTTGAGCCTGGTTTCACCCAGGCTATATGTGTACTTTTGGTTTTTCTTGCCTAAGTGTAGGATTTTACTTTTCTCTACATTGAATTTCATTTTGTTAGATATGGCCCAGTGTTCTAGTCTGTCAAGATCCATCTGGATCTTGAGCCTATCTTCTTGGGTGTTAGCTATTCCTGCCAGCTTAGTATCATCTGCAAATTTGGTAAGTTCCCCTTCTTTTCCCTCATCTAAGTCGTTAATGAAGATATTGAAGAGTACTGGGCCTAAGATGGAACCTTGTGGCACCCCACTGCTTACTTTCCTCCATGTAGACTTAGATCCTATTTGTTGTGAGTCCATCTAGTGGTGGTTTATTCCACTTTTTTCTAGCTTCCTAAGAAGTAGGTTATGGTCTACTTTGTTTAATGCCTTGCTGAAATCTAAATATATTATGTCACAGTATTTTGCTAGTCTACTAATTTAGTTTGATCCTGATTGGCATTCTTCCAATATTGGTAAAATGAGGACCCAGACTGTTGGGGGCAATATGCTGACTCTGTAAACTGCTTAGAGAGGGCTGTAAAGCATTGTGAAGTGGTATATACATGTAAGTGCTAAGTGCTAGTATTATTGCTATGTAGTTCTGGGAAATGCATATGGTAACACCCATTTTGTGGAGCAACTATCTGTCTCTAAGGGAGCCATACTGTCTGAGACCTGACAGGTAGGAATGGTATTATTGCAAAAGCCAAGCAGACATTTCTCCAGTCTCATTTGTGATCCATAAAGATACCATGATCAATAGTATCTAAAGCTACTGAAAGATCAAGAAGAACTTCAGTCACCCTCATTTATTTTGTTGACCAAGGAAGTCAATCCTGCTGCCTCCTCAGTAACTATATTGAAATGTGTCAAAACACTTTGAAATGAGTTAAGAAGAAGACTAATAATTATCTCCTTTTAGCAAAAGGAGTAATGTAAAGTAATGTATTAAATCAACTAAAGCATCTGTAATAACCTCCTAGCTAAAAGTTATGCATCTTGGAAGGTTTCTAGGAAGAATTCTAGGAGAAATATTACTGTATGGAGCACTTCCCTTGCAACACAAAACAAAACAATAGGCCATGAGTTTGCGGCTTTAAACTCACAAAAATATCTGTTTCTGCAATAGAAGCACTTATGAGTCTTCTACAATAAACATGCTCCACATGGTGCAATTACTCTGCCATTCTTTTCACATTTGCTTTTAGTAAATAAATGAGTCTTACAGCATGTTTTGGTGAATGACCATCTGATCAAGGAATGTTGGCCAGGTAATTATACATCACTCTTTGACAAGGTGATATAAGATGGAGAAGAGTTTCTGGGATGCTGTGAATAAAGGATGTGCAGTAGGGGCTTTTTTAAAATTAGAAAACAGAAAACTCACCTTTGGTATTTCTTGTAAAGTTATCTCAAACTTTATTTTCCTTCAGAAAAGAAAAAAATCCCTTTCACAGCATTTTTTAAAATCCTGGTCAAGCTTCAAATTTAATTCGATTGAAAAACATGTGTGTCTTTTATAGCACTACGTTCATTGTCTCCCCTTGGCCAAAACAAATCATTAGCAATTCTGCCTTTCTGCCTTGTCTTGAAAAGTAAGCAAACTCCCCTTCTTTATCACCAATCCTTTATTCCCAAACCACATGTATAGATGCACTTCAGGGAAACCAAGTCAAGATGCCAATTCCTCTGTGAGGTTGCAAATGTACATGCTTTACTATCAGTGCCATGCAACAGGTTATTTGAGGTGGGGGTGGACAACACACGCAAGGGCTCAATATTGTGGAAATTGCCTATGCTGAAAGATATTCCAGGCACTTTGTAATTAGCAGTGAAGAAAAGCATTCCTAATTCATTAGGTCAACTTTAATGGGTTCCTCATTAAAAGTTTTTGCTCTTAAGCTGACAGAAGCTGGGATTTAATAGTAGCTTCCAGCACTATCTTTATGAGCAGATCTCCATTGAATCTGTCTCTTTATCACCTGAAGAGAGGTTCCTAAATGGAAATTCCTCAACCCTAAGCAACACAGATTGATCAGAAGCCTAGAGATGGTTGTGCCCCTGTGCTTTAATAAACGGAAGCCACTCTTGCTGCAAAGGTCAGCCCTCATTAGTACTGACCAAGTTGGCTTTAAATTTATTTTTACTCCCTTGTCCACCCATGTCTTCACTATTAAATATATAATAGAGGAGTTCATAAATATAACCAGTCCAGGAAGAAATTTTGCAAGGGTTTAGCAACCCCAATCATAGTAATAGTAACCATTCTGTATGAACTTTCTTTATAAAGTGGAAGAGAACTACTCTCATATTCAGACCATAAAATGAAGCCCTTTCACTCATCTTTTCCATTAAATATATTGTTACAACTTATAAAACAATGCCAGTCCCTTCATATAGCAATCCAAAACTTTAAGGACAGAGAAAAAATGAATCAGGGAGGAGAAAATGTGCAACAAGCTCTAGATAGATCTAAATAACTAGATAATCTAGTTATTTATTCCTAAATTATTTATTCCTAAATAATTTAATAATTATTAAATTATTAATCAAGCCTGAAATGTGGTAATTCCAAGGCCTGAGAAAGAAAAAGCTGAAATAAGTTTTGGAATTCATCACATTCAGATCTTGTCTGTGAATTGGAAAGTCAACGTAGAAAATAAGATAGAAATGATGGAAACGACTTGCAGAAACCGTAATTTAGGCAAAAAATGGCTGAAGCATTTTTAAGTCAAAACAATGAGATAACATTCAGAAGCATCTGAGATAGACATCTCCCTAATTTATTAAAGTGCATTAAATAATAAAAAGGAGGAGGATGTAGAGCACAATCAAACTTGCAAAATTCTGTTAGTATAGCCAATATCTCAGTTAGACATAGTTTTAGCCTTCTTGTGGAGCTGGTTTCCTAGTTTAGTCTACATGGTGAAGTTGGCAGTCTCCAAGATTGCCATCTTCTTTTGCCAGTACTACTCATTTCCTTCCTTGGTTTCTTTTCTAGGAAAAAAAACATGATACAATCATTAGTACAAAATCCATCCATTCAAACTTCTTTCTTCTCACAATATTTCCTGTAGAAAAAGCTTCTTTTCTTAAGACTTTGTAGCAGGAGTAAAACCTCACTGTCAGTTTCAGCTCTGAATAAAACTAACTAATTTCCGGCAAAATGTGACAAAGCTATTTTTTTAAAAAAAAGATAAAGCAACAATATTAAGTTACAACTTTTATTCTTGATGTAGTTCTTGAGATTCTGAATTAGTGCTTGCCTTTTCTTTTGCATTTCACTCCCACCTCTGCCCTGTGACAGGTGCTCTTCCTTTTCACTGCATGCTCTTCTACCTGCTGAACTGAAATTAAATCAGGGCTAGAAAATAAGTACTTGACAATTTTTCTAATATACATTTTTTTTATCCCTAGCTTAAGGGTAAGCTGGTTCTCCATCTCTCCAACTTTGTCTCTCCATCTCTCATTTTGGGAGGACTTAATATATAAATGAAATCATTTTACTGTATTCAGATGTTCCCACAGCACAATTAACTAGTTTCATCCTATGCCTGTTTGGATCTGTTTGGGAAAATAAAATTAAACCAAACATCTCTATTATGGTCATTGCCAGAATACAGTGGACTTTTGTAATAGGTTTTACAGAGCTCAGATGGAAATATATAAAAATCCCTGATTAAGTTAGAAAAAATACCTTGCAGGGATAAATGCTAAAATGTTAAACTTAATCACTTAATTATAAAACTATGTTGCAAAGTTATAGAAGAAAAACAGAGTTATAAAACTGTAATAAAAATGAATGTTAATAAGATTACGTGGAAATTTACATCGTGTTATTTTAGTCAGACTGAACAATAATTGTTATGTTTCACTATCTGCATAGTTCAAGCTCTGAAAAGGAACGTGACCATTTTAAAAGGGACATGACTGTTATGAACTTCAAGAATTAATAATATGTATAATTTGTCTGGATTGCTCAGGAACTTTTTTAGACATCAGCTTAAGTGACGAAGTTATTTTATATTCATTTGTTTATTTCTTCATTTTGAATGACTTCTCAGCCAAAATAAGTTGCTCTGGGTGGCTTTTAAAATGATCATAAATACAATACATTTCAAAAATGAAACAGATCATCAATTAAGAACACTAGTCATATTACAATGCCCCTTACAAACAATTTCACCCAAAACTCAGAGAAACAACCTAGTCTTCAGCTCTGAAAAAGGACAATAAGGACAGAGCCTTCCAAATTTTAGGGTCAAGCAGTTTCACAGGGTAGGTACTGTGACAGTCAAAGCATTCATCATAAAATCAGCAGGACAGCAGTATATGACTTTTTAACGTAATGCAACTTTCTTGCGTGGCTGTCCCATTTGGATACGTTACAACAGTACTTGATATTTCCAAGCAGCAGAGCATTACTTTTAGTAAAAGTAAGGTAAAGGTTGCCCTCCCACATATGTGTTAGTCATTTCCAGCTCTAGGGGGCAGTGCTCATCTCCATTACAAAGCTCTCCGTTACTTTTAGATGTCCACAAATATTCCAGTTATACTTAGTGCACTGGATCTGCTTCAACAACAGTTCCATGTTTTTGTATGTCTCTTTCATGTGTGCAGAATAGCCAACAAGTACTAAGGGTGCACATTACCATTGTGTAAGAACAGTAGATTTCTACATAAAATGGTACATGATCAGTGAAATGGGCTGTGGTGGCACAGTGGTTAGAATGCAGTACTGCAGGCTACTTCTGCTGATTGCCAGCTGCCAGTAGTTTGGCAGTTCAAATCTCAGCAGGCTCAAGGTTGACTCAGCCTTCCATTCTTCCGAAGTTGGTAAAATGAGGACCCAGACTGTTGGGGGCAATATGCTGACTCTGTAAACTGCTTAGAGAGGGCTGTAAAGTGGCATATAAGTCTAAGTGCTATTGCTGCCGCTATTGCTAAATTGCATGTTATTTTCCTGTTTATCTGCCAAAAAAAATCTATAAGATATACCCCAAAATGTTTAACAAGCCAAGTTGTTGTCCAGTGAAATCAGTCAAGGTGGAAAATAGTAATAGCAATAGCACTTAGACTTATACACCACTTCATAGTGCTTTAGAGACTCTCAAGCAGCTTACAGAATCAGCATATTGCCCCCAATGATCTGGATCTTCATTTTACTGACCTTAAAAATTAATAAAATAAAAGGACAATTATTAATATTAAAAATCCTAAATTTCTTTTTTTCTTTTTGCTAAAATGACTACTTTTAACCAAGCAGCCAAGAGCCCTTTACAATTGACATGGGAGAAGATAATACCTCCCTAATAAGTAGCTATTTTCTCTTGCAGCAAAGTTTCATGTTTCCTAATTCTGAAAGCATTAAAGTAATACTAATGGAGATTTGCTCAATCACAACTAAATTCTAACTTCATGTTAAAATGAGTTAATCAGGCTGTGAGAAATGTTGCGGGGGGGGTGGGTTTGCTGCTGCTCATACTGTTGTGCAATCATGTTCATTTCTGTTCAGGAGCAGGCTCCATGTTTTCAATAGAATTTACTCACAAGTAAGCATGCATGTTGTTGTAATAGATAGAGCAATAGACAGGGATATTCAGAACCGCCAATGTGGTGGGATTCAAATAATTTAACAACCAATTTGCCCAGGGTCAGTTTGGCCGTCGTGGGAGGCGTGGCCCATTCCCATCCTCCAGCTGTGCCGCACATGTGGGATGAGCATCCCATGATGGCCAACCAGACCCTGGGCAAATTGGTTGTTAAATTATGCCCCCCACACACACTATCAAAGTGGATCCTGGGTGCTGCGCTGCAATGGAGAAATGGGAAATGGAATGGTCGGCACAAGGAAAGGAGGAGGAGCAGGGAGAAGAAAGAGGGAAAGCAGCCTCCTCCTTCCCTTGTGCTAGCCACTCCATTTCCTGTTTCTCCATTGCTGCACAGCACCGTGCCGCAGAGCTTGCCCCACCCACCAATCCCAACTTCACAAGATCTCTTTTTTAGAAGTTAGAATTGGTTGGTTGAACATTTTTTTTATTCCCCCCAACTTTTGTTTCCCCGCACACAACTGCAAGAAATGCTACAGAGAAACATGACAGAGCTGGAAATCAGGTAGGCAAAGAAATGCTTGGGAGAAGTGAGGGCAGATGCTGATGTCTCTCTGCAGCAGCTGAACAGGACCACTGGAGGGAAGGCTGGCATCTACTAGCATTTAAACATGGAAGCATTCCAGCTCTTGCCAGGAAGGGACAGCCAGTATGGTCATGCAGGTGGGTTGCCTGCTTGCTTCAGTACCCTCCCTGACCCTCTGGTGCTCTGCCAGCACTTTGGCCTTGGGCTGCCACCTTATGTGCAAGCCCTGCCCCCGCTGCCTGAGACAATTTTTGCCTGAGTGACATGATCAAAGGTTTCCATTGCTCTCTCTTGGACTTTTGGGGAGGGTTTTCCCCACCGCCTGGAAGGAAGTTGAATGAAAATCAAACATGTTCCAGAAAACACAGATTTTCTGGACTAGAACACATCTACCCAGTTCACAGAACTCAACAAACAATTTGGCAACAATTCTAGTGAATCAGTGTGAACCGGATGAATCCCACCACTGGATACATCATTCTGATATGTTTTCAAACAAAAAGCCTAACGAAGTGCATTGTCAAAGCACCATAGCACCCTGTTTCTAATTAGTAGACCAGAACACCTTACCTTGATTGACTTGAAGCAAGGTTCTGGACTTCTAAAAGACCCAAAAACCAAACCAAAGACACCTTTCCATTCAACTTCTGAGAAGTTTCAAAGATTCTTATTTGTTGGTTTGTTGGTTTGTTGGTTAGTTTATTAAATACATAGGCCATCATCTTCCCCCAAGGACATCATAATTTTCCATAACATCTCTGTTAAGAAACTATGCTCAGAGTTAAAGTTAGGATTGCAATGGACTCTCCTCTTAATTCTAGTTCCTCAATATGGCTCCTCTGCCTATGTGCACCTCAGATGATTCCTGCAAGAGTCTCATTTCACCACTGTTTTGTTTGGTTTTATGATTCTTCTAATTTAAATAAATACTTGGGGAACTATCAGTCTGCAAAGCAAAGTATCATCTTCAAATGTTATCTGTCTTTCTAACTATGCCTCTAGGCCTCATTTAGGCCTCTGAGGGTTGATTAGAATATTAAAAATAGTGAACAGCTGCCACCAAAACTTTGTTTGGAAAGGAGCCCATCTACCAGAAAAAGAATGGCAAAAGAAAATTGAGGTAGTAGAGAACATTTATTTATTTATTTATTTATTTATTTATTTATTTATTTATTTGATTTGTCAATCGCTTACAAGATAATAGGTATAAGTATATACATAGTTATGAATACATGAAATGGGTACATATAAGAAAAATAAAAGAAACAATAGGACAGGGATGGTAGGCACGTTGGTGTGCTTATGCACGCCCCCTACAGACCTCTTAAGAAAGGGGTGAGGTCAATAGTAGACAGTCTAAAGTTAAAGTTTTGGGGGTTTGGGGAAGAAACCACAGAGTCAGGTAGAGTATTCCAGACACTGACCACTCTGTTGCTGAAGTCTTATTTCCTGCAATCAAGTTTGGTGCGGTTAACCTTGAGTTTGTATCTATTGTGTGCTCTTGTGTTGTTATGATTGAAGCTGAAGTATTCATTGACAGGTAGGACATTGCAATGTATGATTTTATATACCATACTTAGATCAGACCGAAGACAGCATAATTCAAGGTTTTCTAGGTCTAGAATTTCAAGTCTGGTGGCATAAGGTATTCTACAATGGGTAGAGGAGTGGAGAACTCTTCTTGTGAAATATTTCTGGACTTTCTCAACTGTGCTAATATCAGATACGTAATGTGGGTTCCAGACTGATGAGCAGTATTCGAGTATTGTTCTAACAAATGTTTTGTATGCTCTAGTTAGTAGTGTGATATTACCAGAGAAAAAGCTACGTAGGATTAGGTTAACAACTCTTAATGCCTTTTTGGCTATGTATTTACAGTGGGCTCTAGCACTTAGATCACTAGAGATGAGTATTCCAAGGTCCTTTACAGAGCTTGGATCATCAACAAGATCTTGACTATTCAGCTTGTATTTTATTTTCTGATTTTTTTTGCCAATATGTAAGACAGAGCATTTATTTGTTGAGATTTGAAGTTGCCATTTGATTGACCATTCTGATACATAGTCAAGATCTTTTTGAAGGGTAGCAGTATTGTCTGTGGTATTGAACAGCTTTACATCATCAGCAAAAAAAACACAGTTGCTCTTAATATGATCACAGAGGTTATTTATGTAGAGTATGAAGAGAGTTGATCCTCGAACACTGTCTTGGGGGACACCACTATTGACAGGTACAGAATTTGATAGGACACTCCCAATTTTGACCATTTTTTGCCTGTTTGACAGGAATGCTTCTATCCAGTTATGCAGTTGTCCAGAGATACCATAAGATTTTAGTTTTAGGAGTAGTTTGTCATGTACCACTGAATCAAAGGCTTTACAGAAGTCTATGTAGATTGCGTCTATTGCTTTGCCCTGATCGACTTGTGTAGTCCATATGTTTTTGCAGTGTAAGAGTTGCAGATTACAGGATAGTTTTTTCCAGAAACCAAATTGTTTATTGAAGAGTAGGTTGTTTGTCTCTAAGTGGAGGATAATGGATTGGTTAATAATTGATTCCATGACTTTACGGGTGATGCAGCATAAGAAGATTGGTCTGTAATTTTCAACTAGGCTGGGGTCTCCCTTTTTGAAGATGGGGATGACCGTGGCTTGTGACCATAGTTTTGGCAAGGAGCTGGTCCTGAAAGATTTTTCAAAGATTATGCTTAGAGGTTCGGCTATGGCAGTGGATAGCTTCTTTAAGAAGTAGGCACATATTCTGTCCGGTCCAATAGATAGAGATGGTTTTAGATTGCGTAGTGCTTTTTCAACATTGTCTTCTGTAAAATCGATATGTATTAGATCATTGTAGTTGTCTGTGGTTCGGCTAGGAAATACTGGGCATGATCCATTGCTCTTTACAAATACTGAGCCGAAGAATGTGTTAAAGATGTTGGCTTTAATGATGTCGTCATTGCAGTCTTTACCATTAGGTCCTATCAGGGGTGGGATGGACCTTGAGTCTTTTAGTTTGTTGTTTACAAAATTGTAAAAAGCGCAGGTGGAATTGGTGCATAAAAGGTTTTCCTCTTGTTTAATGTGATAATTGGTGCATTCAGTTTTTATCTGGTGGCATAAATTTTTGTATCGGCTTTTGAAATTGGCAACGTTACCAGATTTGTTTTTCCCCCAGAGTGATCTCTTTTTGGACTGAAGTTTCCTTTTTGTTATGGGTAATCTTTTTTTGTTTTGTTTTGGGAGTTGTTGGTTCATATATTTTGATGACTTTTGACTTCGAGTAAAAATATGTTGTAATGGTCTTCAACAGTATTGCATCCAGTGAACAGAGATTGCCAATCAAGGAATGAGAGATCGTTGTCTATAAGTCATAGTTGCCTTTTTTGAAGTTATAATTGGGGATTATGTCATTGTGATGATTTTTGTGTGGGCGTATGTTGAGACAAAAGTCAATCATATTGTGGTCACTGCTGGAAAAGGATTCTTTAGTTTGTATTCTGTAAATTAAATTCAAACTATTGCAGAAGATGAGATTGAGGCAGTTGTTTAGTCTAGTGTTGTTGGTTACTAGTTGTTCCAGTCCCAGATTTGTAACAACATTGTAGAAGGTTGAGTGTATGGGTTCAGTTGTACATTCATTTAGGGTCCAGTCAATATGAGGTAGATTGAAGTCACCAAGAAAGATAAAAGTTTGTGGGCAGGATGCTGCCCATGTTAGTAGTGTATTTAACTTGTTTACATGTTCGATGTCATAATCAGGTGCTCTGTAACATAGTAAGAATCGAAATGTGATATTTAAGGATAGTTCACAGATGATGGTCTCAGGAAGAGCAAGCTCCTGGGTAACTTGGATGTTTTTTAGATGTAAGGACTTTTTATAGAAGATAGCAACACCACCTCCTCTATGGATTTCACGATCTGATCAGTAAACATGATAGTCTCTTACTGTAGTAATGGAGTCAGGGAGAGATGCATTGAGCCATGTTTCACAGACAAATATTATGTCAAATTTAGCCATATTTAGTAAGAGGAGAAATTCAGGTATTTTATTCACAAGGCTTCTTGCATTGAGTAGCTTGCATTTAAGGCCAGCAGTAGTTGGAATTGAGGTAGTTGGGGCATGCATGCCTAGTCTTGGGTGATGGTGGATTGGTTGAGGTAGGGTTGTGGTTGAAGGTTAAAGCTGAGTTGCAGGTTGTGTGACTTACTTTTGATACAGTCAGCAGAGTACACGGGAGTGGGCACATTGCTGTATGGTTAGGTCGGGGCGAGAATGGAGGTTTTTATGGTTGGTGTTGGTTTTGGTGAGTGAATTTATAGTGTAAATGAATTTACGTTTGCTTGATTCATTTTCACAAATGACCCTGCAGAAGCGTGGGGCCACAGAGCCATCTCTGTTTTTGAGCTCTCGGCCAATGCGGGAAATGTCAAGTATTTCATCAGGGGAGATGGTAGACACTTGATAATCACTGATGATGTTTCGGACAGTTGTGATGTCATCATTATCATTGATGTCCTCTAGACCAAATAAGATGGCATTTGGACGTTTCCGTTCACGCTCAACAGCTTCTCTGATGAGGATTGGGATATCATGATTTGTCTGGCTTATGTTTTTTTGTGGATTGGGTTGTGGATTGGGTTGTGGTTGTGGGTAGAGATGTGGTTTGTAGCTATTGGATGTTCAGGTTTTTGCGTTGTGTCTTTTTTTTCACGGTTGGATAATCTTTCTTTTAAGGCGTCCAGGGATACCACTATGGTGTCAAGGAATGTTATTCGTGTTTCTATGGTATCAACTCTTTCAAACAGATCCAGTTTGGGTCTGCATGATTTGCAGAGGTATGGAAACTCATTGGGTGATTCTAGGTATTGAATCATTTGCTCGGGTAATCCCAAGCAGACATGATGAGTGTATTTGTTACATAGAGAACATTTGATGGAGTTTTCATTATCCTTTAGAGTTTTGTAGCATTTAAGGCATATTCTAGATAGCTAAAGAAGTTGGCAAAAGCAACTGTAGTAGTTTGCCTTCTGATGTGATTGACCATAAGCTCTAGGACAATCACTTCTTCATACTAACCTATTGTGTTCCCACTGGCATAAAATCTTTGGATTCTTTAAGTTCAATTTTTTTTCTTACAATACTTTTTTGGGCTGGACAGTAACACTCCAAGTATATAAATGTTTATCTTTAAAAAAAAATCATTCCCCATTTCTGTCAAGCTGGAATCAGTTACTATATTTTCCATTTTATTTTATTTTTAATGTAAATTTGAATGCAACAATTTCATAGGATTGATTAACTGCCATAATTGAGACCTACTTATATATTTTATATTATTTTTTTAAAAAAGTATAATTGTATTAAAACTTTAAAGAAAGATTAAAAACTAATATAAAATGCAAAAAGAAAAAAGAAAGAGCGAAAATTTAAAGGGAAAGAAGGAAGGAAGGAGCTTCTGATTTTCTTTTCAGCAGTTACAATTTTAAATTTACTTCTTGCTCTATGGTGACAACACAACTCAATTCTTTCATCAATCATCAATTTTCTAATCATCAAAAACATAAATCATATGTTCATTTTTTTCTGTTTCACACAAAACATCTATAAGGGATTTCCAATAAAATATTTTCTTTTTCTCTATCAAAGAAGTTGGTTTGGTCATTTCTAAAAGTTCTATCATCTGCACCAAACATTCCACCATTTGTGGGAAGTATTGAAACTTTCAATCTTTGTTCATATAATAATCTTGATGTCATATACAAAGTTCCATGATTTTTCTCAACTGTTTGTCTATCATTCCCAAAATAAAAATCTTGAATTTCAATGGTGTATTAATTTTTTTAATCCTCTGAAATATATATATCCAAAACCTTCTGACTGCCTTAAAAGCCCTTCTTCCTCAGTTTACCAAATAAATTTGATGTTTTAGACAATTTCTCTGATGACTTATAGTTTATCATTTTATAAAAATTCTCTTTAAGATTATAACATAATGTATATTTGTAATTGAATACATATTTATAATGTAATGTATATTTCCCATTATTCCATCTCTAACCAAAAATTTTAACAGACTTTATCATACTTCCTCTTTTGCTTCAATGTCAATAAAAGTTTAGACATATTAGCAATTACATATTCATCATTTATAGCAATAGCTGTTAAGATTTATATGCAGTTTCGTGATGTTTTACAGCCCTCTCTAAGCAGTTTACAGGGTCAGAATATTGCCCCCAACAATCTGGGTCCACATTTTACCGACCTCAGAAGAATGGAAGGCTGAGTCAATCTTGAGCTGGTGAGAATAGAACTGTCAGTACAATTAGCCTAAAATACTATACTTCAACCACCGCACCATCACAGCTACACAATTCTATTTCAAAAACAATCTTACAATGTTCAAAACCATGAAATATTTTATCTATTTCAAATCTTTCTAATAATTGTACATAAGAAAACTATGGGCAAGCATATCCTTGTACCACTAGATCGTCTCTTGATTTCATTTTACATTCCATCTGAAAAAAATCTAACTTCTCATGATTAGTTAGGCATTTGTGTTCGTTTATTATTTCTCATCTATAAAATCCTTCTTGTGCTGAGTGCCATAAAGATCCTTTCAGGCACAACCTGAACTTTATTTTATCACAAATTTCAGTACCACCAAAATCTCATGTTCTTCTAATTCCAAGAATCTTCTGCAGCACCCATTCTTTCATTCAAACCAAGCAACAAGCTTCAAAATACAATTTCAAATAAGGTAAATCCAATTCTTCTCTTCCTTTTGCATTTTGTATGCATACAATTTGGATATATCTTTCTGCTATTATTTATATAGCGCATCAATTGTCAAAACAGGTATTGATAAACAAAAACAACTTCTAAGCAAAACATTCATTTTTTTTAATCACAGAAATTCTCTTCAGCTATTTCTCCCACCTTAACAAGTCTTTTTAAAATTTCATTCTATGCATTGACATAATTATTTTATAATAGCAGACAATCTTATTTGCCATAGTGATGCCCAAGTATTTTATCATCTTCTCAATCTTAAAGTCCATTTTATTAATCAGTTCTTTGGGTTTGTATTTTCAGATTTTTTGCTAACATCTCTATCTTCTGTTTACTAATCTTAAATCCTGCTAATGCATCAAATTCTTTTAATTTGCCTATTAATATTTTGATTTTCTTTAAACCTTCCAAACCCAACATTGAATCATCTGCAAAAATTCATAACATATAAGTCTCTTTTTAAATCTTTATTCCTTAATCATTTTATCTTGTCTTATTGTTCCTCTGTACATCTCACATGGTTTTGTAATCTCCATTAACAATTAGTTTGCTTTCTGTGAAGAGTAACTTTATTAAGATCTTTCCAAACTCCATATCTTCTAGTACCTTGAATAAGAAAGCCTAGTTCAAGTTATCAAAAGCCTTCTCTGTGTCAAAGAAGTCCAATTCGGGATTTTCGAACACAAAGTGAAAAGGTCTTGGTGCATAACACACCAGATTGAAAAGAGGAAAGTGTAAATCTTGATGTGGCGATACCAGTGGATAATAGAATAGATGGCAAAGAATTGGAAATAATCACAAAGTATCATGATCTGAAAAATCAAAGTTGAAAGATTATGACAGAAACGACATAACAACATGATCCCAGTGGTTCTTGGCACCCTGGATGCCACACCAAAAGCCTTGGATCACGTTTAGAAAACCTGCACATTGACAAAGTTTCCATCATATATACTATACATTATGATATTCTATGTTATTGAGAATAACTCAGTGTGAATGAGGTTCAACCCAAACTAAACATTGTGTTATATAATGATATAATAATAATAATAATAAACATCTGGCTGACTGGGTAAGCTAACATAATAATAATAATGAGTATTATATCTGTTGTTTCCCATGTTTATAAGCCATATCAACTAATTCATAATTCTACCATTCTTTAATCACTTCTTGTTGATGTTGTTTTTTAAAAAAGCACTTCTATTTTTTTTCTTCAATCTTTTTCTGCCACACTGGAGTTACATTATTATAAACACATTGTTAATCTTATTGAATGCCTCAAGGATGTTTGGGAAACTGTCATTATTATGTTTCTATGATTTATATATATATATAGAGAGAGAGAAAGTCTTTTAAAAAGTCTAAAATCCTTTAGCTGTATGAAATGCTAAATTAATCTGCAATCTGATAATTTTGACAAATGTACAGATCAAAGTAAACCAGATTGGCCAAATCCTAGTTTAGAAGCTAAGTACAGACCAGATATTACTTGTTCTTTTTTATATATATGGTAAATATATTACTATATTTATATAGTTGTTATCTGAGTGTGAATTTCTTGGTGCTCTGGGAGCTTGGTTGGGGGTTTTTTTGTTTACTTTTATTGCTGTTGTTGTTTTTGCAGAGATTTCATTACCCAACTAGGTAACATAATCAATGCAAGTGGCTGATAATGTTACTCAGTTGGATAATAAAATATCTACAAGCAAATAACCAACCTCGAAGAACACCAAGAATTTCATAGTTCAGCTCTGAGCAACCAATACTATATTCTATTGTTATTTAAATGCCAGTCTATTCCCTAGTTATAGAGTACAGAATGAACATGGCAAACAAACAAAAACAGTTTCATTAATGGAATTTTCCCATAATATTTTTGAAGGAATTGCTAGAGCACCTCTATAGCTGTAAATGGCAGACAAATGTTCCTTACTGCTTCAGATTCTTTTGCTAATTGAATCCATTGGAACTTGGAATGGCAACTTCACTCACTTGTTTAACATGTAAGGGCAATTTTGTCATAGATTTCAAGTGCAAATCTGAAAAAATAATTTTACATAAAATGTATGTCCAATCCATATCAAATATATATACACACACACCAGAGGTGGTTTTCAGCAGGTTCTGACCAGTTCTGGAGAACCAGTAGTGGAGATTTTGAGTAGTTCAGAGAACCAGTAAATACCACTTCTGACTGGCCCTGCCTCCATCTATTCTCTGCCTCCCAAGTCCCAGCTGTTTGGCTGGGTTTTCTTTTGTTGCCCTGCACAGGAGAAAGCAGGTTAGTGGGCTGGAGAAGAAATGGGATTTTGCAGTAACCTTCCCCCAGGAGTGGGGTGGGAATGGAGATTTTGCAGTATCCTTCCCCTGCCATGCCCACCAAGCCACACCCACCAAGCCACACTACGCCCACCAAGCTATACTATGCCCACTAAACCACACCCACAGAAATGGTAGTAAAAAAAGTTGAATCCCACCACTGACACACACACCAAAAAAATCCGACTCACAAGTGATTGACCCTTATAAATAAAGTCTATGGGACATTGGGAATCTATGTTGATGGGAAGGGGGAAAATAATCACAATAATAAGAAATTTCAAAGTGGAGCAACTTGACTGTTGAAAAGAAGTCTCAATTGTTTTTATAGTTTTATGGTAGGCTGTTATATACTTATTGGTTTGTGGCATTTCTCTGCTGCATTGAGACAGCTCATTTGCCAGCCTTTCCATATGTTAATAGGCCCACACTCTCCATTCCAGGGGTCTCTGATCTTAGCAACTTTAAGATTTGTGGACTTCAACTCCCAGAATTCCTCACCCAGCAAGGAGTTGAAGTCCACAAATCTTAAAATTGCTAAGGTTGGAGACCCCTGCTCCATTCCATCTGTGGTCATAGAACCATAGATAGAATAGGGCAATCAGCACAGCTGATATCTGAAGTCTCTTTCTTGAGACACATAAAGAATACATTTTGTGCATATATTTGTAAGACATTGTTTCTATACCGTTAATTCTTCTACATAACACACACAAAAGAATGACAATTTCATCACGGACTGAAATTAAAAGAAGGAATTAAATTCTTGGATGGAAGTCTGAAGTCTGAAATGTTCACCTTTTGTCTTTGGTAACAATTGCCCTGGTTAAAAAAGAAAGGATGAGATCACAGATTCACAATTGTGTCTATTTTCAAGCCATTAAATTTTATGTAAAGTTGCTTTAGTTAAAATCTACTCATAATATCTGAATCAGGAGAGGTTGGGTATGTTCTGAATCAGTATTTGGATGCATAGATGATGTTGACAGTTAGTAGACTAAAATTTAATCCTAACTATCCTTTGGGATGGATGGTTCCCAGGTTCAGTAACTGGGACATACACCTGGTCTAATGGGGTTACACTTACACAGAAATCATACATATGGAGTATACTATAATTTATTTTGTATCCTGGTTGATATAATGGGTAGATATGGCCAATCAGGTTGCAGAATGGTATACTTGGCTATGCATAAATCATGCAGGGATTCTAATATTAAAACAAATAATTGTGCAGTAGGGGGTAAAGTTGCTGTTTTGGTCTAATATGATGGTTAATGGATTTAAGCAATAAGCAACATGTCCTGGGATATTAGCTCCCAGAATTCCAAGATAATTGGGAATATTTAAAAAAAAACGCACAAAATTGTGTAACACCTGATAATATCGTGTGGTATCTGATTTGTCCTTCAGTTTTATTTTAGCTACAGCTTTCATTTTATTTCATTTTATCTAAAATTCTTCTCTGGTGCAATACTTTCTTCTTTTTACTAGCTAGTTCAGACCAATTTTATGCTAAATACTAATTGGAAAGCTGGCCATAGTGACAACTGTTCAGTAGGGAGAAAAACACCCCACAAAGTAATATTAAATTGTTCCATATAATTGCAGAAAACTAGTATTAGTTCACACATTCACCAAAGAGCTAATTTCCCTTCTACATCCAAGCTTCTCCACATGTTCAGAATGAAATGGGAAAAAATTATGCTGAAAAGAGCAATGACAGAATAATAATTGGAAGGGACAAGGGAGACATATAAATTTAAGACCCTTTGAAATGGCCATATGCAGGATTTGTTATCAGCTAATCCTAGAGGCCATATTGTTTCCAAAAGTTCTGCAGGAGTGAAACAGAGGTTATAAATTTGATATGCCTACCGTGTGCTACATATTATGTTGATTTTTCCCTCTTGCAATTCTTGGTAGAAAGCTATTAAAATATTATTTGTTCAAGCATGCCCATAACAGATTCGTTTGTCCCTTAGTATAGATTAGCATAATGTAAAGATACACACACACCCAAACATAAGCACATCAGAACACATTATGAATGTATGTGCTTAATTTAAATTAATTAAATCTTAATCTCAGTTTCTCCTTTTATTCCTTAAATAAAAAGACACTGGAAGAACTCAAAGGAATCACTTATAGATTATCAGCTAATAGTAAACAGCACCCATCACACAGACTGTCACATTGTGTTATGTTCTGTTGTCCTTTTTCCTCTCAAGCTTCCAATCTGGCTAGGAATCAGAAGACACTGTCCTTTTCAATCAAACAGTAAAAGCTGTAAGGCAGAATACATGTGGACTCACTAAACAATAAAAAGCAAATTCGTGTTTAGATAATTCCATATACAGCGCTGATTGCCAGCAAGAATAATTACTCTATTACATTGAAATTCATGAATAATTTACCAGCTTCATCCAAGAAAAAAATCCAGGACTAGTAAACTGTTTGATGATCAATGTGAATTACCAGTTTTAAATAAAAGGACAATCAGTTTGATTATTTAATTAATGCATGGTGTAAATAATTATTTTTGTGTGAGAGTTCTTCTCCCTTTTTTATTCATACAGAAGAAGGGATTTTTGCTGACCAAAATCATAGTCCATTCAAGTAAAATTAGGATTTTTTTTAAAAAAAAAGCAAGTTTGGATCAGGGAAAGTCATTTTGTTTTAGCATTTCTCAGACACTTAATCTGCATTGTTTCTTTTATTTTTCTTATATGTACCCATTTCATGTATTCATAACTATATACCTATTATCTTGTCAGTGATTGACAAATATAAATAAATAAATACATAAATAAATAAAGAAAATAAAGAAAGGGATGAGAGTGCAGTCCTGCCTTAGAGAATGCTATGAGATAAGATCCTTAAAACATCTGGAACATCTAAAGCATAATAAAGCTGCCAGTCTCATTTCTGCTGTTCAGCTTGAATCATAATCTTTGAAGATTATTCCTATTTGGGCAGTTCTGATCCTAATAAATTCTTTCACAAACCTTGGGAGGAGAGAAGTCAGTAAAAGTTAACAGACCAAAAAACAAGTACAGTACTGCATCATCCTTCAGATTTAGACAGCCACATGAGAATATTGAAAAGATGCACAGAGCATCTCACTAAAACTAAAAAGTTTGTGGCCCCTATGTCATGAATTTTACTGAGTAATCTCAAACCAGATTCTTACCTAGCTTAAATAACTTGTTAAACTAGGGTTTATTAAACTTGGATAATTAGCAAGCAGATTATGTAGGCATAATCTGGGGGTAATCTGGGGGTAATCCTGGGGGTAATGAGCAATTTGTATTTGATTGTTTGGGAGTTGAGGATCCAGTTTGGGACTTCTACTGTCTAGGTGCTCATATATAGGCAACAATCTGGAATTGTCATGGGGTTGGGGGCGGGGGTAAAGACATTACATGGAAAAGAGGTAATTGGATCATACCACTTTGAGAGCCTCTGTACTAAGCCATAAAATGGGAAGTAATTGCATGAAGCTATTCTTTTAGCCGTTGTTATTACTTTTATTCAGTATTCCAGCTGTCTGCTTATGTAAATACTTAAGGTCTTACACCTTACTATTATACTTACAATAATGGATTTTTTTTCAACAAATCATGATTAAACAATATGTTTAAGCAAAGTTTGTTTAAGTAATGTAGCATTCTTAAGCTGCAAGGCTGGGGTTGTTGCTCAGTCTTTATGCTAAGCCATCACCACAATACATAAATTACAACTGCTGATTCCCAAAACATATTAAGCCAAAACCAAACATATTGTACGAAGCAAAAAAACTCTCTTAGCCTCATTTAACCCTGAGAGATGTTTAAGGATCAAAGTCAAGCAATAAATAAATTAGTAAATTGTTAAATTGTTAAGGATATGGAATAGATACAAATTCAGGTTGTGTCTAAAAATAGTTTTGTTGTTCTCAGTACAAGAAGCATTTTGTAGATGAGAAAAAAACAAGCAATCACAAATCGTTAACATACCATGAGATACTAAAATTCTGTCAAAGAAAATACAAAATGAAACAGAGAACAAATTATGGGACAGAGACGTAACAGTCAATGGTTTTCCTATTTACAGTTAACAGAAAGATTCAAAGTAGAAAAAAATTATAGTATCAAATATTCAAAGACTGACTTTCAAATGGAGTTGTGTACAAATGATGAGCATGTGATTGCTAAAGTATAAAACCTTTTATTGAAATCTGAAGCAAAAGATGAACAAGTAAAAACATGTAATGCAAAGTGGGCTATAATTTTTGGTTATAATATGCAGATGGAACAATGGGGGAATAAGTGATTGAAAGGATTGCGATTTACACTATGGTATAATCTTAAAGGGAATTTTTATAAAATGATACAACATTGTATATGACTCCAGAAAAAATATCTAGAATGTATAAAGGTATTTCAAATCTGTGTTGGAAATGTGAACAATAGAACGTATCATTTTATTATGCTTGATAGATATGCAAAAAAATCTAGATGATTTTGAGTTTAAATGTATATATACTTATATATATAAGTAATTCAGAGGATTTTGAAGATTAATATACAAGTGAAACCAGAATTTTTCCTCGTGGGACTGATGGATAAGTGGTTGCAAAAAAGACATAGAACTTTGTTTTTATATATAATAACCATAGCAAGCTTATTCTGTATACAAAGATTGGTAATAACCACAATGGAGCAATGATTGGTGAAGACGATGGAACTTACTAAGATGGCCAAATTGACACTTTGATTAGAGAAAAAACAATGTCTACATTTATTGCTGACTAGAACTCCCTTATGTACTTTTTGCATGAAAAGAAATAACTAAACATGATCTATAGTTTGAAAATTAGATAGGACAAATTATAGAAAGTCACTGTGTAAGTGTAGAGAAAGAGAAATCTATAATTGTACTTATAACTGATGTGAAGAAGATCAGAAACCACTTCTTTAAGCTATTTTCATTTATATTCTGTTTTTCTACACCTATTTTTCTTCTTTGATTTTGTACTTCAGCGTTGTCTTTTATTTCTCCCTTTTTCTTTTTTCCTTTTTATTTAATTTTAGTTTGTATTAATTTTCATTCTTGTTTTTAAAACTTTCAATAAAAAATATTTTTTTTTAAATTAAAAATAAACAAATAAATATGCCAATCTGAGGCTCCACTGAAGGATAGAATCTTTACATATTCCTGACTGAGTTGCCGCCATTAAGATTATGGCCACAAGTACCCCAATAGTAGGCGCAGTAATGGCTGCCTCCATGCAATTCAGTCACATGGCATTAGAGAATTCTGCACCAGGCTGAAAGCCAGTTTGGCCCCTTGTGATCAGGGGTGGGCTGCTACAGGTTCACCCAGGTTCAGGAGAACCCATAGCTAATGTTATGACCATTCAGAGAAGCTCCAAATCTCATCCCTAGCTGGCCCCTCCCACCCCATTTCCTACCTCTGGAGGGCCTCCGGAACCCAGGGAAGGCCATTTTCTTCCTCCCAGAGGCTTGAGAAAAATCTCCGGAGCCTGGGGAAGGCGAAAATGCTTCCCCATCATGGTGCAGGAGGCTGACTAGGCCACGCCCACCATGGCCATGCCCATCCAGCAACTGGGCAGAGAACCCATCGCTGAAATTTTTGAAGCCCTGTTATCCCATTGAATCAGCGGTGCGGGAACTGATTTCTGACTCCATGCCTTTGTATTTGAAACCACAGTGAAGCTTGTTTTTATGTATTTTGTTTTGAGATGCTTTGGCTTTATTTTCCCATTGAAGAGATCTCTGTCCCCACCCTCTAGGGACAGCTTCTGAGGTTCTGATCATAGATAAGGTCACCGCTGCTTAGACAAATTTGCATCTCTCTTTCTGTGGTCCAGATGGAGCAGTGATGAAGTAGACACATTTTCTCTGTGATCCCGTCCTTTCTCATTCTTGGTATTAGCATGTAAAGCATTAGGATATGTCATTTTCTTTTTCTTTCTTTTCCATTCTGGATAAAGTGGAGGTAAAGGTATTTTGTAGTTACTCAACCTATAACAGCTCATTTGTGCTCCTGGTTTTCAGCATTTCA
Source organism: Pseudonaja textilis (assembly GCF_049901715.1). Lineage (NCBI taxonomy): Eukaryota > Metazoa > Chordata > Lepidosauria > Squamata > Elapidae > Pseudonaja > Pseudonaja textilis. The sequence goes on along the minus strand of NC_141990.1, from coordinate 300,871,728 downwards.
AGATGGCAGAGATGAAAGAAAGAAAATAAAAGGAAATAAATCAAGCTGACCTCAACTATTAAGTCCCAGGCTCATATGTACCATTCAATAACAATGCATTTCTAAGTAGCAGTGCAAAACAGACGACGTGAGTCAGGTAGTAGATGCATATTTAAATGATATCTATTAATGCAAGAGCATTTGTCTTCTTCTGGTAACACATTCATTTACATCCTGATTTATGTAAAGTGCATCGAGACCAGGCAAAGGGCAAATGCATAATGAGATTAATTAATGTGATCATCATTTCTCAACATTCTAAAATAAACTTCTTGACCTTTTCCTTCCTGCATTCAAAATCTGACAATTTCTTTGCCATGTTCTAGCTCAAATCTGTTCAGAAAGCAAAGTAACTTCTGGTGATACATATAATTTTGAAAGTAGGGTGGTTGTGTGGCTCTCTAAATTATATGTTAAATGCCTTAAAGCTAGCCTACCCTTGCACTTTAAAAACAGCTTGATCACAATAACCCAGCTTGTTAATCAGCAGGCAAAGCTTTAATACCAGATAATTAATACCATAACTTTAAAAATATATATCTTTTTAATTCTTATGGGTGGTATATGTCCTCCTCAATTTTGAGTCCTCTACCAGTGGGCTGGGAGTTTGAGAGTTCTGCACAGTATCGTACCTGTTCCTTAGCAATAGCATTTAGACTTATATGCCGCTTCTCTGTGCTTTACAGCCTTCTCTAAACAGTTTGCACAGTCAGCATATTGCCCCCAACAACCTGGATCCTCATTTTACTGACCTTGGAAGGATAGAAGGCTGAGTCAACCTTGAGCCGATGAGACTTGAACTGCCAAACTGCTGGTAGCCAGCAGTCAGCAGAATTATCCTGCAATACTTCATTTTAATCACTGCACCATCACAGCTCCTGCGCTGCACTGTGATAGATAGATAGATAGATAGATAGATAGATAGATAGATAGATAGATAGATAGATAGATAGATAGATAGATAGATAGACAGACAGACAGACAGATGATAGATTCATTTGAGTTAGGTGATATCATGAATACTATCCATGTGGCTTTTTGGTCTCCAAGTGTTTCATTTCAGGATGCTATTTTGCCTTCCCATTCTAATCTGAACCTGTAATATTTCTAATTGTGTCCCCTCTGAGTACAAATCCTGTCTGAGTCTGCCTAGTTTTCCCAAAATCAGCCAGGACTGATTACATATCTCCATCCATTCCCTGCATCCACATATACATACCATACACATACACAGACTTTCCACATCTCAAATGTCTCTTATGTGATTGTGATTTTTTTTATATTGTCGTTTTCATTTTTAACATCTCATTGTAAATACTTGCAAAAGTTCCATGAACTGGAATTATACTCTTCTTTCCTTCCCTCAATTATTTACATTTTTCCACTGCCACTACTTCCCTCCCACTCTCAAACAAATAAACAATAATGCTGATTGCATCATTTTAGTCTTATTTGTGCAGATAAAAGCTTTATGCAGCAATGAATCTGTGCTGGTACCAAACAATTGCCTTGGTACTTGTATCTTCCAGAAATACACATTTGGTGTATTTGGAACCCAACAAAATTAACCCACCATCTGCTTTGTAGCTATGATTGAGATTGAAAGAACTATGAAATTAACTTAGTGTATCTGCCAAGGGAGACTTGGATGCAGCTTCTCTCAATATATAGCAATCTTTTAATAACATAATAGAGGCTAAGGAACTGCACTTAATACACACACCTGTCTTTTGAACTCTGAAGCCTAGGGGCGTTTTTTCCCCCTTATGTTAAACTATCCATCTTTATTCTTTTTGTGCAAAGATTCTTTCTAGAATGGAAGAGTCAGCAGCATTCCCAACTCCTACCCAGCTGCCGTGTTTATTTATTCAATTTATATTGTTTTCCTGTGGGGTCCTTTTTTTGGCTTTTTTATTATCTCTTTTGAATGGCATGTAGATGTTTATTTTTATAGAGATAAATGTGCTATTCAAAAGAAACAATCAAAAAGACAAAAACACCTCTTCACACACAGATGAGCAGAATTAATACCAAGATTGTATATTAACAATTAAGAATAAACAATACCCCAATCAAGGAACCACCAACTCAGACAAACAAACTATCAATAAACAACAGTCTAATCAAGGAACCACTAAGTCCATTCCCACACCCACATGGCAGTACAAGTCACTAGAATATAAAATTAGAGCAACCTCACTCTCTTCAGGCACTGATGAAGTTACCTAGTTGGGTAATGAAATGTCTGCAAGAAAGCAGCCAAGCTCAGAAAACATGAAGGACTTACAATTCAACCCTCAGTTATAATTGTTCTCTTCTGTCAAAATTGTCTTCCATCTTACCTAAATGGGTATGGGGTTACATTGGCCCAATGTATTTTATCAAAATATCTTTCTGTGCAATTCCTGTGTAATTTGGCCCACTTCAACCTCACTTTTTGCCACCTTCTTCTTCCAGCAAATACCAAATTTCAGATCTATCCTCCTTTTATTCAGATTTTGAAAGCTTATTATTTTTATGAATGGACAGAGTCCTGACCTTGATGGATTTTCCCCCCAAGATTCCATTGGGTTGAAAACAATGAAGACTATGGAAATCAAATAGTCAACTGAACCTGTGAAACTTAGCCAATACTGTAGCACCATTCTCACAATGAAAAAAAAAATGTATCTTTGTTCTGTTGTCCAGCTGTGAGCCATCCATTCTCCACCTCAAGAGGGATGGTAAAACATCTTACTCACACACATTATGCAACAACACATGGCTAAATGCAGTGCTGATAAATGGCCTTTTATCGCATCTCCATCCTTTCAGAGTAGCACATATCTCCTCTTCACAGTGAAGCAAGTAATTACAAAACAGACAGCATTTCCTGATCTATTTCACTTTGGGCCTCTCTAATTTGCTGTTCATCTTATCCACAGACAATTGCAATTGTTTTCTTGCAAACTTGCTATCGCCTCCACGCAATGCCCCAGTATTTATACAGTTGTCTCAAACTCTTGCAGACATCTAATTAAAAGAGGCTGTTTTGTGATGAAGTAAGGGGAAACTTTTCCCGCTATTGATAGCACTCATTTCTACAAGCAGCGATAAGAAGGTGGTCACTAATTAAAATAGTTAAGCAACCACTTGTTGTGACACATCTCTCATTGAGTGCTTAACATTTCACTCCAGCACTTGGCTGGACTTCACTTAAAAGAATGGATGTCAGCTTCTGGTTTCATGAAGCAAGCTGGAAGCAGCAGCATTATAGTTCCCAAAAACTTTTTTTTTAAATTTTATTTGGGTTTTCACAAAAACAAAATACAAATAAAACATTTTTTTTGAAAATAGCATGGTCCCAGGTTATCACTTCTTCATACAGACGCAAAACTCAATTTCATGCTCATTTTTATATTCTATTCCATATCTTATTACTATTTTATATTTTCTACATAGTTTTCCCCTCTTTTAATTTTCTCAACTTTGTTTTAATTATCCCATCTCAATTCAAATCATTATATTTATACTTTTGTCTGTCCTGTTTCAATTTCACATTATCTTTTCTTATTAAGCAAATTTTTCTCTGTAGTTACCAATTAGAGTATGACACCTTTATATCCTTTAATTTTATCCATTCAAACTCTTATTTAAGCTTCAATGTATACCTTTAAGATTATAGCATTCAATATAATACATAACTTCAAATCGAGTTCTGCTTGGTACATTCTTAAAATAGAGACTATATTCTTAAAAAGAAAAAAATGATATATATATGTAAATAAAACACACATTCCATTCCAATTCAATTCTATCATTAATATGCATTAAAATCTTAACATCTTTAACATTTCTCTTCAATTAAATATCATACTTCCTTGGGAACACTTATAAACTTTCCATAGTTAATTTTTTTCCATATTTCTCACTTATATTTTTATAAATCATTACTAATAATTAAAAGTGTTCCCTTTTAATTCTCACAATCATTTTAATTCATTTATTTATTAACAAACATCCCACTACATTACAGTAAATATTTTAACCATCATCATATTTTTTAAAATTATTTCTATTTGTAATATAACAATGCTATCTTATGTACCTTTGCAGAATCCCTTTTACAATTAAATTTTCACCCATTATCTCTAAACAAGCTTATGGTTACAATCCTTATATCTTTTCTCTGTTTCTCCATTTTTTGTTTCTGTTTTTTTACAACTTCTTTTCCTTGCCTTCTTCCCCTCTTCTTCTCCCTCCCCTTTTTACCCCCTCATCTCTCGACTTCTAACTCTCTCATCTGCAATTGCCTCTTCTGTTGCTTTCTAATAATAGAAAATAATACTTATCTTTCAAATTGTTCTTTTTTATCGTTTTTTCTAGTCTTAAACCTTTCACTCTCTTTCCCCCCTTTTCTTTTTCCCCCCCACTTAAAATTATTTGATCATTAAAGATGGCTTCTTCTTTGTCCCAATCTTCTTGTTCTGCAAGCGTTTCTTGTTGCTTCTCATAGTTCCAGATCTCCATTTCTAAGAATTGAAACATGAAGCCAAAAGAACTTCTCTCTTCTTGTGCATCTTCTTTCCATTTTTTAAGTTCTGTTTTCAGCTCTTCTAAGAGTGATACCACTTTAAAAACTTTTAAACAACCACCCGGTTAATTTTAGTCATCTAGATGCAAAAACCAAAAATCACCAAATAATCCAAGGCTGTTTCTACTTGCTTCTTTTTTCCACTTTCTCTTTCTGGGGTTCTATTATTTTGTTACCAAGTTTCAATTAAAATGTATCTTTGAGGAATCTTGTTAAAATTTCATGGTAAGTTCTTTTTAATTACAGTTCCATTTCTTAATTCCAGGCAGTCTCCTCCATTTTTCCAGATCCTGCTCTTTTATTCTTTTTTTTTCTCCTTTCCTGCTTTTAAAAACTTTTAAATGTCGAGAAATCTTTATTATCCCTTTGACTTTTATTTTCAGCTTAGATGCCTATTAATGTCAAAGTGGATTGTTTTCCAATTTCTTGCTTAAGTCTCTTAGCAATCAGTATAAGGAAGGGAAGAAAAAAAAACCTAATCCTTTCCCTTCTCTCTCTCCTTCGCAGCTTCAAAATCTTCTTTGGGAACCATGTTGTTAAGTTTAAATTCTAGGGAACCTTATTTGTTGCTTTTGCTGTTTGACCCAGTCAACCAAAATTTTCTCTTCTTATCTTCCTCCCGCACATTCTTTTCTGGTCGAGTTCTTCTTTGTGGTGGCCATTTCTGACCACTGCTACAACCGCCTTCAGGAAAGGGAGTAATGGCCAGCTGGGGAGGAGAGATGCAGCTCTCCTCAACCCTGCAGGCAGTCTCCCCCCTCTTCACCACCTCTACGGGGTGGCTTAGCCCCGAAACCAGCCAGCTCTGGGCGCTCCAGTGGCAAGTACAGATCAAAGCCTTGAAGAGAGAAGGTTTCAGTCTGTCGCCAAAGAAGCTCAAACCGGAAGCCATTTCCCCAAAACTTTGAGGGGAGGACAGATATCTACATTTGAGAGGGTGATATAATATTTGTATAATGGTCTGAGAGGCTTACTGGTGTCTTCCTTCCTCCTGCAGATTTTCCTTTTCCCCCCCTTTAAACAACAGCACAATTCATAGTGCTAAAACAACACAAAGACTGATTTTGGTGCAAAGAAGAATTTATTAGACAGTTTCTCATGGACTGAGAAAGATATTTCTTATCACACTACCTATGATTAAATAGCTCATCTATGCAAGAATGATTGTGTCAAGCCTCCTCTTTTCTTTATGGACACAAGAAGTAATTCTCATTGTCTCTCCCCTCTCTCTTCATAACTTATTTACTTCTTTCCCTCTAAACAGTACTTATCTTATATGATATGTAAAGTGATTTCCTCAGAATGATGCTCCATACAGTGGATGAAATGGACTGTGATCTCCCAAAGCTTAAATGATAACAAATTTGTTAAGTTTTTGAAGTACCACAAGATGCTGTTATTTTTACAACATCTTTGTGTGTCTCCAGCGGCATTCTGAAAACACAGATTTCTAACTGTCAGCCAGCTCCTTTTTTTTTCACTTGTACCAAAAAGAAAAAGGAAGGGAAAGGAAAACGAGTTAGGTGTCTTGACACAAAATAACTGCCTTTGCTCCTGCCCCTTTAAGAGTATAGTATCTCCTTTCTTAGCCTCTTCTTGAAAGCAGCAGAAATGAAATTAAGGCAAAGGCTACTAAAAATTAAGGAGACAATGCAAAGCCTTGGACAGTAACTTCATCTCAGACCTTCTAGCAGCCTTTTGGGTATTAAAGAGATTTGCTTTTATATTTTGTTTCTGGTTGGCAGCCTACCCCTTATAATGACACCATAAGTGAGGGAGAGTTTTCTACAACAGGCTTCCATTTCCTCCTGTCTTCCTCCCCAACATTTTTCACAGCTGGCTTAACATAATAGTTGCACCTATTACATACTCCCTTTTTTTGGTCCATTACTCCAATAACCATCGTTAGCCTGAAAGAAAAAAAGAGAGAAAGTTGAGGTGGGAAGACAGGTATTTTTCTAGGAAACTTTTATTCAGAATAACTCAACTTTATGTTTTACAAATAAATAGCATTTGTTTAATTTCAAAAAGAGATATTAAGAGAGACAGAGTGTGTGAAAGAGTTGGTTTTAAAAATACAGGCAGAAATAAACACTTCCAAAAAGTGTAGGCTGGAAAAACTCTAAATATAATATGAATCATAGATGTAACAGGTTGTGATCCAAGCATATTTCAGGCTGTGCCCTTGCAGATTTCACACATATAGAATATAGAATCATCTTCACTTCTTTTAAATTCCTATGGGAATAGCAAAGTTATATGGTTAATCTACAGTGTTTTAAATCTGGTTCTTAGTGAAATAGATGTTTGGACTCTAATCCATGTTGTTTTTGAAAGAAATGTAATATTTATCACTTTTCCTCATGCTCACATTAATGAAAGGTTTGCAATTGGCAATATCACCAATAGGATCAATCAAGATTGTTTGAGGATCCATTTCCAAAGTGGTTAATAACTATGTAGGGTAAGATACAGAAAAAACACTGATGACACTCACTACTTTATCTGTGTCCTGTTAAGAGCCCAGTTTTGCTTTAGTTAAGAATTTCTGTTCAGTGGACGTATTATTTAAAACCAGTTGGTTTTCAGGTACCAAAATGGTTGTGTTCTGAATTCATTTCAAATTGTTGGCATAAGAGGATGCCTCTTTCTGGTTGGTTTTGTCTACCCAGTGAAAATAGACAGAGAAGGGGCATTTGGGGCATTATTGTTTAAGCAATGCTATTTTATAAGATCTAGGAAGTGGCTTCCATCCTGATAATATTCAGACAGCTATTAAAGACTTGGAAATTCTTCCAAACTTTGGAGCATAGTAATTTTTGGCCTCATGTTGGATGGGGTATTATGTATTTAGATGTTTGTCCTCAGGGCATTCAGGAGTTTTTCTTTATTTTTATACTTTTGCTACTTTTTTGTAACTGTAGGCTGCCTAGAGCCTCTGGGAATCAAGCTGACTCCAAATCATACTACATATGTGTGTATATGTATATGTATATGTATATGTATATGTATATGTATATGTATATGTATATGTAATGATCAGTATGTTTCAGGGCCTAGATATCTCAGAGACCACCTATTCTATGTAGATACTGCCCTCAAATGAACAGGGAACAACTGCTAAAGACCTCACCTATCTAGAGCAGGGGTGGGATTCTACCGGTTTGCACCTATTTGCTAGAACCAGCTGTTGACATTCTAAGCAGTTCGAAGAACCAGTTGTTAGAAGAAATTACTGGCCTAATCCTGTAAGGAAGGCAGGAAGGAAACATTCTGGCGTTGCTTACAGAAACTGCCTCTCCGTTAACCCTTATTACATTCTTGGCAGGACTAGACTTCCTGTCTCTGGAACCTCTCTGGAGTTTTCCCCCCACTCCTTTGCTGGTACTTTGCTTGTGTGGAGTGACCATTCAAAGTTACAATGGCACTGAAAAAAGTGACTTATGACCATTTTTCACACTTACAACTGTTGGAGAATCGCCACAGTCATGAGAGGCCAGGCGAGGAGATGCGTGCCTTGATGTGAGTGATATTGAATTGGCCACGCCCACTCAGTCACATGACCACCAAGCCACACCCACCAACTAAGCCACACCCACAGAACCAGTTGTTAAAAAATTTGAATCCCACCCTGATCTAGAGGAACAGGAGGGGTCCTCAAAACAGCTTGCCTTCTCAAATAAGGTTGGTTCTCACTCTTGTGACTTTCTGGAGAGTTGTAAAAATGTCACTGTTATGGAAGTTTCTTGGGACCTGATTGGTGGGGAGTTCTCAGTGTCAGATGTGTAAAATGTGATTCCAGATGTTCTCAATGTTCTTTTGCAGAAGCTAAAAACGAGGCTCTTCTGAAGATATTTTGTAGTGAGAGCAGCTGCTAGATAGGTTTGTTTCCTGAAATTGTTTTGATTTTGGTTGAAATATTATAACTCTTTATGGGATACCTTATTTATCTTACCATGGTATTTTATAGTCTGTTTGTTTGTTATCCATTGGAAAGCTTAGCAGATTAGGCCAGGTTACAGGCTGAATGAATGATGTGTAGATATGTAATTTACATTTACCAAATTATCCTTATGTATTTTGTATTTTTGCTGTCCAAATTGTACCATTTTAATCAATCAAATATACATCTCAAGAATAGCTCTTTTTTGCTTTTAGGTACCAAATGACACATATGTTCTTGTTTAGCTAGGGATTTCCTGCCTGGGAGAAGTTACAAACTGTATTCCCAAATTAACATTTCTTGAAAAGAACAAGTACATTAAAGATTTAGAAAGAATAGGACATTCAGGAACACTTCAGGGTGGAAAAGCCTTTAGAGGCATTGAGAGGACTTTAGTATATCATCAAAAGTTGAGATTTAGAAAGGGTGCATGGGAGTGGCTGTCCTTCCAGTTGAAAGCAAATATCCAAAACAAAACAAAAATAACCAAAGCAACAAAAGATTGAATTGACAGGTATGGAATATTCAGAATAGGAAACTGAAGAGAGATTCCTCCCCTTTTCAACTGATAAGCAAGAACAAACAATAGCACCTGAAGTTTGACTGAAAATATAAGACAAAATTCATTGAAGCATGAGAGAGAAGGAACAAGAAACAAAGTACAGACCTCTCAAAATAATCCATCGCTGTATAATTTCTGTTGTCCAGGTTCCAAAGAATGTATACTATGACACCAGTAATCACACCGTCCTTAAGGAGCAAGTTGAGTAAAGCCTTGATCACAATCACTACAAAAGAAATTGGTAAACTGATTTCTCAGGTGCATGAAAAACTAATGAGGTCCCTCCAAATCAGTTCAGATTTTAAAAAAATTAATTGGAATAGCTGAAAGAAATTTAAATTCAAGTAATAGATTACTGACTGGAAATTTGCTGTAAGTATTCAATCTGCAGGAAAAGCAGAACAGAATTCAAGATAATTATATGAGAAGCATCTGGAATTCAAATACCATTTTCCAAGGTTGGGTTCAGTTTTTCAGAAAAGTTCTGTTAACATGCAAAGATAAATCTTAATTTTCTACATAGCTAACACTTGCAATTTAAAATTAATGCCAAAGACAAATTCTACTTAATGTCAGAGTAGAGCTGCAATAAGAAGTGTTGATACACAGACAATTATTTCTGGAAAGTACAGTATTAAGTGAACAGGAAACAGAAATGCAAATTAACAGCAATGCAATAGAAAAAAATATTTATTAGGGAAAAAAGAAAATATATTTTAAATGTGGACTTCAAAGAAATAATAACAGTGTGTCATATACCACTGAAAATCAAGAAATCGTTAAACAAAATAAATATTTATATGTTTTGAGAATTCAGTTTAGCTACTTTATAAAAGAAACAATTTAGAATTATGTGGCATTTTAAAAATCGACATACTTTTGTTGTATAAAATTTCATGGGTTGTAGTCCAGACAACTACCTATCTAGAAATTAGAAAACTGAATAAAAGCAGCTCAAAACATTTTATATTAAAAATAAAATAAAATTCTGCTGTGTCATTAGTACTTTCATTATTGGTCAAATCCATATAAACAATTTCCTCATTCCTACACTTCAGTTTTCTACTTTCCATTAGTACCCTGCTCATCATCTTTCTCATTATTTGTGAAAAATTCATAGGAGGTTTCAAATCAAGTGGGATGTTACTCTTGGAATTTACTGACTGATTTAATTTGATTTTTATCCCAAAATAATATTTTTATTATTGTTTATAAATAACTCAAGGCAGCAAACATACCTAATACTTCTTTCTCTTCCTATTTTCCCACAATTTTCCTGCATATTCTAATAGGAAGGGCAGGTTCTACATGTAACCAAAATAGCAGCATCCAAACATAGCAAACAGATTTTAACTAGTCTTGAGCATCTCTAAGTTCCTCTGCCTCCTGTTCAGGAAAGTAAAAACTCCAAAACATCTTAGTAATGTGCCAACCTACTTGGTGAATATATTGTAGATAGTTGCTACTTGAGAGAATATCTTCATTGATTTCAAAAAATTATGGGAGTCAGACCTGGTTTGTATTTGGAAGGGACAGAATTAGGAAATATTCGAGGACCAAACTAAGCTAGGAAGTTAAAAATAATATCCCAGAATGCAGCAGGAGAAAGCCATTTCCCTCTAACTGCCAAGAAAATACATAAATAAGTGCTTGAAGTTGCAGAAGTTAGGTTCAACTAAAACAATGTAGCTTCACAAGAGCTATATTGTTTTCAGAATAATAGAGTTGGAAGGGACCTTGGAGGTGTTTTAGTCCAGGGATTCCCATCCCCTCAGGCTGTGGCCCACTACTGGGCCAAGACCTATTCAAAACCAGGCTGCAGTAGAAATGGCCAAGCATGTGTGCATGAAGCTCCACTCTCACAAGTGGAGGGTGCTCACATGCAAAGCTCTGTTTGTGTGAATGGAGCTTTGCGCACAAGTGCCCTCCCCTCACAAGTGGAACTTCATGCATGAGCACAAGCCCTCTCTGCTCAAGCACCTTACATTCATGCATGTGGCACTCCATTCATGTGAAGGCAAGGTATTCCACTGATTTAATTGTTCTAACTGTCAAGAAATTTCTCCTTACTTCTAGATTGGTTTTCTTCTTGATTAGTTTCCAACCATTACTTCTTGTCTTGCCTTCAGGTGCTTTGAAGAATAACTTGACCTCCTCTTCTTTGTAGTAGCCCCTCAGATATTGGAACAGTGCTATCATGTCATCCCTAGTCATTCTTTTCATTAAACTGGACATACCCAATTCCTGAAAACTTTCTTTTCATATGTTTTAGCCTCCAGTATCTTAATCATGTTTGTTGCTTTTCTCAGCACTCTTTCTAAAGTCTCAACATCTTTTTATATCATGGCAACCAAAACTGGATGCAGTATTCCAAGTATAATCTCACCAAGGCATTATTAAATGGTATTAATTATACCATTTTATACTTGTACCTTCTAGTATTGCAACACAGCCTCACAGACATCAATAGAAGATGGGATAATGTCCCTGCAAAACTGAAATGTTAATTTCTCTCAGATTTTCTGCATGGGGGTAGGGAAAATCAGATTATTTTGCTTTTCTTACATACTTTCTTTTAACTGTGACACTAAGGTGCCCTGTGAATCATTTTTAAAAGTCATATCTTCTCCCATAATGAAGAAATGTATTCCTATTTAAATCTAAATATGTATATATACATAAAAAATACCATAAATTGATTTTGTTCAAATCTATCTCCTCCTTTTTCTACTTTCTCTCTTTCTCGCACTCTCTCCCTTTAAACCCAAGGATTTGTACCCATCCCAGATGAAGAGAAAGCCGCAATCAGTCGTGTGTTCATCTTGATCTTTGTTGGCACCAAAAACAGATGTTCATCATTTCAAGTACTTCTTGAAGGCTCCTAACATCCCTATCAGATGAATAGGTTGCATTTCATTTTTTCCCACAGTTTGAAATAGAGCAAGGAAATATACGCCAAGTTATTCAATCAGCCAGGCAACTGGTCTGTCCTCTTTTTATTATTACGAGGGCTGTTGGTAGCAAAGACATGAATGAGGAGCAAAATGACAAACCCTTCTAACTTTGCCTCTAAGTTGGGCAATGCTTTAGCTTACTCATACCTCCTGGACTATTATGCCAGAATAAATTAAGTAATGTGCCCAGGAGTGATGCTACAGAGCCATCACATGTATGACTTGATAAAGCACTTGTACATCTTAATGTATCAGTGTTAAAGAGCTGCAATTCTCTCCTGCTGAAATCAGTGGGAGCTTACAGTGTTTAAAGTCCAACAGATTGTGACCTGGGTTTCTAGTTTCCATGGTTACAAAACAAAGTTAAAGAGGCATAAATAAGAATGGCCATTATTTAAAATCCCATGAGTATTTTCCTGCCATTATATCTCACTTTTCTTCCAAGATGAAATTCGGGTAGGTTAACTGGCCACTGCTGACCCAGCAGAGCTGCCAGTGCCAAAGTCCCCTGAGAAAGGTGCCCTTTAAGGCCCTCAATACAATGCTAGCCCTCAGTTTCTCAGTTACACCTCTGGATAATTTTTATCCCTTGCTTTTCTTCTCCCTCCCCTCCGCACACCTACACACATATACTTTCCCTACTTTTTTAGGTAACATTTATGCCCTTTTTTTGGTATCTTCTTTTTAAAAGTTTCACAGGAAAGCTGCTGCAGGGAAAGAACGGGAGAAGGAGCCAAGAAAAAAAAATCTGCTTTATTTTAAAAGGATACACATTGCTTTCTGGAGCCAGTTCAAAATGCTTTATGGTGCATAAAGCCTCCATTGGCTTAGGCCCAAATTAGCTGCTAGACTGCTTACGCCCATGAAACACACCCTGCACTTTAGATCATCAAGGGGTTCATCTAGCAAGCCTTGCCAAGGCTATATTTAACGGCAATAGCATTTTTGTCACTTTTTTTGCAAGGGGCAAGGGATAGACAATTAAAAATTCAGTTTTGTCCCTCTTTGTTACAGTTTAAAAGTGACTTAAAAGATTGTCTTTTTACCCAGAACTTGTAGGTTGCACTTTTAATGCCATTGGGCCAATTTTGACCAGTTCTGGAGAATCGGAAGCAGAAATTTTGAATAGTTTGGAGAACCGGCAAATACCACCTCTGACTGGCCCCACCCCCATCTATTCTCTGCCTCCCGGGTATCAGCTGATTGGCTGGGTCTTTTTTTGTTGCCCTGTACAGAAGAATGGCACTGGAAAGCAGGTTAGTGGGGTGGGGAGGGAATGGGATTTTGCAATATCCTTTCCCTGCCATGCCTACCAAGCCAAGCCATGCCAACCAAGCCACACCCACAGAACCAGTAGTAAAAAAAAATTGAATCCCACCACTACATTGGGCTGTCATGAATTTTCATGGTTAAACTGAATTGTAGATCAGCCATATTTGTCAGCCTTTTGGAGCCAGGAAAATTGAAAAGGAAAAGTATTTTAATTAAAATAATGACATATATGGCACACTTCTGGTTGCTTCTGTGGGAAGTGAGACCTTCATCCTGCTCTCACTAGTTTTATAACACTATAGCCAAACTCTGTATGTTTGAGACTGTTTCATCATCTCTCATGGGAAATTCAGCCCTGGAGCCAATTTTTAAAAAGGAAAGTTAATTTGATGCTTTCACAATGAAAAATACTTGAGATTGAAAACTGCTCTTCAGAAAACTGTTCTTCCATATTTGAATTATTTCCAGGTTGTGCAGATAGAACTCCTCATAGTTCTATATACCAGAAGAAGTGATTATTTGAAGGCCATACTTGCTAATATATTCATAATGGATTCATAATGGATTTCAGAAGCTGCAAGCTGATTCTGTCTTTCTCAGCTGAAGGGCAGAAAATATGTGAATAAAACCAAAGTATTTCATGGTATCACACAGTGATTTTTTTTAAAGAAAGAATGTGAGAAAAGAGAAAGTCCCAACACATCATACTGGCTATAGCATAACCTTTTCCATACTAGATTTAATGCGGGCAACACAATATTAGATGGACAAAGTAGATGTCATCCTTTTCAAATCCAAAGCTTATTTCAGCGGCAGCATCTAGTTCAACAATATATAAAGAAATTACATTTCTTTGAGAGAGAATGGAGAATCTCGATGTAATTCCATCCTATCTCTCTGTATTTTAGAATTGTAGAATCTGGCTTTCAAAAGGCTTGAAATCAAAATTAACAATCCACCAGAGAAAGCACCCCTGTCACATCTGCTTTTGGGGTTGAACATGAGATTAGTATTTGGGTCATCATCCAATTCACAAGTATGGTAGAAATGCTTTCAAATCACAAGTTCCTTTGTTGTATAACATAAAAGATGTGCAATTCACTGTCTATCTCATTTTTCCCCTCACCATCCATTTAGGCTCTATCTAATAAGCCATTACCTTCCATCACCTCCCCCAGTTAAACTGGGGTTCATGCAGCCTCTGCAAAGAACTCATTCAAAGAGTGTGAAAGGGGCTAAAGGCAGTTAAAAATCTGATGTAATTTCTTTACAACAATGACACCTGAATGACCAATTGAGAAAAAAGCCAGGACACATGAAGGATTGACTAATTTCAAACAAGTCTTTCTGGAAATCTGAACAACAGAAAAACCAATTGGACAACTCATCATATCTGAGGTTTACTTCTTTGTTAACATTTATATTAATGCTGAAGTCCTCTTTTAGGGAAAATAATGCTTAAAAATAGAAAAGATTTTATTCTTTAAAAAATCTTTATTAAATTTATAGGGATAAAAGAAACAAACACAAATTGTATCAACATTTTCAAAGCATTTTCAGGAAATATGATACAGATTGGGGTGATCTTTTCAACAGCTTCTTTCCATTTCCCCTCCTCCTCCACTTCCTTCCCATCCTCATTTATCCATCTCTTCCTAGTGTCCACGTGTGTTGACTAATTTTTTGTACAACTCTTAGTTTAATTACAGAGAGGGGGAGAAAGAGATCATGGAAATAAGGAGATTTAGCTTTAGATCTGTTCATCATCAGTATGTGCTGTTGTTTTCAAACATAACTAAAGATTTAGCTATCCTTGATAGAATCAAAATTGTCCTACACTGCTATGAATTAACAAAGAACTTTCTGTGACTGATCATCCTTGTGTAAGCTATCTATAGAAAAAAGGAAAGTTTTTGTGATATGTAGAAAACTCAATACAGAAAAATTGGGAAAGACAAAAATAAACCTTTGGGAAAGAGAGGAAAGAGATAAAAATAATCAAAAGGTCTTGACCATGATCACCATGGTGTACAAGTCATTAAATCTGTCATCCAGTCAATATTTCTGCTATATTGAAAGATTGTTATGAAATACAGTTAGGACTCCTTTGGACCTTGGAGGATCTGATTGCTTGTTAAGATTAATTGTTACATGTGAATACAATAAACTGGGGGCTAAGGCATGTAATTTTATCTCTAAAAAGGTCTAGAGCTATTGGGAGCTAAATTAACTTCCCCAGTCAACCATGTCATTTAAACAGAGAAGGTAAAATTGATAGGTTGGTTGCTTCTTTTGTTGCTGCTGGCAGAAAGAAATAGGACTGAGGGAATGGGGACGAAAAAGTGTTGCTTGGGGCCCTCCTGTAATGATATGGAGGAATAACTGTAGGAGACAAGAGGAGAGCCACAATCAGGACAACAATGTGATAAGAAACAGCTTACCACATAACAAGAATGTAGACCCTTTCTAGTTCTTTGGGATGAAAAGGTGATGGTGGAGAAATGTACTTTGAGACTTACAGTCTGTAGAGATTCTCAGTCATCCAGGTCATGGTTGTCCCATAGGTGCTTTTTCAGGAGGCAACTGGATTTTTCTGTTTTTTCTTTGAAGACGTTTCACTTCTCATCCAAGAAGCTTTTTCAGTCTGACAGGATAGTGGGGAATAGAAGGATTTAAGTTCCTTGCAGACAGCTGGTCATTTGCATCTTTTTAGAGGGTCCTTGAAGCACTTGGAGTTTTATCTCCTCAGGGTCACCTGAATAGTGTACCTGGTTCCTGTAGTCTGCAATTTTTTTCCCCTCTGGAAATCCATCCCTACTCCCACACCATTCAAAGGGTGTTCTTCCCAAATTGTATAGCTAAAAGTCTGTGGAGATTCTCAGTCATCCCAGGTCATGGTTGTCCCACAGATGCTTTTTTAGGAGGTAACTGGACTTTCAGTCTTATAAGATTATGTTAATGCAACCTTACTATAAAATAGAATTAATTCACCTAGGTGTGTTGCCTGTCTTAACAACTTTGCAAGGCTGATAATGCCAGAGTACTTTAAAATTGATGGGAATAAAAATGTGGGCCTTTTGAATCTTTTTTTTTAAGTATAGAAACTAATCAAAATGAAGGTATTTAAGGCACCCATTTTGAAGTTGCCACGGTTGAGAAACACTGGTCTAGCCTCTATAGGTAGTGTGCATGTGTGTGTGTGTGTGTGATTTGGTTAGTCATTATATGTGATAGGTTGGAGCTCCTAACAAATTGCATAATTCACAACTTACAGTTGCATTACTGACTGAGTTCTTTGCTTATTCATTTATTTTACAGTACTTATAACCCATCTCAATCCCAAAGGGCTCTGGGTAGCTTTTTGATAATGTTGAAGAATTTACTTTGCATCTGGTAATAGCCCGCAGTGTAAAACCAGGATGTGGCTATAGGTGCTATTGGTCTGCTGATGGCTTATTTATGTATTTTTTGTTTGTTTGTTTCTATCAGGTATAAATCTAAGTTTTACTAGACTTCTTCCTCATCCTTCAGACAAGTTGCTCTTTGGGGCTAATCACTGTACTTTCCAATTCACAGGGTATGATTTTTCAGAGTAGATAATAAGAAAGTTGGCATGGGGCCATGTGGTAAATGTATCCAAACTACCACATTTTTAATTCAACACTTCTGGATGGCATGAAATATCGAACAAAAAGAAAAATCTGAATACTAAAGAGCTACATCTCAATAATATCAACCCCCCAACCTAACCACAAAAAGCACAGATAAGAGCTAAAATGACTACCCCAAGTCAGTTGGGAATGAAAGTACACAGAAATGAAACACTTTTAACCTGCCTAGGCTAAAGGCTGCTCTTCCTAAGGGAGAGAGCCAAATGAACTTCAGGGGAAAATATTAGTCCATTAGGTGGGATCTCTTACAGAGTAAGGTTGGTCATCTTACCCATGACTTGCAAACCTCAAAAGGATATGAATTTTCAGCCGGTCATATCTCAAAGACCTGACTAGACAGGCAGATTCAATTCTGCCAAGCTGACATTGCCTGACATGTTGGGCTCTAATCTTCAGCCATTACATTGAAATAGCAGATGTTCTACCTCAAACCAAAGTTTGATTTCTTATTTGACTTGCTTCGAGTAAGCTGGCCAACTACTGTTACCTTAAGGTCAAATGCCCCTCAATAAGCAGTCATTGAATGTCACTGTTTCTGGCAGACTGTAGATTGCCCTTTTTAACATAAAAAAGATTCAGGCCAATCTAGAACATAAAATAGAATTGGCAGAGATCTCAAAGATGTTCTAGTCCAACTCCCTGCTCAAGCAGGAGACTCTATATCAGAGATTTCCAACCCTCAGTCTGTGGACTGACCCTGGTTCAGGCCAGAAATCAAGCTGGACAAACAAATGAACTCCCATCTGTGGGATGCAGGCAGCACGCAAAGCCATACCCTCTCCAGTCTATGGACAAATCTCTCTTCCTAGAACCAATCCCTGGTGCCCAAAAGGTTGGGAGCCACTGCCCAGACAAAATTATCCAGTCTCTTTTTGAAAGCCTTCAGTGATGGAGCACCCACAACTTCTGAAGGTAAATTATTAATTGCTCTCACACTTAGGAAATGTCTCCTTCATTCTAGGTTCTCTCTTTGGTTAGTTTCCAACCATTTCTTGACTTGCCTATTGGTACTTTGGGAAATAGTTTAGCCCACTCATCTTTGTAGGAGCCCCTCAAATAATTGGAATATCATTTCACCCCTAGTCCTTCTTTTCATTAGACTAAACATACTGAATTCCTGTAATCATTCTTCATACATTTTAGCTTCCAGCCCTCTCATCATTTTTGTTGTTGTTCTCTGCACTCTTTCCAGAATCTCAACATCTTTTTGTATTTTGGGGTCAGAATTGGATGCAGTATTCCAAGTGTGGTTTTACTAAGGCTTTGTAAAGTGGTACTAAAACTTCATGTGAAGAGATTAGTGAAACTCTTGAAAGTGTATTTGCCCCTAATCTACAGTATATTTGCCTTTGGGTCTGAATGCCATACTGGAGTTGTAATAATATCCTGTTTGTTCTGTTCTGTTCTGTTCTGTTCTAGCCTAGAGTAGACTAGCCTAACCTCACCTCGTTTCACCTCACCTCACCTCTATAGGTACATTGATGCCTTCCTAACGAGGTTTGCAAAATTTGATTTCAGCAAATTGTGATCTGATTTGACCCTCACTTAAATGCCGTACACTCACCATTGGTGGCAAAAAGGCCCAAAGTTTCTTTTGAAGTTATACAATATTTTATTCAGCTTGAGTCAGCCTCTCAATACATGTTAGTTGGTCACTTTTTTGAAGAAAGCATGCACCTAATCATCACCCTGGATTTTTAGTTAGTCTCCTGGGAATGATTGTGATGAGTTTAGCCAGGGCATTCTGCTAATCCAATTTTCATTGCCAGAATATATCATTCCTCAACAGTATTGTCAGAGGTGCTATCAAACTTAATTTGGAATATATTGTGCCAAGAACTGGTTTTTAAGAGTCTCTGAAGGTCTTTCTTTTCTTCCAGAGAGGGCATGCAGTTGATAAGTTTTGACTGCATTAGCATCTGGCCTGATACAACATACTGAAAATATATTCCTCCACTAGTAATTAGGTTTTCTCCTTAATGAATTTGTCTCATCCTTTGGGTAAGCGTACCCTTTCCAAAATGTATTTTTGACTATGACATCAAGTTCCTCCAGGGTGGTGACTAGAATAATCATAATCTGAACTATTAAGATACCTAATATGACAGTCCAAAGTATTTCTTTCTTATTGGTGGAATACTTTACTACCAGTAACTGATTTGATATCCTTCAGGAAGGCATTTGAAGTGACATTATCACTATGGTGTGGTATAGTTCAGCAGATTCTTTATCTAACTTCACCTGATAATAATCATCCTTTGTACCAAAGATTATGAACAGCTTTTGCTGCCTTTTTCAACATCCCCCATCTGTATGAAAAACTAAACTTTGTCCTAATGACACTTGACTAAGCCATGACTGTTGGTCGGTGCATGTCTGTTGTATGTTTATGATGATAATATATCTCACTGGGTCAGGGATTGTAAAGGCATTTTCTGACATTCTTGGACAACTGGTGCTTAATGCCTGAAACTGTGAAACAGTTTTTGAAACTGTTTGAAGTTCACCAATTCAGTATCTTCACTGTGAATTCTAAAGAGGATTACTTTAATCAATATCTTTAATCAATATCTTTAGTTTGAGCTTCCTTGTATTTAATTTTATTCATATTTTTGCTCCTTGATTTTCATTATTTGACTTTACCATTCACCATTGGAATTGCGGCAACAGCATAGCACAGGTTACTAACGTTTTATCCTCCTATTTGAAAATGAAACTCATCTTTTTCCAAGCCAGTGTCCCTCTGTATATATTTACATGAGGATGATGAGATATTCTGGAATCTTCTCTCTCCCCACCTCCCGACATGCTATAATTTGACTTAATTGACACAACTTAAGGCCATTCTATAATCAATAAAGCACATATTGATTTCTTTCTGGTATTCTTTGCATCAACAATGTCTTTCCTTTCTAAAACTATATCAACATCTGGCATCTTCCTTTACATGTAAGGTTGTAATCTGCGGTGGATAATTTTAAGCATTGTTTTACTAGTATGTAAGGTTAAAGATGTTATGAAATCATTTAATGCTGTGTTCAGTCCACAAAATCTAATTAATATTATTTTGTTATTGATGACATTGTACCCAAATATTGACTTTGACATATCTTTCTTACTAGTACCAAAGTACCAATATTTCTCCATTGTTTTTCATGTCCTGAGTAGCAAAAGGTATGATTTCCAGATGAAAAATGTCCAGTTTCTGTCAATTTCAGTTTGCTAATATATAAAATTTCAAATCATTGTAACTTGCTTCTTGCATTCCATGTCCCAAGTGTAATTCTACCTTTGTAGTTTTGGAATTTCTTTTCCTAGGTAGCAATGTCAGCAACAACATGTCTCAAAGACTTTAATCTAACAGTATGATAAACACAATTAGTATTCTGAAAGATCCTTAGCTTTTCCTCTTTAGCCTTGTTGAGTGCCATCCAACCTGAGCAGTTTACCATCCAGTGCTATATCATCAGTCACAAAATGGTCTATCCGTGTAGTTTTCTTGGTAAAATAATAGTACATCATTCTTTATCTCATGCAGTACGAGAGGAATTTGTGCTATTGTCAATACAGTGACCATCCACTTATTTCCATTTTACTAACTAGCTGCCCAATATAGATGTCTGCTTGTTTTATGTTGGCCCACTGAGATAAACATTACACTTGGGGCACCCCACTGAGATTATATACTCTTGTCATATATGCCTAATGTTCTGTCCTCATTCCTTTCAGGAACACCCTGTTGAGGCAGTATAGCAGGACTGAGCGGCAACCTTATATTAGCTTTGATTACAGATATACATCGATAACATATGATAAAGTTAGTATTGTCTGTAATATTGTTAGTTTATTATGTATGTTGTGAACCAGTCCAATTGGATTGAGGCAGTGTAAATTATCAACTCAATAAATACTCCATTTTCCCAGACTGATGTCTTTCAGACATGGGGTTTTTCTTGCACTTGCTGAAGTTCTTGAAAGCCACACAAAAAAACTACAAGAGCTTTATTTGGGGAGTGGGTGCAGATACATCCTATTTGTTGTTCTTCATTTGCAGAGCTTTATCCTCAATGCAGTGATGCATGACTACAGTTGTACAGTCTTCAAACTCTTTCACTGCTTTAGAGACCGTGAGGCATCATTTAAAATTCTGTTCCCATCTCTTCCAATTTTCTCCCAGATTGCCTGCAAATTGCTCGCCTGTTGGAGGTACAAAATATCCCATAAGTCACAAGGAACTGGAGTACGTTAGTAGTAGCTAAGATGAGACACAGGTCCATTTACGACACCATGAAACATTGTTCCCCCACAGTGAGTCTACAGAAAGTAAACTCATGTGGATTATATCCCTAGTGGGATCTGTTTTCCTCTTAGCAATGACAGAAACCAGTTGGTAAAACGAACAGCCTTCTTTATTAAATCTGGGGATATCTTTATACAACATAACATTCATAAATAGCAAACCATCGCCTCTTTTCAGCATACACACAACCCTCTTAAAGGAATAATATACAAACCATACTGATCATATGATCCTGGAGTGTAACCTAGTATTTAAAGCAGCTTTTTCAAAAAAACAAAGAGGAAAAGAGAAAGGGGGATAGATTATCTTAGAGACAGGCTGACTAATTGAATGCATCCCAAACAGGACTTGGCTGACAACATTTTGCTGTACACCCTGATGTATTAACACATTTCTATGATCTGTAATAAAATGAAACTGCTTCACAGTGATCCAAAGAGAGACCCCAGCCAGGGATGTCTGTGTGGAAGTAACAAAAAAGCCAGGCAGCAGCAACTAACACACAAAACTCTGCCCCGTTTTTAATATTTTTTTCTGAAATGCATTTTTTTAAAAGGGGGATAGGACTTTGATTGCATAGTCATGGCTTCCACTTTTGATTTTCCACTTTTTTTAACATACACCCTCGCAAATGTGGAGACCCCTGGCCTTCCCTACAAAGTTATTGATGAATCTTTTTTTTTAAACAAGTTTTATTGATTTTACAAACAAACAAACAAAACAAAACATCATTAAACATTAAAAACATAAAACCTCTTTCCATTGTAAATCTTTACAAGGCAGGTAACATATTGTTTTATATCACGTACTTATAATTTATCCCATTTCCATATAAACACGTAAATTCCCTTTACCAAATTCCACATTGTTTCTCTTTAATCATTATTCAATTATATTTCCTTTCTAATTTATCTGCTATTCAATCATCACATTTATATTTTCCTCTGGCTTGTTTATAATTATTCTCATCTAGTCTTCCTCCGAGATTTTATTATTTAATTCTTAATTAAACACACACACATAAGACATAAACATAAAAACATAAAACTTTCTTCTAGAAAGTAACTTGGCCCCAGATTACCTCTTTTTGTATGGACTTCAATTGAATTCATGCTCTTCTTATATACCATTACCTATCTTGTTTACCATTCTATATCTATTATATAACTCCTCTCCACTTTTGCCTCATCTTAATTCTGTTTTATATATTTAATCTTGCTTTAAAGAAAAATATTTTTATATCTTTTGTCCATTTCTCCATTTACATCTGTCTCATTTCCAATTTAAAAAGAATAGTTTCCCTGGAATCACTAATCGGAGTATGATGCCTTTCTATCATTCCCCTAAATTAAAATTTAAAATAACACCTAAATCCCAATCAGATTCTGCTTAGTACATTCTACTATTTCAGAAACCAATACTACAATAATAAATCCATAACAGTCAACACATTAATCCATTAAACTCTATATTTAAACTAATATTTTAAACATTCCCTTTAGTATTTTATTAAAACTTAA
This sequence comes from Pseudonaja textilis, assembly GCF_049901715.1. Classification (NCBI taxonomy): domain Eukaryota; kingdom Metazoa; phylum Chordata; class Lepidosauria; order Squamata; family Elapidae; genus Pseudonaja; species Pseudonaja textilis. Next base: position 300,848,894 of record NC_141990.1, on the reverse strand, counting down.
TATCATTCATTATTAAACCTTTTAAAGTTATACCTTAATATTTTAGTCTTTTATTAGATCTTAAAAAGTTCTGATTATCTACTTATAATACAAATACCACTATTACAATACTCACGTGTACTTTGCAGAATCCCCTTTTTTTTAAAAAAAAAAACCCATATATTACCCATTATCCCTAAAAAAAATGTTCTTTTCTCCATCTTGTTTTGTACCTTTGTAACTTTTTTCCCCCTTTTCCCTTTCCTTCTTAGCCCGCCTAAACTTTTTACCCCCTCCTCTCCAAACCTCTGCCTTCTTGATTTCCCCTTTCTGTTGCATTCCTCTTTCCTTTTGCTTTCTAGCATTCTGTTGTTTTTGCATCTTCTTTTTCTCTTTCATAAACATTTTTTTATTTCTTAAGTCCTTCCTTTTCGCTCCTCTCTTTCTCCTTTCTTTCTTAGTCACACCGTTTAGTTCATTAAAAATGGCTTCTTCTTCCTCGGCTTCTTCCAGCTGTTGTTTAATTTGCTGACACATGACAAGCGCCATATCTAGGAAACAAAGGGCTTCTCCCATAACATCTTTGCCTTCTTTCCTTATTTTTAAATATTGTTTTTTTAGTTCATCAAGAGATAGAGCCATTTTGAACTGTTTCTTCTTCTCTTTCTGTATCCTCTTCTTATTATTAAGCCAATCAGTTATTTCCAAACTTAAAACAGTCCCCAAAAGTCCCAAAATTCCGCAGTCATCAAACAGTCCAGGCAGAGTACAAGCTTCTTCTTTTTACAGTTTCTCTTCTAGGGGTGCAGTCAAATTAGGGAAAGAAAAAACGTCCAATCTGTGCTTTAAATCTTTCTTAGAATTAATTTCTATTCTCTTTATCTTCAAGGCATCTCCTCTAGCAAAGTCTTAGAGTAAAAAAATTTTTTCCCAAGCCTCTCCCTTCCCACTTATAACAAAGGAGTTTAGGTTTTACCTTCTATCAAAAGGCTGGTTTCCCTTGTCCATTTGTTAATTCCATAAGGGAGGGAGAGTAACTTCCCCTTTTTGTCACTTTTCTTCGCAGCTGAAAACATCAATCGGGAACATTATAGCTTCCAAGCCAATACTTTCCCAGGTGTTAAATATGTCCTTAAGGTCCCAGTTCGACCAAGAAAAAACTTTCGTTTTAAAACTCCTTCTTCTTCCTCCTGCACATTCTTTATCCAGTTGCCGGCTTCTTTATGGCGGCCATAAAGACCGCTGCTCCACCGTCTTGAGAGAAGGGGGTTATTGCCGGCTGGGGGGGGGGTTGCGATACCCCTCAATCCCTGTCCGGATCCCCCCTTTCTTCAGCTGCCCCAACAGGGCAGCCTTAGCCTCCAAATCTGTCAGGATCGGAGGCACCAAGGCAGCTAGCACAGCAGGGATCACAGAGAAAGCGAATCCCTGCTGTCACCGAAGCCGACAAACCGGAAGTGTGAAAGTTATTGATGAATCTTGATTAGAGTGCCATGAATAAATGGTAACTGAGTTTTTTGGATACATCCAAGCAGTCTAATTGTTGTGTAGGAGAAGGAAATAAAAGACACCTTGAGGTGGGTTTTTTTGGAAGAAGTGGCATTTTAAAAATTATTGTATATGATTTTTATAGAAGGAATGCCACTGAAAGTCAACTTTGAATTAATTTTAAAGGGTCTTTAAAATTCTACCTTCAGGAGGGAAATATTAAGAAATTTCACAAAATTAACCATTTTCAGAATACCAGTGAACACTCTTAACATTTCTGTATGTTTTACTAAAATTTATTCTATTTCTTCTATCTTTGAAAGAGGCTGATGGCATAATCCTACACTTTTACACTCAGAAGGACATCCAGCTGAGATCAATAGCTTATGTTTGTTTTTTTCCTGGGCAGGTGAACACCTTTTTGCACTAAGTACAAGACTGAAATTATTCATCATAATAGAGAGCCATGTGGGAGCTCAGAAGTGTCATCTCTAAAGTTGACTGTATAATTGGAAAAGAAATGGGAACATCTCAAATGTCCTTATTAGGGACAAGCAGAAGGACATTTCAGAGTCAATCTTATCTGGAAAAAGGATGGCTAGTCCTTTGGTCTTGCATTCTGAGAAAGAAGTTTAAATGATTCTCACAAATCCCACATTAATACATTCACTAATACATGATTGTTGGAGTTGGATCCTATTCAGCTTTTCAGATTCTGTAGATTAACCCCTTATCTTATTAACTATAGATCTAACAAATGAGACTCAATCAATTTTTTTTTTCTGGGTTGTGTTGTGCTTTTAGGGGCTTGATAAATATTCTTGTAAAGATGACAAATCAGTTGAGATTTTACAGTTGAATGGTAATGGAGTTTAATTGACACCAAGGAAAATGTCTGTAGCACCACATTGTTACCATGGGCTAAGCAGGCCCAAGGCCTTTTCTAGCAGCACCCATTTTGTGCATCTGTCTTTTCAGAATATATGTAATATATAACAGAATAACAGAGTTGGAAGGGACTTTGAGAGTCTTCTAGTCTGGCCTTCTGCTCAAGCAGAAAACCACTTCAGACAAATGGTTGTCCAATCTCTTATTAAAAACTTTCAGTGTGAGAGCATTCACAACTTCTGGAGGCAAGTTATTCCACTGATTAATTGTTCTAACTGTCAGGAAATTTCTCCTTAGTTTTAGGTTGTATGTGGAGAAAGAGAGGGAGGGAGGGAGAGACAGAGATATATATGATAGAATATTTAGATGCTTTGGCTGCTTTTCCTTTCGGAAATCGTCAAAGTAGCTTACCAATGCACAATTAACATATCACTGTAACAATGTAAAAACAGCCAGTAGAAGTATAATAAAGGTGCTTGTTGATGACCAGGACAGAACAGATTAAGAAAACATGATAGAATGTGTGCAAGAGAGAGCAAGGGGAGGGTAGAATACATAAGCCAGTTAAGGCCTGAGAAACCTCCCCAAGGAAGGAGTTTGTACCATTTGTGTTTTGAATGGATGCTAAAGTGTTCAATCAGACAGTTAAGGACCAAATCCATGCAGACTTCCATCAGAGAAAAACAGATGTTGTAATCAATTTAGTTAAAACAGGGAGCCAACGAAGAGACATCTGGATTGTTTAATTTGCTCATTTTGATGGAGCCAGAGATCATTCTTAATGTGGCATTGTGAAGCTGGAGGTTCACTGTAATAATGGATGCTGGCAGAGCTACAAACAAGGAATTAAACTAATCCAATCGAGTTGTACCAACATAGGACTTCTGGGGGAGAAATGGTGAACTGAAGACAGTGTAGCCAATTACAGCAGAATGAAGAGCTGACAATTAGTCAATCTTTGTAATTCTTCCATCTCTTTGAAATTCTTCTCTCAACAAGGAGATATTACTTGAGAGACCCACAAGAGCTTTAAACAGTTGCTTCTCATGAGGAGACTGCAAGACAGTGGTCTCTGGTGGCTTTTGAGCTCTGGGAGACAAGATAGTACCTTCTTTAATCAAACCATACTCAGCACCTTTATGAAAACTGGATTTTCATACTTCCTTTTCTAATTACTTTTGGAAATTGTTTGGGTTTTTTTTAATAAAGAATTTTTATTTTAAAAAACAAAGATACACATACAAAACGTAAAAACATAAAACCATCTTCCATTTTATATAAAATGGAAATAATTTGTTAATTACTTTTCAACTGTTAGGAACCTTTCGATCAACAAAATAGATCCACTTTCCAATACATAGGAACTTCTGTTCCTATCGTTCTTGGCCTCTTGGTCACTTTAGAAAGCCTTTAAGGCGAGGAAATTGACAGCTTAGCAGCCCAAAAGAACCACATTTACTTTTCATATGATTAAAGAAATGTATGTGATTCAAAATTTGTAGATTGAGTCAATGTACAAGCATTTTTAACTCTTTTCTATAGAGTGGGGGTAAGGGGGTATCTTATTCTGACCCTGCAGTAGTTTAGAGCATTGCAGTGATGAAATTAAATTATTTACTTCTTCTAAACATTTCAAGGTCTCCAGAAGTGAAGCCTATTACAAATCATAATCAAGAAGCTTTTCAGAGTTTGGGGGAATGGAAATGATATAAGACATTCTTGACTTATAACCACAACTGAGCCCAACACTTCAGTTGCTAAGCAAGATTGTTGTTTAAGTGAGTTTTACCCCATTTTACAACCTTTCTTCCCACGGTTGTTAACTAAATCACTGCAGTTGTTAAATAAGTAACATGTTGGTTAAATGACTCTGGCTTCCCCATTGACTTTGCCTGACAGAAGGTCTCAAAAGGTGACCTACAACCATCATAAATGCATGCCAGTGTCTAGCATCCACATTTTGGTCATGTGACTGTGGACATACTGCAACAGCCATAAGTGTGAAAAATGGCCCAAAGTCACTTTTTTCAGTGCCATTATAAATTCAAACAGTCACTAAAGTATAGTTGTAAGTTGAGGGCTATCTGTAGTAGTGTGAAAGTTGTTAGGTTGTTATAGCAACAGCAGTCTATGGCTATGTGCATGGAAAATGCTACAGTAGGAAGTCTGCATCTGATATTCAAACTGACAGCATAATGTTTCGGTGGGAGCTTTGATTTAATACCAAGGAGACCCAGTTTCAAATCTCCACTCAGACCTATAGCAGTTGTGTAATTTTAGGTAGGCATTCTCTCTACCTATATGACCTCCAAATATTATTGTGAAGATAAAAAGACATTGAGTAGGTACTATGTATGCCACCCTAACCTCCTGGAGGAAAGATGGCATATCAGTGTAGTAAATAAATTAATGGAGACACTGAATATAGACTTTCCACATAAACATGACATATGGGTGGCATACAAATTGCTGTAAAGAAAGAATAAATTATGGCATATGGTCACTAGCCAGCTTGTCCACCATGATCTGAATAATCTTCTATGAAAGCTGTCCATAATGAGCCCAAAATAAATATATTGGTGCATAAATCTCACTTTCTATTTCCACCTTAGGCTAACAGGACTTCGTCATGTTAAAAATGAGATATTCAGAAAAGCTTAGCTTGAAAAGTTCCTCCAAAGCTCCAGGCAAGTAGCCTATAGATATTAGATCAGCCAGCTTCTCAGAAAATCATAGGTACAGAGACAAAGAAACCTCACTCATTTGATCATGGCCCCATGATAAACAAACAAATTATTACTATTTTGTGTTATTGAGATACACAACAAAATCAATTGCTTTAGAGATGAATGACTATTGTTTAATTCATCCTTTCTTCAAAGACATACATGTTTAATTTTGGGTTACATTAAATCAAGCAATATTATCATCGAGAAATTCCTTTTATAGGTACTAAACCCTAATAGTAATAGCACAGGGGTCTTCAAACTTGACAGTTTTAAGACTTGTGGACTACAACTCCTAGAATTCCTCCTCCAATCATGTTAGTTCAGAAATTCTGGGAGTTGAAGTCCACAAGTCTTAAACTTGCCAAGTTTGAAGACCCTTGCAATAGCTTATATACTACTTCACAGTGGTTTACAACCCTCTCTAAGTGGTTTACAAAGTCAGCATATTGCCCCCAATAATCTGGGTCCTCATTTTACTCACCTCAGAAGGATGGAAGGCTGAGTCAATCTGGTGAGATTCGAACTGCCAAATTGCAGGCAGGTGGCAATCAGCAGAAGTAGCCTGCCATACTGCATTCTAACCACAGCACATCACGGCTCTAATAATAGAAAAGTAATGCCAATAAAGATACAAAATAAAACAAGGCCACACTGATCACAAGTGGAGAGATGACTTACAAGCCTATCGATAAATATTCGACCATGGAAACCTGATTTCTTTTGCTCAGCTATGATAAATTACTTTCCTTTATCAGCCCTTTGAAATTTCAAATCTTAATGTGAACATTAGTGTTGTATTTTTGGGCCACATAAGCCAAGCTGGCATGGAATTGGTTTCTTACAGTCTCAGTTTAATCTGCATTATGTGCTTGCAGTGAGTCCAGGCAAACTAACTTGCTGTGAGCTTTGTTGCTAAATATAAAAGAGAATTTTGCTACAGAATGAAATTATCTTAAGTATCAACCTGTGGAAAGATGGAAACCAGGCTTTTTTTTTGAGGAATATAAACCAGGAAATAGCCTGATTTATAGGTAATCATTCTGATATAATTACTGTGATGCTTAAGAACTTACCTCATATCCTATTCTGTCACATGTTTAGTGGAGAAAATCCAAGGCTTGATAGATCATATTTCTCAGATTTAACTGAGATTAAATCTGTCAGTGTAAGATACAATATCAACTCCTCTTTTTGACAAAGAAAAAAAAGTTTATAGTATGAAATCTCTCAGAGATGTTGCATTCATTTCTAAGAACTGTGGAATCTTTGGTGCTCTCTGAGCTTGATTGTTTTCTTGCAAATGTTTAATTACCAAACTAGATAAGATTGTCAAATGTCTGCAAGAAAACAAGTTTAGAGAGCACCAAAGACCCCACAGTTCAACCCTGAACTACAAATATTCCCTTCTATCAATTTCTAAAAACTGTAAAATACAAGCATAATTACCTTGTGATGCCTTCAAATCACTTTCTGGAGAGGGAAGTTTCCATTTTATCCTGTTAAAACTCCAGTGCAGTAAGAAAATCTTAATCTCTTTCCCTAATGCTACACACTACCCATTGTAGCAAATTGTTATCCAATGGCACTAATTCATCACCTTCTCCTCTTTTACTCTCAAACTACCTAATGTCTTCCAATGTAAGTTGGGCTCTCCATCTTCGGAGGAGGTGGGTGGAAGAGAACAACCCAATATTATTAGCCTCATCCAAACAGGGTTTCAGGGGGAGGCTAAGTACTTAAAAATACGGTATATATCTGTGGAAAAAGCATTTCTCAAGAAAATAGTGTAAATTTATTTGCCTCAGTATTTATATCATGGAACATTAAAGGACCAAGTTTTAAAAATTAGCAGGCTGTCAAAACAGAATGTTTTCAAATATCTTTTAAATATTCGTAGAGCTGATCACCTTTATAGCTTTATAGCTCAACCTTTGAATATTGCAGTGTAAGGATTTATGGTATTTAATCATATTTTAAGAGCCTCAATCCATTTGCAAGGGAAGGCTGATCTTCTATTAGTTAACCAGGAATTTAGGGTCTGTCCATGATGTTATGGTCTAAATTATCATCTTCTAAAAACAGTCATTTCAACACCTGGAAACCCAAAACAAATCTCTATAAATGCTCAACCTACTTCTGGCCTCTTCAAAATCTAGTTCAGAAGTGTGCAATTAAAATCCCATTGAATAGACAAGGATTTCTGTCATGTAAATATTAAAGGACAACATTCTTCTAGACATTAGGCATAACTGACAATCTGATTTTGAATTCAACTTAATAGCAATAGCACTTAGACTTATTTACTCTCCATGGTGATTTACAACCCTCTCTAAGAGGTTTACAGAGTCAGCATATTGCCCCCAACAATCTGGGTACTTACCAAGCTCAGAGGTATGGAAGGCTGAGTCAACCTTGAGCCAGGCAAAATCGAACTGTGGCTATGGACAGGGTTAGCTTGAAATACTGAATTTTAACCCCTGTGCCCCCACAGCTTAAACATTTATATTCCTTACTGATATTATCTTAATGCCATCTGTATACCCTACCCTGACAGTCCCTTTGTCAGAGCATATTCATGAAATGGAATAGAGCTTAGTAACAAGGTCAGCTAATTGAAGAGCTAATTGAAGGCTGAAACTTAAAGAGAGGTGGTTTATCTCTGTTCTGTGCTCAGCTCTAAAGTGAAAGAGAAACTAACTTGCTTGCTTGCCTGCTGAACTAAAGTGAAACTGATGTATGTTTCTGAGCTCCTGAGTTGCTGTTGTGCTTTGAACCTGTAATATCTGCTTCTGTTTGAGTTTGCTCCATGTTGGAGAAGTCTACAAGTGGTATTATAAAATTTACTTTATATGTTTATAAAGAAGTTAAATGAAGCCTCAGTCATCTGTGTTTACTTTTCTGGTGCTGAATTTACACTGCAATACTCTGAACACACTTTTATCTCACACTTCTGTTTTTCCCCAAAACCATTGTATATGAATTCCCTCTTTCTTATTTCAAGGGAGGGAGGGAAGAAGATTATTATTTTGTATTATTTTATGCTATCGAACAGGGCACTAGAATGACAGAAATGCAAAAGACCTGTTCATCTACTTTAGCTATTTTTTCTTCTACCTTATGTTGATTACTCTTTATGTCACTTTTTATCTCATTGTGATTCTTCTTATGTCTTCTTTTTGTGAAGCAATTGTTTCCTGGATTGTCTGCAATGTTGTATGCAACTCTTTTTGAAAATTGTTAGATTTTTCTTGTTGGAGACTTAGCCCTATCATTCTTTGATTTACAGGACTGGGAGCCCTTGAGGAAGAGGTGGGTTTTTTGCTAATTTTGGTGAGGTTCGGGGTACTCATTTTTAATGCCCCCCCAGCAAATATTTCAGTTCTCCAACCGATATCTAGTAAATACAAGTCACATTTTCAGTGCCATTGTAACTCTGAATGGCACTAAACAAATGGCTGTAAGTCATGGACAACTTCTACTCCCAGACTGCCAATGAGGGTAATTTAAGACATTTTACACTACTGTAAAGGAAAATGGGAAAATCTAAATAAAAATTATTAAAAATAAGATATTTGAAGGAAATCAGACAGAATGAATACATATAACACCTGTAGCAAAGGTCTCTATCTCTTTTTTTCTCACCTTATTAATCTGTAATATTAAACTTCCATTTCCTATTATTCTGCTTATTGTGGCAGAAATGCCCATCAAATTGCAAATAATACTAAATTGCGTAAATTCACACCAGTCTTCATAATTTGGTGAACTAGGTACAGATTATAGGAACTTGAGAGAGCCAAATGCTGATCACATTATTTAGCATACATAATACATGCAAACTGAATATGAGCCAACGGTGTGATGTAGCTGCAAAGAAGAAAAATGTCATTTCAGGCTCCAGCAGAAATACGATTTCTTCTGGCAGTACATTCTTGTACTTTATTCTGCTTTTGCCAGACCCCATTTCATGTTCTGGGCATCACATTTTTATAGGATTTAGAGAAATTGGAACCATTGCAAAATAGACCAACAAAGATTATCAGCTTTCTAGAAGCTAAACATAATGAATAAAGACTGAAAGGTGGGTATTTCTAGCTTTTTTAAAAAAAACTGAACAAAGTTTTGATAGCATTGTTCAGATATCAGGAAAAAAAATGCTGCATAGGAGATAGCAATGAGCTATTGTGTCATGTTCCAGAATGATGGTTTTAAGGGATAGGAAGGCAGATTCTGATTTAATTTTAGAACACATAGTGGTGGTTGGTTGCCCTCATATGATGTGCTTAAGTGGAGACTAATCAGGGTACCATGTGTCCAGAACATTTCATTTGGATTTGCACTAAATAGCAGGTTGTATTCAATGGCCTAAATGATCCCTTCAAGCTCTGTGATTCTCAGTTCTCACTTTGCCCTTTTGAATTCAGAAATGTTTAACATAGCTTTTAGCTATGGTATTGGCTTTTTATACTAAACTGATATTGGCTCCTTATACTGAATAGATATTACTGCATGCAGGGGTATGTGTGTTCAGTGTAAGAAGCCAATACCAGAACTTTTGAGGGTGAAAATAAAGAGAGGGAGGGAGGGGGGGAGAGAGAGGGAGTGGAAGGGGAGGGGGAGAGAATATTTCCTTAAGCAGATTTTATGAAATTATATTAGCAATTGTAAAGTAAGCAGTTGTCATCTGGAAAGAAGAATTTCACTGTTTTCATGCTGGTTCCAGCAGTAAACAAAATTCCTTCTTTCACACACTTCTTTCACTCCACTGCTCATTCCAGCTCATTGAAGGAAGAAATGCAAATGGTTTCCCCTTAGCCACTTTCTGCCACCAAGCAGATGGCAACTGCTGGAAGCCAGCAACATGGATACCGGTCACTGAAACTTCATCGGAAGCTTCCTCCGAGGTAAATAAGCATCTTCAAACAAACTAATTAAAAGGGTGTTTTTCATTAGTTAAAACCATCTGTTAGGCTATGGACCTGGTGGAATTGCAACCCTGGTGGAGAGACTAGAGATAGCTAAATGCAACATGGGGGTCTCTGAATATTTATTTTGTTCAGTGATGATCCAATGAGATTTTTCAACTGTATGATTCCTGGTTTGTGCACTGCATAAAAAGCACCATCTCTCCTATTCTTCCTTCTCAAACTAGACATTTAGTCACATGAAAAATGTGCATGAACATTTCTTTCTTTTCCCAACTGGAGTTCCAATTGTATTTTTTAAACAAGAAGAGTTTTATTTGCTTTGTTTTTTAAAACAAAATTTTTGTTGAGAATATGAATTTGTCACACTTCTAAAATTTCATCAACTGGCTAATACTGGCAGTTGAAGTCCACAAGTCTTAAAGTTGCCAAGGTTGCAAACCCCTGCTGTAGAGGATTTTTAGCTCAACACAGATATTTTAGAAACTATGTGTGGCAGAACTTTCTGCCTACCAAATATTGCCAAGCATGACAACTTCTAAAGCATGGTGGAGTAGAAATGTGGAAGCAGTTGAGCTTGGGGGCTAAAACTAGCTCTTTAAAAGAATTGGTGGTGAACAGAACTTATTTTGTACAGTTCATCACACATGGGCCTTCTGATTAACTGTACTAGATGCATACAAGCAAATAACAAATACATATAATTGTGCTTGATGCAATCAGTACAAAAACACATCTCAAAATAATTTTCATAATGTCATACACCATATTTTGAAAAAGAAACACTTCTTATATAGAGATGTGATATTTACAATTTAGAATAGAATGGAATGGAATGGAATGGAATGCAATAGAATAGAATAGAATAGAATAGAATAGAATAGAATAGAATAGAATAGAATAGAATAGAATAGAATAGAATAGAATAGAATACTTTATTGGCCAAGTGTGATTGGACACACAAAGAATTTGTCTTGGTGTAAATATTCTCAGTATACATAAAAGAAAGGATACATTCGTCAAGAGTTGAGAATCATAAGGTATGACACTTAATGATAGTCACAGGGTACAATAAGCAATCAAATCATACTCAGAAACAGTCAATATAAATCGTAAGTATACAAGCGACAAAATTACAGTCATACAGTAGGAATATTGTTGTTTCTATGCAACATTATATTCTATTTTTGCTCCATGATTCTCGGCATTTGCCAAACATCTAATTAATGTAGGAGATTTAGCTTCACCAGGTTTCTGGCATATGTATTACTTTTAGCTAGAATATGGAAAAGATTTTTAAAAAAAACTCAGATCACATTTCTGAACTAATCCATGAGGGTTAGGAAAATGACTTATTGGAAATAACAGGGTAAACCATTATAATCTGGAAAGAGATCAGAATAGTTAAGTAAGAATTGCTGTACAAATATTTGATCCTAATAAATGGCACTGTTTTATTTGCTTTTTTTCTCTTGGGGTGTCAGATTTGTTTAACATAATCACAATGAGAGCCAATAGCCTGAAGAATAATTTTTACACACATGAAATAAGACAATATTTTTTACCCTTAGACAATTATCTTCCTTTTTATTATTTTCTGATTTTATAGCTTCACTAATAATCAGCCATGTAGATGCCAACATTGCTGCTCTGCTAACCAAGAGAGTGGCCAAGTACTTACCTTCCCAGCCAATATTACTTAGTGAGGCATGAAGATCCAACCATCATCTACAAACGCATGACAGAGCAGCAGCTGACATCCATCTCTTGGAAAATTAAGTTTAGGTGCACAAGGATGCTAAAGGTTGGCTTTCATTCATTGCCTTGGAATAACTGAGCCAGATTGCTCTTGTCAATGAAGCAATGATCAGCACCAGCTGAGGAGCTGGCTTGAATTTCCCATTAACTAGACCTTCTCCATTTCTGTGCCAGAGGTTAAAAGTAGAAAGATTTAAAGCTCAGCCAAACCAAAGATACATTTGCTTCCTTCCAGATAGCATTACCAATTAAACCTACCAATTATCCTTTGAGAAATCTAATTCTAATAATACAGTGTAATTTTAAAATGGTAATCCAGTGACTGGAATACCAGAAATGGTTTGAACATACTTTTACATCTGGATAGTGCACCAGACTAGGGTATATGAATAAGATTTTTTTCCCCACAAATTTTTCCACAAAAAAGGAGCTTGTCTTGTTGGATTGGACTGATTCCCATTTAGTTCAACCTTTCATATTCAGAATAACCAAGAAGATAGGACTTGGGAAGCCCACAAACAGAGGTCTTTTATTGTTACTCCCTACCAGCTGGTATTCAAAGCATGCTACCTATGATTCAGGAGGTAGTAAACAACCATGCAGCCCAATCCTCCATGAATTTGTCCAAATTTGTTTTTAAAACAGACTAAACTGGTGCTCAACACCACATCTAATTACATTTAATTCCACTGTTTAACTGATTCTTCTCCAAGAGAAGAGCTGTTGTCCAAATTGATAAATCCATAATTGGAGGGAATCTTCTCACCAAAACTAGTTATCAGAAAACATATAGTAAAATAAAACCATTGTATAACAAGAACATAGGGCTCTGGTATTGTGGCATGTGTGTGAGCTAAGTGGAAGATTCAGAAGACAGAAAAGAAGTAAAGAGAAAGTTTAGAGGGAGAGGTAGCATCTGTAATTCGTAAATATCCATAAAATCAGAAATTATATTATTTGTGTCAATCTTCATTGTTTACACAATGAAGTCTTTAAGAAAATCATGTATATCATCATAAATTATATAAAATTAGCATCGATCCAACATAATTTAAATGTAGCTGACATGGACAATTTCATGGGGATGCTAGGATGTGAAACTGTTCCATTGCATCTGAAGTTCACTAACTTGGGATATTTAAATTAAAATTTTAATTATTTATTTACACCAAGCATATTTATAAGGATTGTGCATATTTCCAAGATTATTTGGAAGAGCTAACTTCACCCAAACCCAGCTATTAATTAAAGAAGCTTGACCCTGAAAACAATGGGCATTGCTTTAAGGAACTCTCTCATTAAAGGCAATTCTTAATTCCTTTAGCCATAGGGATTTTTGATAAGTTTGTTGGATCCCTGGATGAATGCATGATCAGATCTAGCAACTCTGTTCTGATGTTAGATTAACTAACCAGTTAAATCCTATTGTTTGTATACATATAATTTTGTGAACATTCTCTCTTAAACAATGTCATTTTATAAATACAGTGCTATACAATCGTGTTGGAGAAAACATCAGTAAAAAAAGTTAGTCTTTATTAATAAGCATGCAATTTTGATTATTATATACAAGCTGCAGAAGATTTGTAGTCATTGACTTCCAAACTATTTCAAAGATGTTCATGGTCAGAAGACCAGAGAGTTTGGATACTAGGGAGTCAATTGGAATCATAAACTCTATAGAAAATTAACTGAATTACAGAGGTGTAAGGGACCTTAGTGGTCTTCTAGTCCAACCCCTGGTCAGGCAGGAAACCCGATACCAGATGTGTCAAACTGGTGGCTCGTGGGCCATGCCCACCCCAGCTCTGCAAAGGGGGAAAATGTCATGAAATGTCATGTGATGGCAATGTGACATGGCGAGTTTGACACCCGTGACCTATACCATTTCAGACAAATTGTTCTCCAATCTCTTCTTAAAAACTTCCAGTATTGGAGCATTCACACCTTCTGGAGTTAAGTTGTTGTTCTGACCCAAACCCTTTTCCAAGAAAACAAACATGAACCAAAGGGAACAGAAACCTGTTAATGATTCTTACGAATCCCTGGTTAAAAGGCTGCTGCAAACTAATTAATTTTGATAAGCACAAGCCTTGCCAAAACTGTATGAGGCTGCCAAAAATAACAGAAAAGGTTACCTAGAAATATTTTACAACACAAGAGTCTTCAAATACCAACTAAGATACCACAATGTCCACAAGGCTCAAGTTTCAAAATGTCTTTGCTTCCTGCAAAGAACGTCTGATTCACAGCTGGCTTTTATCTTCTTGAAGGAGGGGCCATTACCTTGCAGCCTTACTCCCGAGTCACCCATGCTGCTGCAGCTGCTCTTTCCTGCAAGCAGCCCTGTGTGCACGCACACTTGGCACAGGCTCCTCAGGAACCTCCTCATTGCTGCTGCCAGCACCCACAATCTCTGAAGGCAGCAGTCCACTTCTTAATGGTCCTGGTTCCTCATCTGAGTCCTCGCCTTCCTCAGCCGTCCACACTTGCTGCCACCTAACCACAACCGTTGTTAGGAAATTACTCTTTAGTTCTAGGTTGCTTCTCTCCTTGATTAGTTTCCATCAATTGCTTCTTGTCCTGCCTTCAGGTGCTTTAGAGAATAGCTTGACTTCCTCTTCTTTGTGGCAAGAAGACATTGGAAACTGCTATCACATCTATGATTGGTACAATTGCTTGCTCTCTCAGTTGTATTCTTGGTTAAAACCAAACAACTAATATCTTTATATTCTTAAATGAAAAAAAAGATGTTATAGATGCTTTTATTACTAAAATGCACATGGTCACAACTGCCAGTTTTTAATTAAAAGAGTGGAACTTTAAAACTTTAACAAGTTTTTAAACAAGTTTTAGAAGGTTGCTTAGATGTTACTAATCATTAAAAATGAGTTAGGTTGAAGACTACTTTTTTGACTTAGGTATTACATATTGTTTTATGCAATATATAATCTATGGATGTTATATGTGTATTTTTAAATTGCTGAATACAAAATATATATTTAGGAATCCTGGATTGTGTCAAAGTTCCAAGATGCATAATTTAAAAGTTGTATGGTTCCAAATACAATATCAGTATTTTATTTGTTGGCTATGGGTAACAGTAGTAAACTAATGTTCAGAAATAGGAAACTATCCATAGTGAAGAGAAAGCTAAGAGTGTTATTATGTCAATAATTCTAAAGGAATAATGCAATCATTCTTGATATATAATGAGGTTATTAATAACGATTGAGAGGACCATGAAGGAACTCAAAGGAAGAACTGATTTGCAAAAGTTCTAAAAGCATTAGTACAAAAACACTGAAAAACTTTTATTTAACCACAATCATACATTTTTCTCCTATATAATCTATAATATGGAACAACAATCTTTTAAAAATTCTTTACTAAAAGTATGCCAAACTAAAAGAAAAAAATTAATGAAGCTTTACTGTCACACTGATCTCTAGATTTAAAAAAAAAATTCTACTTTCCCCTTTATGTTTGGTTATTTCAGTATTTAAATACACTTATTTAACCTAACAGGAAAATGTCCTTTCCAAGACAAGCAGATTTTTTAAAAAGTGGCATTGAGCAAAGCTGCTGATCTTTCAAAGTCTTTGATCACTTCTTAAAGATTTTGAAGCCATTTTGTTCACTTTTAGAATAAATTGTGAGGGTTTATAAAGAAAATCAAATGGAGACCCAGCACAGGTTTGCCACTGACCCTTTAATTAGAGCAGCAGGGGTGGAAGTAAATAAACTCTGGCATCTTCTTTTCTGACCTTCGATTTCTGACAGGGACAAGCTGTACTAGAGAAACCTTTTAATAACCATGTTCCTTGCCAGGAGAGGGAAAAATGTTTGATCTTTCCTCCATAGGATGATAGTGTTGAGGCCAGGTGCTGCTGACATAGCAAAACAACAACCCACAATGTTAAAGAAAAACATTAATTTCTATCTACATCTTTCAGATTAGCCACAAAGCCCTTGAGGCAGACAGTATCCTTTAAGGAATAAATCTATTTGTATAGCTGTCTACCAACCCACCATATAGTCATCAAGAGTTGAGATTACCTTTTATGATTTAGCATTACTTATACAAGCTCAAGTGGGCAAGGAGTTTTACACAATTAATGAATTCATTCACCATAGGTTAACCAGAAACAATGAAAATGTTAAAGTATTCAACCATCTTTTTCCATGACTTTCTTCCTTAACTCAATGCTATCCAGGAAGATTTATGCAGAAATACCAGGCAAAGCAGCCTTTTCCAAACCAAGTCTTCTCCAAATGTGTATTGCAAATCCCAGGATTCTCAGCCAGCATAGCCATGCTGAGAATTCTGAAAATTAAAATTCATAACCCAGGGGCAACTCAAATTGGGCAAATCTGAAAAGAAGAGTGTCTTGGAGAGTGAAAAGTTGAAAGAGAATAGAAAATAGATTAGAATTTAGTATAGAATAGAATAGAATAGAATAGAATAGAATAGAATAGAATAGAATAGAATAGAATAGAATAGAATAGAATAGAACTCTTTATTGGCCAAGTGTGATTGGACAAACAAGGAATTTGTCTTGGTTTAAATACTCTCAGTATACATAAAAGAAAAGATACATTCATCAAGAGTCAAGAATCATAAGGTACAACACTTAATGATAGTCCTGGGGTACAATAAGCAATCAAACCATACTAGGAAATAGTCAATATAAATCATAAGTATACAAGTGACAAAGTTACAGTCACACAGTCACAAGTGGGAAGGGATGAATGAAAAGAAGTGATGAAAAGATTAACAGTAATAGTAGAGCTGGATTGATTGAGCTTCATTGACATTTGTAGAGAAGTCCTATTCCAGTTATTTCCAGTCTTTCCAAATAATTCCATGAATAATCATTTTAAAGATGTGGTAATATGCTGGTTCTCCTAATGGAGTCATTAAAAATTTTGTGGATATCTCTGTATAATGTGGACTTCATTCCTCTTCCTGCAGAGGCCATCCCACAGATGGTTGTCTTGCAATTTTCATATCTAGTAAAAATGGCAGGAACAGCAACTGGGGTCCAAAATAAAGAAATGGAAAATTAATGTCTGTAATAGACACAAATCAAACTTTAAAAGGAAGGTACCTTAGAGCTATAATAGCTCTCTTAGAAAGTTGGCATACTTCCAAATATGCTTGCATATACAGTGCCAGCACAGCCTATATGTTCAGACCTGTCAGATCTAGTCCTGTTTTACCTCTGGCATCATTCTAGTTTTATGCTTTCTCTTGTATCTAAGGACTAGATAGGTGAAATTTCATTGCCATTTATTTGCTGTTACCCCTGACCTTTGTGAACAGAAGTCTGTTGTTAGAACACAGAAGAGTTGTACAGCTCATAAATCCAGTGGCTCTGAAGAAATTCTTGTCAAGGTTAATGACCTGTTTCATAGGAAGGGGCCACAAAGCTTTCAAACCCACCTCATGGGACACATAATCTGAGAGTTATCCCTGATTATTTCTGCATTATAATTTCAGACAGTATTGACTCCCTTAACTTAATAGTAGTAGTCTCAAATTGGGTTTCTTTTCCTTGCTAATATCATTAGACAACCAATGATCTATTCATTGACTGATAATTGAAGGGAAGCCCTATTTCACTTATTTCCAGTCCTTCCAAATGACTCCATAAATAACCTTGTTTAAAATGTGGTGATATGCTAACTATTTAAACTGACTTCCCTATGATGGGAAGTTTTGTTAAAATGTATTAGGGGATTTCAAAACTCAAGGATTAGGCACATGCAATGCATTCAGAAAATCCCAAGTCCACAGCACTTTCAGACTAAGAGAGATTTTTCTCTGAAGCTTTAGCAAATTAGACTGAGCCAGATGGACTAATACTCTAAGAATTTTCCAGAATATATTCAAACAATATGAGGGCAGTTCAAAGTTGAAATAAAATTAGGGAAATGTACATATGTGTACATTTATGTGAAAGCAGATAATATTAGCTGATGAAAACTTATATCTTTCTTGACTCATCTAAGTTCATTACTAATAGTATGGTTTTATTGATAGTCTCCATATTTTTGTTAACTTATCTTGCCAAAACTCCATCATAAACTTGAATCCTTTCACACATGTCTGTTCACAGATTCAACATTCTTTTGGCAAATTCTTTGGAAAACAAATGTAAAGATGCAGTTAACATGTAGATTTAGAAAGTCTTTAATTTGTGGCTTGAGAGGTTTTGCTGCCTCGCCAATTAAGATTCAGTAATACTTTTGCTTGTAAAAGAGACACCTCATAAGGAAAGGACTACTTCAATTTAATATGCATGCAGTAATTACCTATTTGCGGGGATGACATTTAATAGACTGAAGTTCATTGCGGATCGTTTTATCCTTTGTGAGTTTCCTGCTGGGAAAGGACATGCATTTAACATTTAGGAACCTGGCAAAAAAGGAGAAAATTATACCTCTTGGCTATTCCTTTTTGATCTTGCCTGTTCTGCCAAGGTGAAAATGTAAGGTGTGATTCATACCAAAGACTGTAGCACATTTGAAATTTTTGTTTCAATGGATTTGACTGATCCAATGTGTTTTGATTTTGTAGAGATCAGGTTTGTCCTTCTAAAGTTCTAATCAAAGTAACTTATTTCATGCTTCCTTTTAGCAATTTGTGTATTTTTTTCACCCAAAAATTCAATCTAAATAACAGGAACACCTCCCCCAAAAAATTCACAAATGCTCTACTGCCAAAATAGGGGGGAAAATAAAACCTCTCAAACAAATTAATGTTATAGATTACTGCACCTGGGTCTGCAAATCCATCCTCTTCTCTCCCCCATAAAAAGTACTTGTTCACCAACAGAAGTAGAAATGCCAACATTATTTTGCCATGTGTAGATAAATCACATTGTATCTTAAAAGAAAGAATCCACAAATAGATGATAGATAGATAGATGATAGATAGATAGATAGATAGATAGATAGATAGATAGATAGATAGATAGATAGATAGATGATAGATAGATAGATAGATAGATAGATAGATAGATAGATAGATAGATAGATAGATTCTATTCTCTCTCTCTCTCTCTCTCCACACACACCCTTTTTTTCTAAATCAGGGTGGCCATGTTAGTGGACAGAGCACATATCTTCCTGAAGACCATCTAGCTGGAGAAGGCTGCAAGCCTTCCTTCCTTCTGCCAGTTTTACAGTTCTGATAAAATTCTCTATATGTCAGTATTCTATGACTGGCATTTCTTTCTCAAAAGATTAAAAAAACTAGACAACATCTTTAATATAAAAGCAATTCCAACAGCTACTCAAACCAGGGAAGACCAAGAAAGGGAGATGGAAGCAGACCAATAATAACCATTACCAGGCTTTTATTATAAACGTTAGGTTGAGTTCCTTTGCTCACTGAGGGAAGGTTTTGCTGAAGGTAAACCCTGCCAAAATTTAGCAGAAAAAGAAAGTAGTGAACTGTTCTTCATTTTATTTCAAAAGAGTCTTCTTTTGGAGGAAAAAAATGCTATTTTAAGGTCATATGATTTCAACCAGTCAAAACATGTTAAATTAGCATTTTTATCATCAGGCAGATGCTGACTCACGAAGTACAGCTATATATACAATTCTAACCAAAGTTCTAATAAATCCCATCTGGTTCTGCTATGAAGTCAGCAATTTCCTTGATGTGAAATATCTAAAGGTTAATGCTCTTCTCGCTCTTAGTAATATTATTCTCTAAAGCTTTCACTTTTCTACTCAGCAGCAATTTTGCTTTTACAAGGATCTCTGTGCTTCTCCTGTTTCAGGGAGAGCTGTCCCTTTGGAAATAACTCTTCACTGCACAAGAAAGTACATAAAGAACTACAGGGGACACAAATTTGCCAACTCATGCGGTCATAAAGTTTCAGTTTCTGAGAATTTTTCATAGCTTTAAGTAGCATATTACAGAAGATCCTAAGGAAATGTTGTCAACATTCTCTAGCCTCCATTCCCACATTAGTTCTGCAGCAGAAATTCTAGAAAGACCTGGCACCAGTGGCCTTCAGAATGTCTCTACCAAATTTCTAAGGAATGGGTCTAGCAAATAGTTAGGCAGATTGAGATATGAGCCCAGTTCTTCATCATCCTCAATATTCAGTTAATTATTACTGGCTTAAGGTATATATGAATGTAACTATGCTTAGGTTTATCTATCCTTGTTAGGGAAGATAGGTCAATATTCACACATGAATAAGTAGTTCTTTTTGTGCAAGCATATGTAATTTTGGGTAGACATATCCAAATAATAATAGATGAAATAATATCATTTCATCTTTGAAAAAACTCACCAGCAATCACATTCCTGAAAGTAGTCAAGAGCTTATCAAAATATAAATTTACTTTAATATGTATTTGCATTTAAGTTAAATTAAACCAATTAAATTCTATTTATAAGATTCCTCCTTCATACACAATTTTCCCTTTCTGTCACATTTGGTATCATTTGGGAAGACTGAATGCTGTCCTAAAGCTATATCCTCCTGTTTTAGCATCGCTCCTACAATTTGCATTTGGAAAAAGAAACAGTGGTTTATTACTATTCTTTATTATTATTATGAGCCACAATGGCGCTGTGGTTAGAATGCAGTACTGCAGGCTACTTCTACTGACTGCCGGCTGCCTACAATTTGGCAGTTCAAAACTCACCAGGCTCAAGGTTGACTTCCATCCTTCCAGGGCGGGTAAAATGAGGACCCAGATTGTTGGGGGCAATATGCTGACTCTGTAAATCATTTAGGTAGGATTGTAAAGCACTGTAAAGTGGTATATAAGTTTAAGTGTTATTGCTATTATTGTTTGTCATACAGTCAGCCAGATGTTTAGACTGAATTTGACATTTTTGTCTATTTATTGAGTTCTTTCTAAGGACCTGGGATAGGCAGATGTGAATGTTTGATGGTGCTACAGATATTGCTGCAGGATTGTTTAGTTATTATTATTATTATTATAGTTTTATCACACAGCCAAATATTTAGATTGGATTTGGCATTTTTATAAATCTAACGAGTCCTCTCAAGGACCTGGAATAGGGAGATGTTGTTTCATGGTGTTAAAGGTATTGTCATAGAATATAAAGTGTTCCAAGTTTTGCAGTTGACTGATGGTAATTTCATTGCCAATGGTATTCAAATGGTGCTTAAGATGTTTTGAGATTGCATCCAAGGCACCTGTTACTCACCTGTTTTCTTTTGCCATAGTCATTCTATATCTCTTTGCAGGTTGTTGTCTTTTGTAATTTTCTCCAGTTCTTTCTGTTCTATTCTGCTCTCTCCAGGTTACTCCCATATCCACTATCAGAATTTTTTATGTCTTTCTTATCAACCCTCTGGGGTGTTATGTGGCAGAGGCCTGTCTGTTAGAATTCTAAAATCCCAGAACACTTTAGCTTCCTCACTTTATATTACATTGTCTATTTTATATTCTCACCATTTCTTGCTTGCAGGCAAATGGTATTGTTTGCAGAATTTCCAATGGCACTACTGTTGTCATTGTGGTATGTTTGTCATGCCATTGTTTGTAGTCAGCTTGTGCATTCTTACAGCAGCTAACAAGATAGTCCACTATTTCTTCAGCTTTTTTATAGAGGCGGCATTTGTTGCTGTCTTCTCAATTCTGACTTTGTGTGCATTTGTTCTTAAGACTTAATTAACCAAAATTAGCCCCATTATCTCTTTCTCCAACTTTCCTGCTCTTGGCCATTGTCAGGTCTTATCATTATCAGCTTTGCCTCCTAGGGGTTTGTGTGTGTGTGTGTGTGTGTGTGTGTGTATACTCGCTATGTAATAATTTGCCTTGCCATGACTCTTTTCTATACTTCATTTGTTCTTTATTATTATTATATGACCAGTCAGCTTCCAAAATGCAGCATTCTCTCTTCTATTAATCTAATAAATATTCTCACACTGTGTGCAGAGCCTCATTTTGGAACTTTATATATAACCATGTAAATAAATCAGTTTTCTTACTAGGAGATAGGTGAACTTGAATTCCATAGTTAACACTCAAGAGACAATACATCAAGTTGGGGCTTTGATGGACAGTGCAAAAGGGAAGAAAGAACAATGCTAATCACAACTTGCCAATCTGAAAACAGGATGATGATATTTCTAGTCATGAAAAACTTTACACCACCTTCCCCAAAATAAATACCTTATGTATTCGAGTACAGTGAATATCCATCTTCTAAGGTGTCACATGAAAATATAAAAATCCACACATTCTGATTTATTCCTGTTACCACCTTGCACTTGAAGCTGTATGAAATGACACCAATTCCACACATACACTAAATGGCATTTGCACCCTGAACTTTATGAGCTAAATTACGCTGCCTCCTTCTCCATCTGCCACAAGCTCCTAGTCCAAAGAAGGTGTGAAGTTCATAATCCACCCTCCTTCCCATCTGCTCTAGGTCACAAGAATTTTGGAAAGCAGCCATTTACAAGCTCAGACCCCAATACAACAACTATGAACTTTGACAAAACTGCTTAGACAAAGGCACATTATAAAAACTATGGAACAGTTGTAGCTTACCTGACTTTTGTTTGCTTGCAAAGATCAGGGCTTAAATGCTTACTAGAAAGATGGCAATACAGCCTGGAGAAGAACAATCTTATTTGTCTCCCCTGCCCTTATAATCTACAGACAATGCATGGTTTTGCAGTAGAAAAGTTGTGTGTGCACCAGCATGCCAATGAAAGAAGTGAATTTCAGAACTCTAACATCATGGCTGAAGAATGACATTGAACACTTGGAGCATTGTTGGAGCATTTCCCATCCAGGTAGTTCTTGCTTAATGAATGGTCACTTACTTGTGACAGACCTTCCTGGAGTCACAACCCAGTTCTGGAGTTCCGGCAGCCACACAAACCCCACACAGTCATGTGGTTAGATTTGGGGTGCTTGGCAATCAACTTGCATTTTCAACTGTTTGCTATATCCCAAGGACATATAGTCACAATTTTTGGTGGTTGTTTTGTTTTGTTTCCAGCATCTACTGCTGGTTTCCAGCCCATTGAAGAAATGGGTTTACTTAACAACTTCTGCAAAAAAAGGTCATAAAATTGGGCACATTCACATGGCGACCTGCTTAATGACTGCCATGACATATAATTGTGGATCCAGATACAATTACAATTGTAAGTTGAGAACCTCCTTCTCCTTCAGGGAAACTATATGGTCATAGAACTCATGCAGCTACTTTGGGCTTTTGTGCTCCAAAATCCTTTGCTGCTTCAGAGCATTGTTTCTCAACCTTGGCTGCATTGTAATGTTTGGACTTTAATTCCCAGGACAGAGCTTAAAAGATGGTTAGGTAACTCTGGGATTTGAAGTCCACATATGTTAAAGTTGCCAAGGCTGAGAAGCACTGCTTTAGAGGAGTTATTTAAAAGGGTAGTGGAGGGGATTAAGAGTTATTTTGAAGCAAGGCAGCTGTTCTACTTCAGCACAGTAAGCTTTTCTTTCTAGATTCTGAAGTAGAAAGAAATGATTAGTCCCATCTGGGCAAAGAAAGAATTTTATTCCTTCCAACCAGAGCAAACATCTCTGTCTTCTGGGCAATGCAAACTTGTTAGAAGATAGATAATGTGTAGCTTAGGAAAGGAAAATACTTCACTTGACTAGCTTGCCAGTATGATAAGAGGACAGTCCAGTTTCTTTCAGACTAGTCCTTGGATAAAATTCCTTGAGTTCATTTCATGATAAAATATCCAGCAATTCTTCTATTAATCTAAGGTTGCAATTCTGCTAATTAAATTTCCTTTCCCAATTGCTTGGTCTAAGTCACTGAGGCAAACGTGTCAACTATTAAACCATCTTTTGAAGCGTGGGGTTTCAGTCAAGCCCCACCCACCCACCTCAAAGTTTCATTTTCCTTTAAAATCAGTAACTGCAGTATTCCATGTTCCATTTCTTCCATGTTGCTGTTGTTTTTACTTTGCCCATCAACTCTCCCCTATTATTTAAAATAGGTGGTCCTTTGTGCCTTAACCACACCATTGTGTTTAATTTTTATACTGTCTTTCTTTCAGGAGTTCAGGACAATGTAATCCAATACCCCATGACTATGAAACAAGTTGGGCCAAGAGATGATAAATAACCCAAAGTCACCCATAGGACTTCTTTGATTTTGGACCCATCTGACTGTGAGCATGCTCGGCCCATCAACTCTCCCCTACTATTATTTCAATACATTATGCATTGTAGTACACTGCAGTTCTTCCCTTAAAGCAACATTGCTATTTTATTCCCACTCAAATCCGGCCATTGGAATCTAAACATCATCTCATCATGCTGAATCCTAAGAATGATTTTAAGTCACCCCTGTTGTATTCAGAAATCTGCCTCCATTTCCTAAGCTGTGTCTCCACTTACACCTAAACAATCACACAGTGTCCTGCCAACATTCAGTTGCTGCCTTTTCTCCATGATATTTCTGTTGTCTCATTCCCAGCTCATGAATGAGGTAGCCTTTAGCCCTAATTAGCCTGAAATGGGTATTGAAGTAGCATTTATCTCCTTTTAACCCCAGGAAAGCCTCAAGGTAGGTAAAACCTGTTAGATTTTGTCACCCATTATCTTGGAGGACTGTCAAGTGACTGGCAGGAACAGAGAACAGAGGCCATATAAAGATTAGCAATGGAGGCAGCAAATTTATGTTGGAAATGTATTCTGCCAATTCAAGAATGAATGGATAACATTTTACAAGGGAATGGGAAAGACCCTCAGTCAAATTACATATGTTGCCCTTTGAGCTGCAACTTTGTTTTTATTATGAAAAACTAAACTGATTAGCAGATGGCTGCTCATTTGTTTCCCCTCTGTCAACTTTAATGCAACGCAAAATGGAAATTATTTAAATGAATGCTCGGAGAACTCTTGGGAAAGCAAAGCTCCTGGACATTAAATGCTTAGCTATTTTGGCACATTCCACCAGCCATCCTCACTTTTCTTTTTTCCAAATAAACAAGATTTTTCTTTTTTTTTTAAATGGACCCTGATTCTTTTTTTTTCCCCCTCTTTTGAACATTTGGTAACTTATAGTGTCATGAAAATGTTTTGATCTCACGGATTAAAATAGATAGGGCCAAACATTAACTCAGAGATAAGTGCATGTGTTGTGTGGAGGGGTTTTAGTGTATTCTCCAGATAGTCTTCACCACCTCTGGGCATTTGTTTCTGGTAAAGCCAGCCACCTAGAAGACTCAGCCTGAATATTTAAAATAACAAACAGATATGGGTAGAAATTTCATTAATATACAAAAACATTCCCAACCACTCTTTCCCCAAAATATAGGTTTTAACAAAATATCCCATGTTGTTTACTGAAAATTTCTACTCATTTTGGACTTCCGGTTTGAAGGGCTTCGGCAACAGACAGAAATCCGTGATCGTGCGCGGTTTCTGTCTGGGCTCGCCGCTGGAGCGCCCCGAACAGGCTGGTTTCAGGGCTAAGCCACCTGGTAGAGGTGGTGAAGAGGGGGGAGACCGCCAGCAGGGTTGAGGAGAGCCACATCTCTCTCCTCAGCTGGCCATTACTCCCTTTCCCAAAGGTGGTTGCAGTAGTGGTCAGAAATGGCCACCACAAAGAAGAACTCGACCGGAAAAGAATGTGCAGGAGGAAGATAAGAAGTGAAAGTTTTGGCTGACTGAGTTAAATTGTAAAAGCAACAACTAAGGTACCCTGCAATTTAAACTTACAAAAAATAACATCGCTCCCAAAGAAGAGTTGGAAGCAGCGAAGGAAAGTGAAAAGGGAAAGGTTTGGGTTTTTTTTCCTTCTCTCTCCTTCCCTATACTGACAACTAAGAGACTTAAATAAGAAACCAGAAAAATCTGCTTTGACATCAATAGGCAATTAAGCTGAAAATAAAACAAAATGCCAAAGGCATAATAAAGACTTCTGGACATTAAAATTTTTCTTTTTCATAAGCAGGAAGGGAGAGAAAAAGAATAAGGGCAGGATCTGGAAGAGGGAGGAGACTACCCTGAATTAAAAAGAATCTACAGTAAAACTTCAACAAGACTTCTAAAAGATACATTTTAACTGAAATTTTGCAACTAAATAGTAATCCCAGGAAGAGAAAGTGAAAAAAAAGAGCAAAAAAGAAACAGCTTGTGTGTATTTGGTGATCTTTGGATTCTTGGTTATTATATTTGAATGGCTAAAATCAATCGGGTAGTTTAAAAATTTATACAATGGCACCACTTCTGGATGAATTGAAAATGGAACTTAAAAAGTACAAAGAAGAAGAAAAAATAATTTGAAAAATAAATATAATACTGGAAAGCAACAGAAAAGGGGAACACAGAAGAGAGAAATAGAGGTAGAGAGACAAGCGGGTAAAAAGGGGAGAGAGAAGAAGAGAGGGAAGAAGGAAAGGAAAAGAAATTACAAAGAACTGGAGCAAGATATAGAGAAACAGGACCTATTTAGACATAATGGGTGAAAATCTAACTGAAAAAGGGATTCTGTAAAGGTACATAAGATTGTATTGTTATATTAGTAATAGAAATAACTTTAGAAAATTGGAAACAACGTATGATTAAAATGAGGGATAAAATAGTTAGTGTAATTTAGTGAAATGTTTGTGAATAAAATAAGTGAAATAAAATAAATGAGAAAATTGAATTAGGAAGGAACAGGAACATTTTAATTAGTTAATGTTTTATAAAATATAAGTGAAGATGGGGAGAATTAACTATGGGAAGCTTATAATTGTTCCCATAGAAGTATGATATTTAATTGAAAAGTAATGTTAAATATGTTAAGACTTTAATGAATATTAATATTAATGATAGAATTGAATTGGAATGGAATGTTGTTTTAATTATATACATTTATAATTTTTCTTTTTTTAAGAATACAGTGTGTATTTTAAGAATGTACCAAGCAGAATCCGAATGGAAGTTATGTACTATATTGAATGTTACAACTTTAGGGAAAAGATATAAAGGTGTCATACTCCAATCAGTAACTGCAGGATAAATTTTGTTTAATGAGAAAAGATAATAGATAATTGAAACAGGACAGACAAAAAATATAAATACAATGATATGAATTGAGATGAGATAATTAAAATAAAATTGAGAAAATTAAAAGAGGGGAGAAGCTATGCAGAAAATGTAAAATAGTAATAAGAAATGGAATAGAATATGAAAAGGAGCATGAACCTGAATTTGTGTCTGTACGAAGAAATGTAACCTGGGATTATGCTACTTTCAAAAAAGATGTTTTATTTGTATTTTTTTTCTCTCTGTGAAAACTCAAATAAAATTTACAAAAAAAAAAAATCTACTCATTTTGGCTAGTTTAACACAATACACTGAAACACAAAGTAGCCAACCACATTTTAGCCCAGCTTTAATGCCCTATCTTATGCATTCAAGATATCCCATCAGAGGTGGCATTCAGCAGGTTCTGACCAATTCTGGAGAACCGGTAGCAGAAATTTTGAGTAGTTCAGAGAATCAAAAAACAGAATCAAAAAAAAATCTCTGACTGGAGATTTTACAGTATCCTTCCCCTGCCATGCCCACCAAGCTACGCCCACAGAACTAGTAGTTAAAAAAAATTGAATCCCACCACTATATCCCATATATTCAAGTTGACTGAATCTTCCATGCTCAAATTGATCAAGTATTGATAATATTAAGCAAATAAAATGAGTGCAGAATGATTTAATTTGCTTTATTAATTTCAGATATTTTTGCTAATTTCTGAGTAATGGTCCATTTACCTAAATAGAAGTGGCTCTTTATTAATTTGATGGATTTTACCAAAGCTGACCAAAGATGATTTTACCAAAGATGATACATTCATCTGCAACACACCCACTTCTGTCTCCAGTCTATGAGTTTTCTGACTAAAAAGCATTTATTCTCATGCCCAGGATAAGAAGAGCTCTCTAGGTCACTTGATTCAGAATGCCTTTTTTTTTTTTAATTCTTACTCCAACGTAAGTTGTTATACATGTTAAAATGAACACATAATCTCTCCCTCAAGAGTCTCATCCTTAACTTCAAAAATCCAAGAACATCTGGAAATACTGGAAACTCCTTCTCATATCAATCTCTCATGTTTGACTCATATTTGAGCAGGCTAAACACATGCAAAAGATCTCTTTTTCTACACCTCGATTTGATAATGCTAGAGGAATCATTCCAAATGTGTTTTGAGACAACAGTAATCCAACAACTCCTGATTTTATGTTAAATTTCCTTTTTATTTTTTTTATTTTTATTTTTTAGAGGATAGAAGTAGCTTTGAGGGAGCAAATGAAGCAATTGTCCAGAACAACTTCACTTAAAGGAAACCCAATTTTGGCATTACTTAGCTTATAGTGAAGATTGTATAGCCTCGTCTTAGCTAGGCACTTACCTGCATCAGTATATTTGTATCAGCTTTGACACAGCCTAGGTAATGGAGAACCTTTTTTTTCCTGAACACCCATATAGTTTTGTGTTATAAATATTAATCTTCCAGGGAGGCCTCCGATGACTTGTTTGCCTAGGGCCAAAGGCCACCACTGTGGAAAGATGAAATCCCCCTGGATTATCAGAGTTGGCAATCAGGTTTTCTGTTATAACGATAGCAGTGAGATCAATAGCAGGTATTTGAAAGACATTTTTCTATACGAAAACTGTATTAGAAAAAAAAATCTAAAAAGAGAGTGTTTTAACACTGTCAGAACTGTTGGTTGAAAATTATATATAATCTTGGTTAAATAATCTTGGTTATTAATGTAGCATAATCAGTGAACATGATGCTTTATCAAGAATGATGATAGTAGAAAATGATTCTATCAACATAGAAAAGTACAGAGGGTAGAGAAAGGCACTATTAGCAAAGATAACAAAATAATATTTAATATGTATCATAAAATGACACTTTAAATGTTCCTTTAATTCACTCATGCAACAGGCTGTATTAAAGGAAAAACATTTGCTTTGCCTGCAAAAGATCCCAGGTTCATACCTTAACAGTGCTGAGTACTTTCACAGAATGAACACTCTACTTTTGATAAGAAAGAGGTTGGGTAGTGAATTGAGATCAAGTTTGCCAATTGTCCTCCTAAAACCTTCAATGTACCTAAGCTCCAATACAGCTGCCCTATAGGAAACATTCAAAAGTACTTGGCCAGCTTACAATGGTTTATGTAACAAATGCAAACAGAATTTCTTCCCTCTTTCATCCCACCTCCCTTTCTGGTTTCCACTTTAAAAGAATGCAATAAATTGTTTTATGGGACTCACCCATTATTGTTCCACCATTTTGAAACTAACTCTCCCTATCTGCAACTCAATTGCTTCTACTAATATGAAAATGTGCCAGTCCTAAAACACAACTAAATGTTTAACTATCACTAAATTCCCCAAAGAGTTAGTAAAGGTTTTCAATTTTTTTGTAAACTACAAGGTTTATAGCATGTAATATGTGATGACTAGTGCAACCTTTATCTTTTTTTTAACTGCCTATAGATACTCATTCCTTTAGGTCTTTGCATTGGCTAGACAGATCCCATGCTGCATTGTTTTCTTCTTTGCATTCTTCACTGATCTAGAATCACTCTGGATAGTCAGTTTTAGCAACCTCCCACATGCTTAATTCCATCTTTGATTACTAGTCATTCCCATACTCTCCTAAATTCAATTCCAATTCTGCTAACTTTCTTTTAGCTTCTTTCAACTGTCCATCTTTATGACAGATTCTGTCTGCGTGAAAACCACTATCTGATCTTTCCAGCTCTTTTCCAGCCTCCACAAGCACAGTTTGTCTATTTGGAAAACCATGTGACCAGATGGCAGAGGGTGCTTATCTTCTCCATTCTGTTAAGATTCCTATAAACTGGCCAAATGGCCAGAGGATAAAGGGTAGAGTTGCTGCCATCTGAAAGGAATAGACAAGTGAGAGCATGTGGAATAAAAATGGCAGAAAAACAGTAGAATTCTCCCAATATGAATGAAGTAGTCCTACTAGATGGATCAATGTCTATTTTCTTAGTAAATATAATCATTGAGATTTGTCATAATTATGACATACAAAAAAAAAACATGTTCATATTTCTCATGTCTGGCAAATTGAGACATGACCTCCAGATAAATCTGGGAAAGAATGGCTGACATTTTGTTTATGTTCAACCAGTGTGAAAAGATTTATGCAACAGACCAATTCCATATAAAGTCTAGAAAATCCAGTCAAAATGTCCTTTATAGGATGCTAAGAGCTATTGCTCAGCAATGTTTGGAAGACCACAGGTTCTCATTCCTAGACTAAAGAATAAACATATTGCTTTATCTAAAAGGCATTATCTTTTTGCTTCATTTTCTCGCATAATTCTACTTCAACAGCCATCTGTGATCGGACCTCAGCACTCTATTTAAATGCCAGAAGTCAACTTAGTTATGAAGTATAACCAAGTTTAGCTCTATATCTGCATCCTGCAGCCTATTTCTTATCTGTAATTTTCTAGTCCTTCTGGCTGTGACTCATTTATAGCAGATCTTACAACTAACGTTGATAAATGGACTTAATCCCTAATGGGTGCCAGGAACTTTAAATGTAACCTTTTCTCTATATGACTGTTCTAGAAAGCACAGTTTGCAAAATTATCTTCCTTAGGCTGCAGTTTTGAGGCAATAATTTAGACTGCATAGACCAGGTTCATGTCAAATAGCAAAACAGTAAGCAAAGATATTAGAATAATTTACAAGCACCATTTTTTGCTAAAAGAGAAACAACCGCCATTTTATTTACACAATTTAACCAATTCCAAGTCTGTAGTTTATGCCAGCTGCCCCATACTTTGTCCAAATAATCATCAGATTGTAATTTATTTGTTGTCAATGAGTTACAACATACAAATCTATATAGAATGTATATTAAAATTCCATGAATAGAAAGCCAGACTAGCTGGATTCTCTTGTCATGTTAAGCCATGGTTTGGCTAAATCTGATTTATTTAACCATAACTGGCTGAATTTTCACAACATATTAAACCAGGAGTGGGTAACTTTTGGTCTTATATTTGGGGTCATATGGCTCTAAAGAAGTTTCTCCAATCATCCAAGGCTCAATTGTTCATTTTCTTTCCATTTTGAGAAAGGAAGCAAAAAAATTACAGTGTGAACTGGATTAACTTTGTTTTAAAAAGAAATACAATCCAAACCTTCTCCTGAAGCACAGAAAACAAATTTAAATTCTAGCTTCTCCTCTTCCACTGTCAGAATTGTTAAGTGAAATTCCCAAACACACAAACACACACACACACACACACACACACACACACACACGCGCACACACACACAGGCCATCGTTATGTTAAACCATAAATCACTGCTGGGCAAATTTCCAAAACATGGTCATTGTTATGTCCTGAGGACTCAAGGAGTTCTCACTCAGGTCCACTCACTTTATGTGGGCGTTATTCCCCCATTCCCATTGGTTGGTTCTCCCCAGCAGCCAGCTATAAAAGCAGGCTGCGGGGTCCAACCGGTTGCTGATTGCTGCGAGCCAGTTCCAGGCTTGGCAAGCACGGTCAGCCCTTTATTTGTAAATAAAGTACTGTTGCACTCATGCTCTGGTTCAGCCTCTCATTGCTCAAACTTAACACTGGCGACGAGGATGGGATGGCTACCAGAAGCACCTTGCAACCGCTGAGTCACTAGCCACCAATCCGCAGCCCAGAGAGAGCGATCGGCTGGCGATAGGGAAACACTGATCCGCAGCCAGAGAGAGCGGTCAGCCAACAAAACGAGCGATCAAAAAGAGCAAAACGCTGATCCGCAGCCAGAGAAAGCGGTCTGATTCAAAAGTTAGAAGCGTCTGTAGCCGCTTGTTAGCCCCGCTACGGGGAAAGTGAAGCGCTGCGAGCCGCAGCCGCTCTGCATTTGGCGCGAAATTCAAACGGGTGTCATTTGAATTTCGAGCCAGTAGGAAACACAGCACAGCGCTGTAGAGAGTCACTAATGCCCACTTTTTGGCGCGAATCAAGACACCTCCAACGGCTAGCAGCCAACGTGGTAACCCAGAGAGAGAAAGAGAGGGTAGCAAAAAACCTCTCCAGAGCTGATATCACTAGTACGCACGAGCGCTCGTAGTCCCAGAGAGATTTTTTCCGCAGGTAGCCCAGCCGTTCCAGCACCATGAGTTCCAACCCAGTATTCCCGGCGTTTAAACCAGACGAAGAGAAGTGGGAATCGTATAAGAACCGCTTCAATCATTACATCGACGCGGTCGGCCTGGCGGACGCGGGAGAACATCGGAAAAAATCCTATTTCCTAATCTACTGCGGAGCCACCGTTTACGATACAGCCGCAGCACTCGTGGCGCCGAGAGAATTGAAAAACGTTCCGTGGTCCGAGTTGCTTGAGATCTTCACTAACCACTATGCTCCCAGGCCTTCACAAATCGCCAGGAGGTTCACGTTCCGTATGAGGAAGCAGTCAAGTAAGGAGACCATCAATCAATATATGGCCGCCCTCAGAACAGCAGCCCTGCACTGTGGGTTTGGAACATACCTGGAGGACATGCTCCTCGATCAATTAGTTTGTGGGGTCAAGGATCTCAACCTACAGAGGCGCCTGCTAGCGAAAAAAGACCTCAACCTCGCGCAAGCGGTCGAGGAGGCCCTAGCAGCCGAACTAGCAACGAACTCAGCCACCGAAATTCAGGGCCCAAGTGCCAAGCTAGCATCGTTCCCAGTCCATTCCGAAGAGGTGGAAGAGGAGGAAACCCACAACGATGAAAACGACGTCCACCGCCTCGCAAACGACAGACGGTCGCAGGTAGGGGCCAAACAAGAATACACCGGTCCACCCAAGCACATCACATTGTGCCTAGCCTGTGGGGGATCGCATCAAAGGGCCACCTGCAAGTTTAAAGGAGCCACGTGCAACAACTGCCATAAGAGGGGGCACATCGCGAGAGTCTGCCAAGCCCCCCAAAGCGCTGCACACAGACCCCTGTCCTCGCACTCGGGACCACAGAGGCAAGTATTAAACTGTCGCACGCACCGCCTTGCCAGGCGTACTTGCCACACTGTTAGTAAAATTTCTCTCTCCGTTTCCCTAGAAGGTAAACCGTGCCACATGGAGGTTGACACAGGGTCAGCGCTCTCAATAATCTCGTGGAACACCCTCAAGAGACTCCACCCCAGCCTATCTACTACCCGGCTTCAGAGATGCCAGTTCGGTCTGAAGGACTACCAGGGGAAGGCCATTCCCGTGATCGGCAGAGGCAAGTTCTTTGTCAGTTTTAGAGCTTTTAAAGGCCACCTACCTCTAGTGGTAGTTAACGGCAATCTACCCACCTTATTGGGGCTCGATTGGTTTCCCCACCTCGGCCTAGGGTTAACAGGAGTCCATGCTGTCTCAACCTCAGACACTGACTCTTATTCGCTGACTACGCAGATGTGTTCAGCGAGGAGCTGGGGTGTTATAATGGAACCCCCATCTCGTTCACAGTTGACCCCAGGCAATCCCAATCAGATTAAAACCACGAGAGTTCCATTTGCTATTCGACCTAAACTAGACGCTGAATTGGATAAACTACTAAAACAAGGGGTCATTGAGCCAACAGATTTCGCCAAGTGGGAGACGCCCATTGTCACACCCCTTAAAAAGATGGTAGCCTGAGAATTTGCTCGGACTACAAGACAACAATCAATAAATATTTACAAGTTAGCGCCTACCCTGTGCCCGTCATTCAGCTCTTATTGCACACATTCGAGCCGGGCAGTATTTTTGCTAAATTGGACATGTCTCAAGCATATCAGCAGTTCCCTGTTGATAACCAAACAGCGGAACTTCAGACCATCGTCACTCACAGGGGTGCTTTCCGATGCAAGCGTCTCCAATTTGGCGTAAGTGTTGCCCGGGTATTTTTCAATCCCTCATGGAGCGGATTTTACAGGGCCTCCCTGGTGTAGTACCCTACTGACGACATC
The DNA here is from genome assembly GCF_049901715.1 of Pseudonaja textilis. Lineage (NCBI taxonomy): Eukaryota > Metazoa > Chordata > Lepidosauria > Squamata > Elapidae > Pseudonaja > Pseudonaja textilis. The sequence continues at coordinate 300,815,153 of NC_141990.1, read as the reverse complement.
TTGGTCTCGGCCAGGGACAGACCCCAACTCTTCCAGAGAGTGCGAGCAGTGTTAGAGAGGTTCAGACAGCATGGCCTCAAGTTAAAAAAAAGAAAAATGCGCCATTGCCACTAGACAGGTGGACTTTCTGGGTTATAAAATTGATGCCTCTGGCATTCACCCCTGGAGTCCAAGGTTAGGGCAATCCACGAAGCTCCCACACCAACCTCCAAAACGGAGCTACAAGCTTTCTTAGGGCTGCTGAACTTTTATGCATCCTTCTTGCCCCATAAAGCCTCAGTAGCCGAGCCCCTACACAGATTACTAGACAAAAAGTCACCGTGGCACTGGGGGCACAAAGAAGACCAGGCGTTTAACGCCGTCAAATCACTACTTACGTCAGAGGCAGTGCTCATCCAATTCGACCCCAACCTTCCTTTAGTACTGGCAGCAGACGCATCCCCTTTGGAATTGGGGCGGTCCTTAGTCACAGACTCCCCAATGGCGCCGAGGCCCCCATCGCCTTTTTCTCCAGGATGCTCTCGGCCACGGAGCGAAATTACAGCCAAATAGACAAGGAAGCCCTAGCAGCTGTTGCAGCCGTGAAAAAGTTTCACGAATTCCTTTTTTGGCCACTTCTTCGAACTGGTCACCGACCATAAGCCCCTCCTGGGCCTACTGGCCAGCGACAAACAGACACCTCAAGTCCTTTCCCCTAGGATGACTAGGTGGACACTTTTCTTAGCGGCCTACTCATACAAACTTATCCACCGCCCGGGCAAAACTCTATCCCACGCCGACGCTCTCAGTCGCTGCCCCTTACCCGCTCCGGCTGAAGACCCAGCTCCTGTCAACGCCATTTTCGAAATCACCCAGTTGGACCTGCCCATCACCGCCCTTGACATCGCCGCTAAAACCAAGGCAGACCAAACGCTCGCCCAGGTGCTCGACTGGGTGAGGAGGGGGTGGCCGGGAGGCAACGTTGATAACAAATTCGCATCCTTTAAGACTCGCATGCAGGAGCTGTCCAGTTTGCAGGGTTGTCTAATGTGGGGCACTCGAGTGGTCATTCCGACCTTGCTGCATACCCGAGTCCTGGAGGCGTTGCACGAGGGACACCCCGGCATTGTGAGAATGAAGGCATTAGCACGCAGCTACGTGTGGTGGCCGGGTCTAGACGAGGACATTGTCAATTGGGTAAGTTCCTGCAGCATTTGCCAGGAATCCCGTCCTGCTCCCCCATCGCCACCCCTACCAGATGGAGAGCGCCAGCGCCCCTTGGTCTAGGATCCATATCGATCTGGCCGGCCCGTGCATGGAAAGATGTTCCTAGTGGTCGTGGACGCTTATTCCAAATGGATAGATGTGGCACAGCTATCCACGACCACCACACTAGCAATCACCAGCGTGTTAACGCGCCTGTTAGACACATGGACTACCCGACTCCATTGTCTCCGATAATGGCCCACATTCGCATCAGTAGAATTCAGCCGTTTTGCTGCCAACCTGGGCATTCGCCACATTTTCACAGCCCCATTTCACCCTGCCAGTAATGGGTTGGCTGAAAGGGCCGTCAGGACCACCAAAGAGGCCCTCGCTAGGTTTGGCAGGGATGACTGGCACCACAAACTCGCACGGTTCCTGATGAGCCAGCACTCAACCCCCTGTACAGTCACCAATAAGTCCCCAGCGGAACTTCTGATGGGCCGGCGCCTGAGGACTGTATTGGACAGATTGCACCCACAATACTGCCCTGACTCACCCCTCGCTTCTACTTCGGGGGTTAGACATTTTATGTTACAGGAGCCGATATTCGCAAGGAATTTCGCTGGGGACCCACTTTGGATTCCAGGCGAGGTCATCGCCATCACCGGGCCGAGATCGTATAGAGTCAGGCTGGAGGATGGTCGCGTCTGGAGGAGACACATAGACCAGCTTAGGAGGCGCCTCAGCACCCTTGCCAACAAGAATCCAGAGTCTCCAGTCGAAGGGGAACCGCCTCATCCGCCGCCCAGCCACATCGTACCCAGCGACCAGTCTGCACCAGCGGTCGTTCCAGTCAGCCCAAACTCGGACAACAGCGCCCAGAGAGTTGACCAGCCTGATCCAACCCACGAGAACTCGACCCCAGTAACCAACCCGGCGGTTTCCGAGGATGCCCAGTCCAGAGAGAGTGTTAGCGACACTTTGCCGGCTCGACCATCACAGACTGATACCGAACAGACAGACAATGTCCCCGAGTTGCGCCGTTCCGGGCGCCAACACAAACCCCCCGTCTATCTCAAGGACTATGCATGTTCGCATCTGGGGGGAAGGGGTGTTATGTCCTGAGGACTCAAGGAGTTCTCACTCAGGTCCACTCACTTTATGTGGGCGTTATTCCCCCATTCCCATTGGTTGGTTCTCCCCAGCAGCCAGCTATAAAAGCAGGCTGCGGGGTCCAACCGGTTGCTGATTGCTGCGAGCCAGTTCCAGGCTTGGCAAGCACGGTCAGCCCTTTATTTGTAAATAAAGTACTGTTGCACTCATGCTCTGGTTCAGCCTCTCATTGCTCAAACTTAACAGTCATCATTGCTTTTTTTCACTCTCACAAGCCCACAGAGGAGATTGTTGCAACATACTGTTGTCACAGAGGTGTCATGTCTAAAATTATCATGCTATAATTCATGACTTACATGTTATAATAACTAAATTATCATAGAAAGTGTCATGGGAAAATAGAGGTATAGGTTGGGATTTTCACAGTTTATTGAAAGTGAATCTTGAAATTCATTCTGGAGTAAATTACAAGAGCCAGTTTTATATAGTGGTTAAGGCATCAGGATAGAAAACTGGAGCCCATGAGTTCTAGTCCTTGCTTTAGGCTTGAAGGCAGCAGGGTGATTTTGGGCCAGCCCCTTCTTTCTCAGCATTAGGAAGGAAGCAATGGCAAACCCCTACTGAGATCTTACTAAGAAAACAGCAATGACTAATGTATACACACACAAAACCACAAAGAGTGGGTTATAGCAAATAATAAAAATGTCACCAAACTGACAAAGGACAGCGCTGCAGGGATGAAAGATACATTGAAAGTTAAAACCTGAGAAAATTAAACAATATTTACCTGATACTCAAAAGCTTATTTAGGTACCACATAACAACTTGTAGGCCTTGGATAATCTCAATAAATTAAGCAGAATTGGGCCACAGTTAACATTTGGATGGAGTAAGTCTTGTTGCCTATATTGGTAAACTGAAGAAAACACATTGGGAAGTGGCAAGCCATTCCTACACAGTTCCCAAATATACTAAATGCCTGGAGGCATTTTAGGAGCAAAAGTGCATTTGAAAGGCTCCGTTCTTCATAATTCCCTGTGTATCTTCAAAGAGGCTCCTGAAGAAAATAATGAAGGGCTCAACAATATCAGCAATATACATTGTCCTACTACGGAGAAGGGCCGAACTTGAAGATTGAACCTCAAGCTTTGCATGCTTTGCTTTGTTTGATGCTTTATTAATGTCTACTGTTTTTCTTAGTTATCCAGCTAACTGTTTATCTTAGTTATATACAGTAGTTATCTGCTATTCAGTTAGTATTACTGTCTAACTGCTTATCTTAGTTTATAGGTATTTTTTTTTTGGTTGGGCTTCAGAATTCAGGGACCATGGTCAAACCCACAGATTTCCTGACA